>NC_081362.1:25295265-25606931 GCF_030684315.1 Stegostoma tigrinum | reverse complement strand
GCAAAATTTGGTAAATCAAAGAGTAGAGACGAGGGAAGAGAGAAGGGTATTCACGTGGGAAATGAGAAATAAATCATGACAGGAATTGATAGACAGTACAAATCCAAGAATAAATCAACAGATAAGCATAGAGGTTACTGTAATAATAAAAGGACAAAACATCCTGCATCTGAATTCACATAGCATTCAAAACAAAACAACTGAACCAGTGGAGCATTTAGAACCAAAGAAGTGTAATCTGATAGTCCATCACAAATACATGGCTGCAGGATTACATAGTATGGACCTAAATATGAAAGAGTATGTGTGTCACTTAGGAAGGACAAGAAGCTTGGAAAAATTGGAGGGTAAATCCTGTTACCTAATCATGGCATTAGCACAACTGATTGGGATGGCCTATGTTCTTGAAACCAGGATGTAAAAATAACTCATAGAGCCGTGGAGTTTTTACAGCATGGAAAAAGGCCCTTTGGCTCACTGTGTCCGCTTCAGTCATCAAACATCCAACTATCTTTATCCCACTTTCCAGCACTTGGCCCACATCCTTGTCTGCAATGATGTTTCATCTAAATCGTTTTTAAATGTCATGAGGATTTCTGCCTCTTTCACCTCGTCAGACAGTGAGTTCCAGATACCCACACTGCTGAAACAATTTTTCCTTAACCCCCCTTTAAATGTCCTGCTCTTCAACTTTAAAGTGTTCACGCTGTTTATTGACCCCTCTACTAGGAGAATGGTTTCTCCTTTTCTACTTTGTCTACTCCCATCAGAATTTTGTTCCCTGCAATTGTATTCCATCTCAAGCCTTCTCTGCTCTAAGGAAAGCAACCCCAGTCTATTTAATTTCTCTTCAAAGCTGAATAGTTCTAGTCTAAACAACATCCTGGTAAATTTCTTCTGCACAACTTCATCATAATGCCCATGCTCTTGTATTCAATACCTTGGCGAATAAAGGCAAGTATTCTATGTGCCTTCTTCACCAACGTATCTACCTATCCTGCTGCCTTAAAGGATCTATGGACATACACATCAAGGTCCCTCTGATTTTCTGTATTTCTTAGGGTCCTGCCATTTAACATGTACACCCTCGCCCTGTTAGTCCTCCCAAAATGCATCACCTTACACTTTTAATCATTACATTTTATTTACCATTGTTCAGCCTATCTGATCAATTCATTTATATCATCATGTTTTATTATCACATCATTATTTCCTCCTTGCTATTTACCTCATCACAGTAGCTGCTGAGTTACTGTTGGTGGTGGACATTGAAATCCCTCACCTAGATTACATTTTACACTCTTGCCACCCTCAGTATGAGTTCCAAGTTTTGTTCAACATGGTGGAGTACAGATTCATCAGCTGTGGGAGGATGGTATATGGTAACTTGCAGAAGATTTCTTTGCCCGTGTTTAACCTGAAACCATGAGATTTCATGTTGAGGACTCCCAGGCCAACTCCCTCCTGTCTGTATACCATTGTGCCACCGCCTCTGTTGGGTCTGTCCTGCTGGTGGCTCAGGATATATCCAGGAATAATGATGGTGGTGTCTGGGATATTGTCTGTAACGTATGATCCGTTAGCTATAGCTATATGAGGCTGTTGCTTGACTAGTCTGTGAGACAGCTCTCCCAATTTTGGTACTAGCTGCCAAATGTTTGTAGAGCGAACTTTGCAGAGTCAACAGAGCTGTTTCTGCCATTGTCTACCAGGGCTGAGGGTGATGCCAGATGACCTGTCCAATTTAGTTTCTTTGTTGAGACTTTATAGTGATAGATACAAGTGAATGGCTCATTAGGCCATTTTAGAGGTCAACTGAGAGTCAACTGCATTGCTGTGGGTCTGGAATCGTACATAGGCTCGACCAGGGGAGGATGGTAGATTACCTTCCCTGAAGGCCATCAGTGAGCCAGATAGGCTTTTCTTACAATCAACAATGGTTATCAGCAAGTTCTTATGTCCAGATTTTTAAAAATTGAATTCAAAGTCCACCACCTGCCATGGTAGATTTCAAATGTGTTGTCCCCAGAGCATGAGCTGAGTTTTGGATCAACAGTCTAGCAATTGTACCAAGAAGCTGCATCCATGAAGATAATGGATGACTCTTCCTACATGATGATACCTTTTTTGGCATTTGGCTGCACGTGCTTACATAGATATATTAAGAAATTTACAACAAATATATTCCATGTATCAAGACAGAGTCTGTCTTTTGTCTAAGATCTCAGGCAGGCATCCATCCCCATTTGGTATCAGTAACATTGACTGATATCCCACATCCCACATGATTCCAACAGAAACCAACATGTACAAACCAAGTAACACCCCTGAAATAGCTGCAAATCAGGAAATGGAAGGGAGGGAGGAACTCAAAAACTATAATCAGCGGAGAACTGGTACTGAACAAATAATTCACATTGTGGCTGACAAGTATTTGGGTCCTGATGAATTCAGAAGAAGTGACTGGTGAGATAGTTAATACATGGACTTAAATTTTCCAATATTCCTTTGATTCAGCATAAGTTCCATTCAACTGGAACTCAGTGAAAAAACTCCTTTGTTCAAAAGAGAAGGAGACAGAAATCAGGAAACTTCTGGCCAGTCAGCTTAACATCCAGCATAGGGAAGATGTTAGAAGTCATTATTAAAGACACTAGGGGAGATTTTCTGGAGTGTGGCAATCTCATTCAGACATTCCATTCAGGGGCTCAGAAATGTCGAGCTGTACTTCCATTCTGGCAGTTGTCTTGCAGCGCAGAACAAGTTGTTGTTGGGTGGGTGGAGTAAGTCATCTGGGGAGGAGTAGATTGGGGTGTGTGATTTAACTATGGGGTCTGCTTAATAGTTACTCAGGAGTTAGGTCATGTATTTAATAGTCTAAGTTTCCCTAAGTAACTATTTTACATAATTTCATTGGAACCATCAGAAGTCTTCCATTTGAATTGAGAATTTCAGAGGGATCATAGCATAGTGAAATTACCAATTCAATTTCCTGGGCAATTCCTTAAGAGTATGCAATGATGGGGATTCTTCAAGAGCCACATGCACAACTGTGATTAATACTGGCATAATGATTGTCTGGACCATTAGAAAATAACAGGGCACTGAGAAAACTTGAAGGTAATCCAGCATAGCCAACATGGTTTTGAGAAAGGGAAATCATTTCTAACTTATTTGTTGGCATCCTTTAAGGAAGCAAAATTTGCTGTGGGTAAAGTAGATTCAATAGATGTACTGTACCTAGATTTCCAGAAAGCACTTGATAAGATGCTACATCAAAGGTTACTGGGGAAAATAAAAGCTTATCTCTTAGGGGATCATATATTGCCAATGGTAGAGGATTGTCTAGCTGGTAGGAAGCTGAGAATAGATGAAAATGGATCTTATTTTGATCACTGAAATGTGCCAAGCACAAATATGTGACCATATGTTTAGAAAGAAAGAACCAGCAGGCAGTAACATTGCAACTGTCAGATCTTGGACACAGTGGCATTGGGGAATAACATCCTCTGTAGAAAGATTGAACAAAGTCATTGGGAGGTCACAGAATAGGAAAGGGAAGCAAGAAGGAAATGGAGGCCAAATGCTCAACATAGCATCTACCACTGAAGACAGAGCTACTTGGAAATGATCAAAGACCAGTTCCACAGGAGACTACATCTCCTCAGTGGACAATCACCAAGGTCTCTGTCCTAGTTGTGAAAGACATTATACCTCCCTCCACTGATCAGCATGCCAGATCAGTAACCATTAATTTCACTGTGACTTTGAATCTTTTCACCTCTGACTCTTTTCAAGGATCAACTATGGTCCTTAATAGCATCACAAAAACAGGTACACCATGTGACAATTTGCAGGTCACTGATGCTTTCTGGTAGGGCTGGAATAGACGTTCATAAGCTGAAAGGCATGGCCTCGTAAGGACAGAGAACATTTGATTCCACCAAAGCACATTATTGGTGACACCCATGTAGCCTTCATTGCCTTAGGCTTGACCCAAACAAGAGATAGGGATTCTATTCCCTCAACAAATAACTGGTCTGTAACCATAGGGTCCTTCTCCATGATTGCACATGCTTTTCTGAAGATGACATGACCTTCATCCTGTTCTTTCATCCTCAGCCAGTGCAAGCTGCCTCAGCCCGAGGAGGAAATGATATCCTTTGAAGGGATGGCTATTCACTCTCAGTGGGCGTACAAGGGATGATAGAACTAATGCCACCTGTTCATTCTGATGACAATTAATTAGGGCAGTGGACTCCTCAAAATGTGCTCCTGTTGACTAAATCAGTAGACGTCACCATCAAATCCCATTCTGCAAAGATATTGGGCATTATGATGATATGTTGTGCTGTCCTTAATGTGCCCTTACAGAGATGTGTGTGATTTCTGGGTAGTGAAGCCTCTAGCAGCAGAGGAACAGGAGTTAAGAGAAGAGGCAGAGGAGGCCAATGGGCATGAATAGGGAAATGTACCTTCTGCACCATGAAGTGGCCTCCTTTTGCCATTCTATTGGATGAGGACTTCTATCTTCACGCTCATAACCTGCTTGCCTCGGGTCCAAGAATCCTGACTCCACATGATATCTCACTCCTCTTTGGTACTGTGAAAAGCTTAAGCAGATCAATCTCTTAAGGCAGCCAACAGCTTCAGTGACAGCTGTTACAGAGTGTCTAAATACCATCCGACTTAGCTTTGTTTCCATCCCTGGCTCTATTTGGACAGACAACCTGTCTCTATATTGATTATTGGCTCCCCAACATGCTCTGTTACCCACTGCAGTTAGCCTTTAGGCCCAAAAACAGAGCTGGCTGCTGTTTGTTGCCTCCTTGGTGAAAATACAGTATACCAGATCTTCCCAGCTTCCTCTAGTAGGGAAATGAATAGAATGAAAAGAAATTTAATGAGATCTTATGGGCGCAGAACCTCTGGTGAGTGCTTGTTTTCAGGCAGAGAATAATTGCCTTCCATGCCATGTCAATGTTCGGAGGTGGGGGGGGTTTCCATCCTAACCCCTTCTGAGTCTTCATTATTGATCTTTTCAAATCCAGGAATAGATTGCTGATTGGAAGAACAAGTCCCAGTATCTTCCTTCTCCTGATTGTAATTATTGCGGAAGAAATGTTGAATCCATCTCCAGAGGCCAAAAAACTGATGTACACATGAAGGTAAAATAAGGGAAATAGCCACCCTGAGCGGACAAAATTATCTCCTCAATGTAATAGCTCCCTTGCGGACTTTTTTGTTTGGGTGTTGACTGTACCATTGACATGATGACAGTACCATTGACATGTTCTGATCAGAGTCAAGTTTGGGATAAGGCTTGGGGAATGCCTGCAGGAATCCCATTTAAACATGACAGACCAGGTTCTTGATGGGTACTAGAGCATAACGACATATTTCTCAGACACCAACTCAAATGAAAGTTTTTGAGGTGAATGGTAAAAATACAAATAGCTGCTCCTAACAGTTTTACTATACGTCTGAAGTTCCCCAATGGTTGCCAACATTTTAATACTCGTGTAAACTAAGAAACTGTACTTAGGTTTGAACTAATTTTGAACACTAAAGAGAATTCTGGCAGATTCATAATTACCATTGCATAATGAATGGACGAAATGAATTTGGACCATTTATGTCAGTGTTCTGTACTATGAAAACAATATGTTTGAAATGCGCAATGTGCTGAGTAAACATTTTTTTATTTGTAAATTTCTATTTCATGTTTGTTTAACCTCTCTTACCTTTCTAGCACCGCGTGCAAATAGTCAACCTCTAGTCAAACTACAACTTCTGTCTGGTTAAAAATTTATAATCTACCATGCATTTATGTAGAATGAGGAGAAGTGAATAAGATAAGGGATTTGAGGGGGGGTGATGAGAGCTCTCTATGTGGATTAATTAATGTCTTTATCATTTAGAATTCCTATGAGGGCCTTAAAAATTCTATGCATGATCAACTTACAAAAATGCTAAGAAATGTAAAGTAAATCCATTTATTTTCTTTCTTGACCTGTGAAATGAAATGTATAAGATATCCATAATGCAGTTTAATCATGCTGTTAATCCCAAAAATTTCTCCACACTGACAGCAAGTGTCGTGGGTCATTCCATACACACTGTCAATAATAACTCACAAGTAGCAAGATGCTAAACTATTTTATCAGCAGTAGCACATGAATTCCAGTTTTACTGACCTCATGACATTGGACTATTCATGCAAACTTTTACATCGACCACAGAGTACAGACAGATAAGACTTAGATAAGATATATTATCTATAGAATATAAAACAACACAACCAGAAGTGCTGCACTCCTTCAGTAATGCACCAGAGTATCAGTGCAGATTATGCGTTCAGGTTTCTGAAGCGTGATGTAAACCCATGGTCTTCTGACTCAGTTTTATTAGTGAGCTATAGCTAACATTGAGTGAGGACATTTTTCTGCCATGAAGTGATTCAAACTGCTCGTGTCCATTTCTAGACATTCATAGAACACCACCCTTCACAGTTCCTTTCAAGATTCAAACTGCTCGTGTCCATTTCTGAATAGAACACCACTATTCATAGTTCCTCTCAAATTTGAATTTGTTTTTGATTAGATAATATAACCCATAATAGGTATTTTTGCATTTCTAATTGATATAAAGTCTAACAAGATTGACAGTATTGCTGTCCCTGTCCTTTACTTAAATGAGTTAAAATCTTCAATTACCTTGTTTCTCATAAAGAATGACATTTGGCTTTCTCACCAACAATTGTGTATGACTATTATCTGCTGTGGTGATGCATTCTTGATTCTTCTGAGTAAAGAGGAATGCTCTGACAAATAAAACATATGATGAGGAATATTATGAGAAAAAATGCAATATGAATAATTTTAACTTTCACTAGTGTAAAAAAAAGGAATGATATTGTGTTAGCACCTATTATACATCCCTTGGTTTCACTTCAAACAAAATGAACTGTAGGCAATTGACCCAATATCAGCATTAATCAAAACTACTCCCAATAATGTAGCTGAGGCTGAACCAATCCATGCCAACATAATTAGATAAGGAAGGAAACATAAAATGATCAAGTTTAAAATTGTTACGTAGCAGAAATCAAAAATTAGTTTTAAAGAGCTAATACACATACCAATAGGTCTAGTAGCTAGTTCAGAATTAAGTTTACTAGATTTGCAATGTGCTATTTTCCACAAGATACATTTGAGGACTAGAAATGACTCCTTGATGTTACAGAGATGTGCTAAGTATAGTTGCTTATATTGGTAATCATTTTAGTCTTTCACTGTCAGTTCCAGGAATTTAGGGCTGTTATTGTCTTTCTTTGATGACACAAATCTCTGTAAAATTACAGGTGAGGTGCTTATATTTACTGATTAGCCCCTTTGAAGACCATCGTCCAATGAATCTATAGAAGTTACTTGAAGAAAATAGGTCATTGAGCAGAATCTGGTAACATTCACCCACTATGTCTTAATAACCAATCTAAATTTCATGTAGTGTAGAACTGTGTCAAAAACAAAATGGACTGCAGACTAGTCTGCTTTGTCTCAGTTCGGACAAGACCTCGACAATCTAAACACGAATCTGGTTTCTCCTTCAAAGAAAGATGTGTTACTTTCATCCCATAAAGTACAAAAATGAATTACAGTCAATGACATATTTTAAAGTGTAGGCAGTCACACAGCTAATCCTGCAAATTGCAATAAATTGCCAGATAATAGATTTTTTGAGAGAAACTGAAGAGCACATTGCTGCACAAAATTTGTGGCAAAGAATTATTCATCCATCTGAGAGCAAAGATGGGGTTTTGGTTAAATGTGTCAACAGAAAGGTGACATCTCCAACAGTATAGCATGACTAGAAACAAGACTGGAGTATCAACCTAAGATTTTTGTGTTCATGTCTCTGGAGCGATAATCTGGGTCCCAGGCTATAGAATCACAGCTAGCCTCTTTGCACATAAGCTAATTGCCTGTTATGTATTTCAGTCATTATCTGCATTCTATTGATGAAATGAAAAATATACCTGCAAAGAAATTGGCTTTCTGTGTTACATTTTTCTGCACATTTCGTTACACTGATTGCTGGATATTTTGATTCTCGTGCAGAATGAATCCAGGCCCCTTCTGTTTTTACATATTCAGTCAGTATATTACTTCTTACTGTACAAAAAAAAAGACATTTTGGTAATATGCTTTCTTTATAAACATATGCTTAACACAAAACCATCCAAATGAGTTATTAGTTTCACTTACCAAAAACTAAGAAACTGAGAAAAAGGAGCCCTGTGGAAACCAGCATTTTAAGCCTGATTTGAACCACTTTAGAAGCCCCTGGTACGGCAATGGGTCTTATTTACAGACTGAGGACTTTGCATCACCAAACAAATAAGCTTGGGCCAAAAGAGCAACTTTACATTTTGAGATAGTAAATCATTCTCTAAGCAAAGATGGCATACTTGCTAACATTACCTGGGGGATACGGAAAACTTTCAGAAATTCTGCTTATTTTAGGAGAAGGAGTCAATGTTTTAGTATGATTGCCTTGTTATTTTTATTTGGCTTTCATTAATTCAACAGCATTTGAAGTCTTTTAAACACTTTAATGAGTGAATGTAGACGGATGGTCCTAATTCACATGCTTAGATAAGTTGCATTGGACCTAAAGTCTTACCTTCATTTCATTAAGAAGATCCACAAAAAAGGCATTACAGGTAGCTACATTCTCATAAGTCTGTGTAGACACATTACGTAAGCATTGTGGAAGGTGCGACTTGAACCCAGATCTCTAAACTCAGCAGTAGGGACACTACTACTGTATCACAAGAACCCCAACCAGCTGCTGCTGCTACTTGAAAGGCCTAAAGTGACATTAGCTGTGCTTCCAGCCACTTTCAACATCCTGTTGTGAAGAGCATTAATGCAGAAGATGGCGCCTGTGTATCAGAAGCAAAAAAAGAGGAGAATATATTATGGATAATCCAGCTGATTTTCTTAATTTGGTCTATGCAAGTTTACTGAATATTTATGCTAATCACTTTCAATAAATCATGTGTTCAGCAGCATCAGGAATTGGCCTCCAACACTATTTACAGGACGAACCATCAATTTGTGGGTGAAGTACTTTTGATGTATTGGTGTTTAGGCAAAGATAATGGGAGTATTGTGGATAGTATTTGGAGCTTTGTTGGTGAGCTGCTGCATGCTTTTCAGGAAGGCAACAGGATCTAGTGGTTCAACTCTGTTTGAGGTATTTCCAATGTCTCTGGATTTGGGTGAAGGAGTTGGACTCCCCACAGAAGGTCCTAGCTACTCAGAGTTTATCTTCCTTCACTTTACACAGGAGCAATTCCTCAGGTATCTCAGGTTTACCAAGTAGGTGATTGCCTAACTGTGTCGTTTTTGGCAAGTTTCTCTCTGTAAGGTCTGGACTCATGCTAGCTTACCAAACTCAGATCATCACCCACACATCACATCATGATGGTATCCCAGTAATCACATTCTCCCACTCACCATAGGTGAAGTACTCACTATTAAGATGATATCCCAGGGTTTCTGGCGCCAGCAGCCTGCTTGAAGCCCAGTTGTGCACCCAATGTGGTATTCGCAGTCTGGAATTGCCCTTCACATTGCAATTGATGGGAGACCAAGCACAAACCTAAGATGCTGCTTGGCCTGCTGTGTTCATCCAGCTCCACATTTTGTTACCTCGGATTCTCCAGCTTCTGCAATTCCCATTATCTCTGCTCACAAACCAACACTTCTCAGGTCACATGTGTAGGACGGCCCCACACCTATCACTTTTTAGGAACTAAGCCGCATAGATTACCCTTCCTTAGCCATTTTCTAAGTCAGATCTATTCTTTGCCCAATGTCCATTGTGTCCTGGCTTCGTCTCATAGTTCAATATAGAACTCTCACAAATAGAAAAGACTTCAAACAGTTCAAAATATTTTGTCCAGGAATAGCTGAAATAAATAAAATAACAAACAGAAACTGCTTTAGCAAAGAATTGGGGCCCACTTGCCTTTAGAGCACCAACAAATTTACCATCAATGAGTGATCACTACTCCTAACTCTCATCTGTTGCAATTGGCTGTCACTTCAACTCTGTTTGGCTTGTGTCAGATGTTGCTATACTCAATCACATTGAAAGTAAAACCTTTGACAAGGTTCCACATGGTTAACCAATTAGTAAAGTTAGATCACATGGGATTCAGGGAGAGTTTGCCAACTGGATACAAAATTGACTTGATGATAAGAGATTGAGGGAGGTGATGGAGGGCTGTTTGTGGACTGGAGGACTGTGGCCAGCAGGGTTCCATAGATATCAGGGCTTTGTGCACTTTTGTTTGTCATTTACATAAACAATTTGGATGAGAATTTAGGAGGCATGATTAATAAGTTTGCAGATAACATCAAAATTAATGGTATGGTCGACAATGAAGAAGGTTATCTAAGGCTAAAAAGAGATCTCAGTGAATTGGGCCAATAGGCTGAGTAGTGGCAGTTGGAGTTTGATTTGAGTAAATACGAAGTATTGCAGTTTGGTAAGATAAACAAGGGCAGGACTTATACAGTTAATCATTGGGCCTTGGATCGTGTTGTTGATAAAAGAGACCTAGGGATTCAGGCACATAGTTCTTTGAAAGTTATGTCTCAGGTCGATGGGATAGTTAAGAAAGTGTTTAGCACACTTGCCTTTGTTGCTCAGACCACTGAGTATAAGAGTCGGGATGTCATGTTGCTGTTGTACAGGATACTAGTGAGCCTACTTTTGGAGTAGCGTGTACACTTCTGGTTGCCCTGCTATAAAAAGAATATTATTAAATTTGAGAACATTCAAAAAACATTTACCAGGATATTGGTAGATCAGATGGGTTTAAATTATAAGGTGAGGCTGGAAAGGCTGGGACTCTTTTCCTCTGAGGTGTAGGGGGTTGAGGGGTGACCTTAGAGAGGCTTATAAAGTCATGGGGGGCATAGACAAGGTGAATAACAAAGATCTTTCCCCTTGGGTGCGGGTGTTTAAAACTATGTGGCATATTTTTTAAGTTCAGATGAGAAAGATTTAAAAGAGACCTGAGGGGCAACTTTTTCACACGCAGTGCGGTTTCTATGTGGGAGGAATTGCCAGAGGAAGTGGTAGATGCAGGTACAGTTATAATATTTTAAGAACATTTGGACAGGTACATGAATAGACAAAGTTCAGAGGGATATGGACCAAATGCAAGAAAGTAGGACTAGTTTAGATTTGGAAACTTAGTTGGCATGGGTGAGTTGGACTGAAGAGACATTTCTGTGCAGTCTGACTCTATGATTCTA
This sequence comes from Stegostoma tigrinum, assembly GCF_030684315.1. Classification (NCBI taxonomy): domain Eukaryota; kingdom Metazoa; phylum Chordata; class Chondrichthyes; order Orectolobiformes; family Stegostomatidae; genus Stegostoma; species Stegostoma tigrinum. Next base: position 25,595,595 of record NC_081362.1, on the reverse strand, counting down.
TTGGTTGAATTGATTGATTGATTTATTGTCACTTGCATTTTACAGTTAATAGTACAGTAAGATACAGTGAAAATCTTTTGCAACAACCTGATGCCACTTTAAATTGTTATAGGAATAAAAAGGCTAAAAAGATATGACTGAAATAAAGTCTTTCTTTGCTCCATTGCCTTTGACATGAATCGTCAGCCAGCTCACCAACAACACTTGCACCTCCATTTCACCACAGCCTCACCTGTCCCTCACCCGCCAACATAGGAGTCGCTACTCTTTAAGCACCACCTCTTCACTGCTGGGCCCACCTTGCTGATGCCACTGCCAATCTCACAACTGAAGTCCCAGGCTCAGTTTTCACCTCGCAAATAGCTCGGAATCCCCAACTCTGGGCCTCCTACAACGGTGAGCTGCCACCGCTGCCTCGCCAATAACCTGAAGTTCCTGGTCTGTGTCGACCGTGACAGGAACCAGGCGTCCCTGATTCTTCTGCCAGGCCCCATCAGAATGCCACCTTGCCAAGAACTCCTCTCCAGCCTCTCTCCTCGATGATGTCACCTTGCCAGCACTGCCATCTTGAACGATCCACTGCTGCTGCCATCTCGAATCGTTGGAGGAGTTTTGCCACTGCTGCTGCTGCTGCCAATTCTGGCCTCAAACACCAGGAGGACATCCTTGCTGCCAGTGCTGCCGCCACTGCCTCCAAATTGCCGGGAGGAGCTGCATCTGCCACCATCACCTCTAAGCGTCAGGAGGCTAAGCCATTCCACACATGGCCTGCTCTTGCCACAGTGCCAATGCTGTTGATTAACCTATTGCAAAAGGGCCTCAAAGGAAAAAAAAGCGAACAAGAAAACAAAAGAGAAAATAAAAAGAGCAGAAGCAAAAGGAAAGAAAAGGAAAAAAGAAGATAGGAGCGGATGAGCCCTGGGCTCAAGAGCCCACACGCTGCCTGCTACCTCGCCGCCAACTTAAACCAGACAGAACTGAACTGTACGACTAGTCTGACAAATGCCATTGGTACCAATGTGAATAATGACTACTGGATCCCTCTCTTCCCCCTCCAAGATCTTCTACAGCCTTGAGGAGATTTGTTTAACTCTGGAACTGGACAGGCAATGTAGATCGAGATTCCTGCTTATGGCAGCAGAGAACTCTAGCTAGCTCCTTGATTGTGCAGCCCACAACACAACTACAGTCCTATTTCCTGCCCTCACTTGAATGGCACCCTGCACCAAGATACTGTGGTCAGTTTGCTCATCTTCCCTGTAGTTCCATATCTATATCTTGACCACACAATTGTAGGGGCTGAAACTCCTCAATTTTAACCTCCTGGACCCTCATACCTATTTCACACCTTCCTGTTCCTGATCAGAGACAAACATTTGAATGATCTAATCTGAAGGGTATGATCGCATTGTGGAGTAAAGTGACTAGGTAGCCTCTCCCTTCCCTGATACCACACAACATCTGCAGCACCAACTCCAGCTCCTTTTTATAAATTACAAGTTTTGGTAAATTCAGACGTGTTAAAAATTGGTTCATATGAGTTACAAATTCCTTGAGGTCGATGTCAAAAATTGATCCCTCAATGAGCAGGGCCCATTGGAGTTCCTTCTTGCAGGCAGCAGGTTGGCTTCTTTCCAGCCAGTAACCTGGGGAGTTTGAAGACATGCCATTAACAAGCATCTGATTTAGGATCCCAGAATTCTACATCTGAGCAATTCATCCAGCTCTGATTTCATGACAAAGGCATACGTTTCAGATGCTCATGGGTCTCTGCCCTCCCAAGCCAATTGGAAATTGCCACTGCTTCCCATGTCATATTGAAGTTTTCATTGTGAAGGAAGAAGTTAAAGGAGAATATTAGCATGCCTTCTTATCATAATGGCTCTTTTATTCCTTTGTTCAAAGCTGAGGAGGCTGAGCCCCTTGTCAGCTTTAGCTGGGATGCCTATACAATGTGTTTTATGAAATAGGTATGAGGGCCCAGGGGGTTAAAATTGAAGAGTCTCAGCACCTACAATTGTGTGGTCAAGATATGGAGCTACAGGGAGGATGAGCAAACTGACCACAGTGCCTTGGTGCAGGGTGCCATTCAAGTGAGGGCAGGAAATAGGACTGTAGTTGTGTTGTGGGCTGCACAATCAAGGAGCTAGATGGAGTTCTCTGCTGCTGTAAATGATTTCTGAAGAAGGGCCTAGGCCCGAAATTTCCTGCTCCTCTGATGCTGCTTGGCCTGCTGTGTTCATCCAGCTCTACACCTTGTTATCTCTGTTAAATTCAATATTGTTAGGGAAAAAGACAAGGATGGGCCTGAAATTAAAGTTCTCAATTGGGGAAGGCTGATTTAATGAGATCAGATATGATTTGGCCAGAGTCGACTGGGAGCAGAAACTTTCAGGTAGATCTGTCACAGAACAATGGGATGCATTCAAGAAGAAATATAAGAGTACAGGACCAGCATGTTCCAATAAAGACAAAAGGTGGGACCATCAAATCATAGATATCAAGGTATACGAACCATTGAATTAAGAGACAGTGAGAGGCTTATGTTAGATACTGAGGGATCTAGACAGCTGGTGCCCTAGCGGAGCATAGCGCATATAAGCAGGAACTTAAAAAGGTGATTAGGAGAGCTAAAAGTGGACATGAAAGGATTTTGCAGGTTAAATGAAGGAAAACCTTAAGTTATTTTACAGGTACGTTAAGGGTAAAAGGATAATATGGGAAAAAGTAAGGCCCATTAAGAACCACAGCAGTAATTTGTGCATGGAGCCAGAGGATGTAGCTAGGGTTCTAAATGAATACTTTGGATCAGGGTTCAGTAGTGAGAGCGATGATAGGGGTAAAGAAACCAGGGAGAAGGACTGTGATATAATTACAGGAGTTGGCGTAGACAGAGAGGAGATTCTGAGGGCCTGGTGGACTTAGAAGTAGATGAATCTCCAAAGTTGGAAAAAATATATCTCAATGGTGACTAGCTGTTTAGACATGGGCAATGCTTCTGACATAGTGTACTTGGGCTTCAGCTAGACTCTTATTAAGGTTCCCAACTGGAGTCTGATAACAAAGGTAAAAGCAAATAGGATCTGAAGAAATAGGCAAATTGGATCCACAACTGGATGACTGGTGGGAAGAGAACAGTGGTAGTTGAAGGAATTTTTCCGAATGGATGATTGTGTCCAGTGGGATCCCGCAGGTGACAGTGTTAGGACAGTCAGTTTTTGTGATTTATATAATCGATTAACACTTGAAAATAGGAAGGTTGATCAGTTAAGTTCGCAGATGATACAAAAATTGGTGGGGTGCTTATTAATATGGAGGATAGCCTTAGATGACAAGAGGAAAAAGATGGGCTGAATAATGGCAAATGGAATTCAATCTAGATAAATGTGAGGAGACGAATATGGACAGGTCAAAGCAAGGGAATACATGATAAACAGTAGGACGCTGAGAAGCACTGAGGATCAGAGGGATCCTGATAGACATGTACACTGCTTTCTCAATTTGTCAGGACAGATGGATAAAGTGGTTATAAAATCATATGGGATACTTGCCCTTGTTTGCTAAGTCTTTGAGTTTAAGACCAGAAAGGTTATGTAGGAATTGTATAAACCATTAATTGGGCCACAGATAGAATATTGTGTACAGATCTGGAATTCACATTATAGGAGGGATATGATAGTCAGTGCAGAGGAAATTTACCAGGATGTTGTCTGGGCTGCAGACTTTCAGTTATGATGAGAGATTGGATGGTTGTGGATGCTTTCCTTAGAGTAGAGGAGATTGAAAGGACACATGATTGAGGTATATAAAATTTTGAGGGGCATAGATAGTGTAGACAGGAAGAAACCATTCCTTTTGGTGGAGGGAACAATGATCAGGGGCTTATATTTTATATAAGGTACAGAAAGTTTAGGGGAAAACTTTTTCACCTGAGGGTGGTGGGAATCTGGAACTCACTGCCTGTAAAGGTGGCACAGAAATTGTCATAACATTTAAGAAGTATTTATTATTCACTTGTGGCACCATTGCAAAGAAGACCAAGTGCTGGAAAATGGGATTAGAATAGTTAGATGATTGTTTGCTCTAAAAGCAACTCTAAATAGACTGAAGTGCCTTTTTCTGGTCTGGAGATCTTTATGACTCTAATCCACATATACATTGTAAAAGTAATATGGACAAAAGTAGCCTAGATGAGAAATTTGTAGAATGTATTCGGGATCATTTCTTAAAACGGCATTTTTTGGCCCAACCTCAGAGCTGGTTACGTTTAAGTTGTTTTGTGCAATGAGTTAGGATTAATTAATAATCTAATGGTGAAGTCATTCCAAATTAACAGTAACTGTAATATGGTTGAATTTTACATTCAGTTTGTGGGAGTAAAGACTGGGTCTGGGACTCTTTTTGAAAATTTAAGTGAAAGCAATTATGTGAATATGGAGTCAGAGCTGAATGGATGAAATGGGTATTAGGGCAATTAAGTTAAAGAATAGGTCAGTAGAGGTGCAGTGGCAGACATTGAAAATAATACTTCAGAATACTTATATATTGTTATTGTAATAAAGAACATTGTACTGATATATAACGATCAGTAGGTATCATTATATACACATACATTTCAAAGTGTAGAAAACTTTGTGAACAGTGTTCAAGATATAGAATAGATACATTTCAAAGATTAAGAAAAAATTTTAAGGGTCAGACCCACCATCTATAAATAACTAGAAATGTTAAAGGTAGTTTCAAACTTGATGAAAAAGCATGTAATTGCGCAAAACAGTCAGCAGGTCAGAAGAGTGGACAGAATATAAAAACAAAAAGAAAACAATTAGTAAAGAGAGGAAAATCAAACCGCAAGTGAAAGCTAACCAGAATACTCAAAATCTTAGTAGCAGTTTCTGTAAATCTATAACGAAAAGGCCAAAGCTAACATAGTGTTTTATAAAGTGACGCTGGAAAATAATATTATATCAGTTTTTGCAACGGAGGATGCGAGTAACGTGTCAGAAGCAGCAATAAATTTGCATGTGGAAGGAAACGAGGAATACGAGATAATTACAATCACCAGACAAGTAGTACTGAGTAAATTATTGGAACTGTAGGCTGGCAAACACTTGCGTTCTGTTGGACTTCACAATGGACTCAACGTAAATGGTTAGTGAGATAGTTGATGAATTAACTTTAATTTTCAAAAACTCTTTATTTGGGGATGGTCCTATTACATTTGAAGATACCAAAAGTAACTCCTTTCCTCAAAAAGGGAAGCAGGAAATTGTAGGTCTTTTAGCTTAACACTTGTCAGAGGGCAAATGTTAGAAGCTATTATGAAAGATACATCAGGACACATGGAAAGTTCCAAGCTAGTTAGATATTGTCACCAGGGTTTTGTGAAAGGGAAACTATGCTTGATCAATTAATAAGAGTTCTTTGAGGGAGTAATATACAATGGGTAAGGGGATCTGGTAGAAATACTACATTTGGATTTCCAGGTGGCTTTTGATAAAATACCACATTAAAAGCTATCATAGAAATTAAGGGCTCACATAGGGAGTAGCATATTGGCATGGTTAGAAGGAAACAAAAGGTGGACACACACGAACCTTTTTCAGGTTAACAAGATGCATGCCACAGGGATGAGAGCCAGAATCTGAACTATTTACAAATTATATAAATGATTTAAAGAAAAGAACAGAATTTATGATATCCAAATTTGCTGATCACATAAAGGTAGGTAGGAATCTTCTCAAAACTCGCTAGTAGGTAGGAAAGCAAGTTGTAAATAGATCTGGCAAATTAAGTATCATATTGGAAAATGTGCAATTGTCCATTCTGGCAGGAAGAAGAATAAAAAAGCATATTATCTAAATGATTAAGAGATTGAGAGCTCCAAGATCCGGAGAGATCTGGGTAACCTAGGGCTGAATCCTGTATTTTAGAAGCTGAGTCTGAATTATGTTGAGTTTTTTGAAGGCTTTATCCGCATGAGGGTTAGCATGTTCTTTTATCCTATCTTATCAAATTCACTCATGAATTATCTATCATGTTCCTATGTGGTCTCTCATGTCAAATTTTCACCCCATCCTTACTACATGCCATTCCTGGAACAACTGGCCATTCAGCAGATGTCTCAAAATTCACCAGCATCTCTTGCACTTGCATCATCTTTACACCTGTATCCAGACAAGGGCTGTCAGTCTAGAACTACCTTGCATAGCTGCTATCATTTTCCCCAGATGTACATACTCATTGGCTTCCCACTTAGTACTGTTTTAATATATCCACATGAAATAATCGATTCTTTTCCTCTGATTGGGAGCGTCGATTAAGCATGTTGCCTGACTAACCCTTTTAATGACTTTGCAGGGACCACTGACTTTTGTTTTTAATAGCTCATGTTGTAAAGTCAACAGTATCAAAACTTCAACACCAGCTTTAAAATTTCTGGTTGTTGCATGCTTATCTGCCCACTCTTTCATTTTGATTTGTAAGGTTTTCAAATGTTCCTGTGCAATTCTACATGCTCCTATTAAGCATTTCAGAAATGTCCTACAGAATCCATTAGTACATGACCAAATTCTTTCCTCAAAAACTGATAGAGGAATCAGGGTTAATGGGAACTGCAGTTGCTGGATAATCTGAGATAATAAAGTGCGGAGCTGGATGAACACAGCAGACCAAGCAGCAGGTAGAGGAATCAGGGGTGCTGGTTTAATCACATGATGAGATTTATCTAAACTTGTCACATATGACACATTTTACAAAATCTCACCACATTTTTATTCACGTTTGGTCAGGTAAAACACTTATTTATGGGCATCTGATTTTTTGAGTCCCCACATGTCCTGCCACTGGAATTTCATGTGCAGTTTGTAATATCTCCCTACGACAGTTGGGCAGTACCACAATGTATAGCCAACCATTCCTTATCTGTGGGCCACTGAGGGGTTCGCTACTTGCTCATCACCACTCCATTCTTAATATAATAGTACTTTGCAAGCCCTGCAGCCTCTACTTCAGTGTGAGACGTCTGTACAGATTTATTTTTTCTGAAGAAGGGTCCAGGCCTGAAACTTCAGCTTTCCTGATCCTCTGATGCTGCTTGTCTTGCTGTGTTCATCCAGCTGTACACCTTGTTATCTCTAATTCAGGGTCTTCTTTTTGTGCCATAATTAGTGATGCTATAGCAAACAATTCACCCGGATTATCTTCACCAGTTAGGAAAGTTTCAGCTACACTTTTATTCACTTGTGGTGTCACATTGATGGATTTTATTTAACCATTTCTCAGGTTAGTACACACAAAGGGAATATACCATGAACCTGTTCCCATAATTGTTCTGTTTCTAGTACCCACTTTAGGCATTTGTAATTGCAGGTGAAGCTATTATTTTAGTCTGCCAAATCATTACCTAGATGTAAGTCTTCAATAGTAATGTTTTTTTTAATTCGTCTGACGATTACTTCTCATGATAGCAAATCACATTCTAGTTGTACTTTATACAATGAAACCAGAATGTATTCTCCACAAATCCCATTTATTAATACTTTGGCTCTTAGTAAACTTTCTGGAGCAAAGATCAACTCCTTCTCCAGTGAAAGTGATTGCGTTGCCCCTATATCTCTTAGTGTGGTTATAGGTTTAGCTATATCACCTGAAGAAAAATCAGTCACCTTTCCTTTTTACAAAAAATCCTGCATACCTCTTATTTACCTTACACATCCCTTTACTAATGACAGAATTCACCCTGGGCCTTTTTTTTAATAGTTAAAGCTACAACCTGATTTGTGGTGCTTTCCTTTTATGACCTCTGTCTGACTCATTTTTACTAATTCCTGTAAGTCCTATGTAAATGCACATGGTCCAATTTATTACAATAGAAACATTGAAGCTTCCGAACATCACTGCCAGTCTCAGCAATTTCTTTTCTAATCTGAGGAGATGTTGGGACTAGATCTACTATTCACTCTCTACTCTGGATATCCACCTTCCTTCCATTCTCCCACCTTTTATTCTTCTAAAACTTCTGGGGATGATGGATAAAAAGGGTTATGGATCAGTTCATAATCATCAGCCATTGTAGCTTGTCTTGCCTTTGCTACCCTTTGGCCTTCTACACGAATTCTGATTGCAGAAGGCAAGGAAGTTCTTCTAAGAGACTGATTTCACTGAGAGCATTGTAAGTATTCTCAGTCTTTAACACTCTTATCCACATAGCAAAATTATTCAGTTTAACTGTTTCAAACTCAGTACAGTGTAAGTTTGTCCAAGCTGTTTCCCTAAGTTCCTAAACCTCTGCCTATATGCTTCCAGGATTGACTCATATGCATTTAGAGTTGGCTTTTTCACCTCATCATAATCCCCAGAATATTCCTCTGACAGGGCTGCCTAGATCACTTGTGCTTTACTAGTTAATTTACTTTGTATGGCCAAGGTCTAATCTGCTTTCGGCTGTCTCATTTGTGTTGCTGTCTTCCGAAATGACATGAAAAAAGCTTCCACATCATTGTCATCAAATGTTGGCAAAGCCTGAACAACCTTAAACATTTCCTGTCTGGACAGTGGATTATGGCAAGAAATTTCGTCTTCCAAGTCTCCAATCATTTGGTCTAACTTGCCTAAGCTTCATTATTTTTTATTTAAATTCCTGTTCGCTGTCTCTTTTCTTCCTTTCCTTCTCTTTCTCTGCTCTTTCATTTGCTTTTTTCTCTTTTACTATTGTTTGGAATTCCAGTTTTTTAAGTTCTAACTCTTTTTGGAATTCCATTCCAAATTTTCTAATTTCCATTTGCCTGAATTGCAGGTGAAAACACTTATGCTTCTAATGTAGTGTCTATGCCACTTTGTCTCTTTTTCCACTAAACCCCACTGTTTCATCATTAAATCTGTAACATTTCCCTTTTTGGCTTGATCTGACAACTTTATTTCCAGTCTGCTGGGTAACTCTGCTAGTTTATCTTCAGTCTCTGCAACCGTACAGGGAAATTTCTGACATTTTCAAAAACACTTTAACAATTTCCAGTGCCATCTTAAGTCTGGGTACAAACCTAATGTTTGATTACTCACTCTAATACTAAAATCCAAATCCAGAACTACTTTGTCTGTGTTTCCAGGTCCTGGACTGAAGCCCCTACTATATTATGACACAGATAGACTGCTTAAACCAAATCAGTCTTTCTACCTCTGTATTCACAACACAGTAAAATTAAAACCTTCAAAGTCCCTCAAAATTGACTCCAATTGTTCCCAGCCAAGTATTTGAATACCAATTCCTGACTCTGCAAATAATCAATTTCAGATATTGGTATGTATCCAAAACAAACAACTTAGCTATTTACCAACAATATAGTAATTTCAGCAGAGTAAAATTAGAAGAACAAGGTAATCTCATTGGTCAATACTATAACCCAAGAGCCTTTGTTTTCAGCCCTATCCACACAAAATATAGACAGACAAATAAAGATTATTAAGTGATAAATGAAAGAAAATAGTAAAACTCTCCAGATTAGTTCAGCGGTTTTCACAATATGTTCTTCCGCAGGCGTAAGTAACGGTTTTTGGTCGATTTTCTGAAAATGTTGATCAGGATCATCTTTTCTGTTTACTCAGATAAAGGCAGTAATACATAAAATGTAGTTTTCAATTCTCTGAAATTCTAAAAGCTGATCATGGAAGTAAGCAGGGTACTTTCAAATCTTAATGCTGTAGTGCCAATTGCCAGATTCCTTCTTTTTCGGAAAAACAGTCCCTGACAGACTGACCATCTCCTCCACTAGATTCCATTTACCTTTCAACATCTGCTATCCGTTTGAGCATTAGATCTTATATCCAGAATTCTGGAACAAGTTCCCAAGTAATAACCTTGTTAACAACCAACCTCTGCTATCTGTTAAATGTAATGTTCTTCCTCAGCAATGTAGTATCTGTAGAAGCTTTTGATCAGGAATCAACCTGCAATTAACTTCCATGCTTGGTCTCATGATTAAACAAAAGTTTTTGTTCTGTTCTCCTTATAATACAAGCTGCAACACACAGTTCAAAAGTCATCTTTAGCTCACTGTTCCCAGTTCACAGCTCCAAACTAAAATTGGTAGAAGAATCAAGTTGAGTGGTGTGTTGCTTCAATCATCATCCTTTATGAGGAGTGGATTCTGACTCTGACAGACCTGAGCAAGGACTAGATTGCTATCAGAGGCTACTCTTGATTTACTCTGCTAGTATCTGCCAAGTGAAGGACTGAGGCTTGCTGTCAACCATAGGTTTCCTGGTTTGTGGCATGGAGGTACAGCAGTGACTTGATACTGGTATCTGTGGCTGAGGAAAATGTAAGATGCTAAATCAAGGCAGGAAGGCTTTGAGCATCCAGGTACGCTCAGAGTGACTGAGCACCATGGGATCAAAGGGCCCAGAAATGCAACCTGGATCAGCCCTGGTGCATGTACCTGAGCTTTGCTGCAACGTCATGAATGATAGCCTGAGGTGCAAAAGTGTCCTGTGTGAGGATTGAAGTAGTCCCATGAGGGTGCTTAGAGGCTAGCACATGTCAGGTTGATAGAGTGGTCAGGAAGGCATATGGTATGCTTTCATTCATCAGACGGGGATCGAGTACAAGAGTTGGCAGGTCATGTTACAGTTGTATAGGACATTGGTTCGACCACATTTAGAATATTGCGTACAGTTCTGGTCGCCACATTACCAAAAGAATGTGGTTGCTTTGGAGAGGGTGCAGAGGAGGTTCACCAGGATGTCACCTGGTATGGAGGGCGCTAGCTATGAAGAGAGGATGAGTAGATTAGGATTATTTACATTAGAAAGACAGAGGTTGAGGGGGGACCTGATTGAAGTCTACAAAATCATGTGGTCCTAAAATGCTGCTTGGCCTGCTGGGACTCAATTATTAGGGGTCAAAGAACAAAGAGCAAAGAAAATTACAGCACAGGAACAGGCCCTGCAGACCTCCAAGCCTGCGCCAATCCAGATCGTCTATCCAAACTTGCACCTATTTTCCAAGCATCTGTATCCCTCTGCTCCCTGCCCATTCATGTATCTGTCTAGATACACCTTAAATGATGCTATCATGCCCGCCTCTACCACTCCACTGGCAAAGTGCTCCAGGCACCCACCACTCTCTGCGTAAAGAACTTTCCATGCATATCTCCCTTAAACTTTCTCCCTCTCACCTTGAAATCGTGACCCCTAGTAACTGAATCCCCAACTCTGGGAAAAAGCTTCTTGCTATCAACCCTGTCTAAACCTCTCATAGATAATGGGAACTGCAGATGCTGGAGAATCCAAGATAACAAAGTGTGGGGCTGGATGAACACAGCAGGCCAAGCAGCATCTTAGGACCACATGATTTCGTAGACCTCAATCAGGTCCTTCCTCAACCTCTGTCTTTCTAATGTAAATAATCCTAATCTACACAACCTCTCTTCATAGCTAGTGCCCTCCATACCAGGTAACATCCGGGTGAACCTCCTCTGCACCCTCTCCAAAGCAACCACATTCTTTTGGTAATGTGGTGACCAGAACTGTACGCAATATTCCAAATGTGGTCGAACCAACTTCCTATACAACTGTAACATGACCTGCCAACTCTTGTACTCGATACCCCATCCGATGAATGAAAGCGTACCATATGCCTTCTTGACCACTCTATCGACCTGCGTTGCCGCCTTCAGGATACAATGGACCTGAGCACCCAGATCTCTCTCTGTGAAGCAACTTTTCCCAGGCCTTTTCTATTTACTATATAATTCGCTCTTGAATTGGATCTTCCAAAACGCATCACCTCTCTTTTACCTGGATTGAACTCCATCTGCCATTTCTCTACCCAACTCTCCAATAAATGTATATTCTGCTACATTCTCTGACAGTCCCCTTCACTATCTGATTCTCCACCGATCCTAGTGTCTTCTGCAAACTTGCTAATCAGACCATCTACACCTTCCTCGAGATCATTTATGTATATCACAAACAACAGTAGTCCCAACACTGATCCCTGTGGAACACCATTGGTCACAGTTCTTCATTTTGAGAAACTCCCTTTCACTACAACTCTCTGTTTCCTGTTGCCCAGACAATTCTCTATCCATCTAGCTAGTACACCTTGGACCCCATGCAACTTCACTTTCTCCATCAGCCTACCCTGGGGAACCTTATCAAATGCATTACTGAAGTCAATGTATATGACATCTACAACCCTTCCCCTGTCTATCAACTTTGTCACTTATAGAACATAGAACATAGAACAATACAGCGCTGAACAGGCCCTTTGGCCCTCAATATTGTGCTGACCAGTGAACTAGTCTAAGCCCATCCCCTACACTATCCCATCATCATCCATATGCTTATCCAAGGACTGTTTAAATGCCCCTAATGTGGCTGAGTTAACTACATTGGTAGGCAGGCCATTCCATGCCCTTATCACTCTCTGAGTAAAGAATCTGCCTCTGACATCTGTCTTAAATCTATCACCCCTCAATTTTCAGCTGTGCCCCCTCGTACAAGCCAACGCCATCATCCTAGGAAAAAGACTCTCACTGTCCACCCTATCTAATCTTCTGATCATCTTGTATGTCTCTATTAAATCCCCTCAGCCTTATTCTCTCCAACGAGAACAGACCCAAGTCCCTCAGCCTTTCCTAATAAGACCTTTGCTCCAGACCAGGCAACATCCTGGTAAATCTCCTCTGCACCTTTTCCAATGCTTCCACGTCCTTCCTGTAATGGGGCGACCAGAACTGTACGCAATATTCCAAGTGAGGCCGCACTAGCATTTTGTATAGTTGCAGCATGATGTCACGGCTCCGCAACTCAATCCCTCTACCAATAAAACCTAACACACCGTATTCCTTCTTAACAGCACTATCAACCTGGGTGGCAACTTTCAGGGATCCACTTCCTCAAAGAGTTCTATCAAGTTGGTAAGACATGGCCTTCCCTGCTCAATGCCATGCTGCCTGTCACTAATAAGCCCATTTTCTTCCAAATGTAAATAGATCCTATCCCTCAGTATCTCTCCAGCAGCTTACCTGGATTATCCCTGCTACCCTTCTTAAGTAAGGGGACAACATTAGCAATTCTCCAGTCCTCCAGAACCTCACCCACGATCAAGGATTCTGCAAAGATGTATGTTAAGCCCCAGTTATTTCCTCTTTTGTTTCCTTCAGTAACTGGGATAGATCGCATCCGGACCCGAGGACTTGTCCACACTAATGCCTTTTAGAATACCCAACACGTCCCCCCTCCTTGACCTAATGTAATCAAACATCTATCCCTAACCTTGACACCCATCATGTTCCTCTCCTCTGTGAATACCGACACCAAGTACGCATTAAGAATCTCACTCAGTTTCTCTGACTCCTTACATAACTTCCCTCCTTTGTCCTTCAGTGGGCCAACCCTTTCTCTAGTTACCCTCTTGCTCCTTATGTACAAATAAAAGACTTTGGGATTTTCCTTAACCCTGTTTGCTGAAGATATTTCATGACACCTTTTAACCCTCTTAATTCCTCATTTCAGATTGGCCCTACATTCCCGATAGTCTTCCAGTTTCCAGTTGCCTAGACTTTATGTATGTTTCCTTTCTCCTCTTTGCTAGTCTCACAATTTCACCTGTTATCCATGCTTGCCCTTTCTATCTCTCATTTTCACAGGGACATGTCTGTACTGCACTCTAATCAACCTCTCGTTAAAAGCCACCAACATATCTAATATGGATTTACCCTCAAACAGCTGCTCCCAATCCATATTCCCCAGCTCCTGCCAAATTTTGCTATAGTTGGCCTTTCCCCAATTTAGCACTCATCCTTTCGGACCACTCTAGACTTTGTCTACGAGTATTCTAAAATTTATGGAATTGTGATCACAATTCCCAAAGTAATCCCCTACTGAAACTTCAATCACCTGGCCGGGCTCATTCCACAACATTAGGTCCGTAAGGCACCTTCCCAAGTTGGACTATTTACATACTGCTCTATAAAACCCTCCTGGATTCTTCTTACAAATTCTACTCCATCTAAACCCCTAGTGAATCCCAGTCAGTGTTGGGAAAATTAAAATCTCCCATTAACACCACCCTGTTACTCCTACATCTTTCCATAATCTGACTACATATTTGTATGCTCGCTGTTGGGGGGGCCTATTGTACAGTCCCAACATTGTTACCACACCCTTCCTATTTCTCAGCTCTGCCCATATTGCCTCACTGCTCGAGTCCTTCCTAGTGCCCTCCTTCAGCACAGCTGTGATACCCTCTTTGACCAATAATGCAACTCCTCCACACTTTTTACCTTCCTCTCTACCCCACCTGAAGCATCTGTATCCTGGGATATTTAGTTGCGAATCTTGCCCTTCCCTCAACCAAGTCTCAGTAATAGCAATAACATCATACACCCTGGTACTAATCCAACCCTAAGTTCACCTGCCTTACTTACTACACTTCTCGCATTAAAATCTCCATGGACATGGGGTGTGTATGTGGCAGGTCTGCATGGAGCTTGTCCTGAGATGGTGGTGTCTAGTTTCCAACATGGATATTGTTTGGAACATGGAGCAAGTTGATCTTCCAAGTGCTCACTCTGATGTCATTGTTGAGTTTTCCTGACATTGAACTTGTTTGGTGAGTCTAGGAAGATGGGAGACTGAAGAGCAAAAGATGTTGGGGGGTCATAAAGTGACAGGAGGGGGGTGAATGTGGTTTCACAAGAGGGAGGCTTGGGAATCTACTTGTGTGCCTTGCTGGCCGGGAAGACAGGGGAATGGCAGTTGTGAATGGGGTAACTTTATTTATAAGGAGGGGATATGGTAAAGCATAGGTGAGAATGAAGGTCACAAAGTGTGGAGCTGGATGAACACGACAGGCCAAGCAGCATCTTAGGAGCACAAAAGCTGATGTTTTGGGCCTACACCCTTCATCAGAAAAGGGGGATGGGAAGAGGGTTCTGAAATAAATAGGGAGAGAGGGGGAGGCGGATCGAAGATAGATAGAGGAGAAGATCGGTGGAGAGGAGAGTATAGGTGGGGAGGTAGGGAGGAGATAGGCAAAACCAGCCCAGCTCGTCCCTGCCTCCCTAACCTGTTCTTCCTCTCACCTATCTCCTCCTTCCACCTCAAGCCGCACCTCCATTTCCTACCTACTAACCTCATCCCACCCCCTTGACCTGCCTGTGCTCTCCAGACTGACCTATCCCCTCCCTACCTCCCCACCTATACTCTCCTCTCCACCTATCTTCTTTTCTCTCAATCTTCGGTCCATGTCCCCCTCTCTCCCTATTTATTCCAGAACCCTCACCCCATCCCCCTCTCTGATGAAGGGCCTAGGTCCAAAACATCAGCTTTTGTGCTCCGAAGATGCTGCTTGGCCCACTGTGTCCATCTAGTTCCACACTTTGTTATCTTGGATTGTCCAGAATCTGCAGTTCCCATTATCTCTGAGAACAAGGTCATGCAAGATAGGAGGTCTCATCCCCTCAGGAACACTCCAGCTTCAAGGGGAAGGTGAGCAATGTATGAGCGCACCTGGCATGGTCACCACATATGCCAGGGCTAGAGGAGGGTGGGCAGGAGCAGGTTCATGGAGATGGGTTAAGTGGGAACCTGGGGAGGAACAAAGCCTCTGGGATAACAAGTGGGACCAATTTAGTCAGCAGGACATGGATGTCTCGGCATCTCTGTAGGAGTGGCTCCAGTCTTCTCCAGTGAGGGGCAGGATTCTCTCCTCATTGTGGGTGAGGAGCCTGTTGTCAGACACCTCTCTCTACTTGTCTATGCCCTCTCTGATTGCAGACTGTCTTCTCCTGGAATGAGAGAAAGGAAGAGATTCAGAGTGTGGCACAGATGTAGTGCTGGTAGCGGTAATCAGAATGTGTGAAGAGTCCTGTGTGAGTGAGTAGGCAGTGCAGAGGCCATAGAGGGTTAATGATGTGGGATTTTCTGGGGTAATGAGAGTGAGTGAGTGAAGATGTTGCATGCAATTGTGAGAGTGGCAGAGCATGTGCCTTAGTGACAGGCAGGTACTGTAGCAGGTATCGTGTGAATGTGTGGTAGCAGAGAGAGAAGAGTGTGGCACTATCCCTGGCAAAGCAGAAGTCATTGACCTTCTCCTGCCTGTTCCTCTGTACCATAGAGACTGTAGGGACCCGGGTGGGGGACTAAGAATAGGCTACCAGGATCTGATGTTGTGGCCTCCTGTGCCAGTCCTCCAGAAGGAAGGACCCTTCTCTGCATTACCTTCTTCAGCAGGATTTTCAGGTCCCTATCAGCGCATTGGGAGACCGCCTTCCTTTTCCCTGACATCTTCTGACTGAATGTCAATTACCGAGCAGGGCAACTTCAGAATGCCATTGCTTGTCAGGATGTACAGTGTAACAGTAGGGCAAAGGCATGTTCTTCTGTTGGTGGATATCTGCTGAGTGATGAGTTGTTCTTTGTAAGATGGAGCTAGAATCAGATCCAAAGGACATGAAAGAGAGGGAGTAGGAAGTAAATGAGGCCAGTTTGGTGAAAAATCTCACTAGGTGTTGTGACAAAAAATCTCAAAGCAATACTGGCACTTAACCAAAAAAAAATCTAGGATTCAGCGCTAAGTTTTGAATATTTTTAAGGCAGTAGTGGATAGATTTCTGGCAAGCAAAGGGGTTGAATACTGATTGGGGTAGGCAAGAGCGTGGATTTAGGGTTGCAATCCAATCAAGCATGATCTATTGCTACAACAGCCTGGAGGGTCAGAACTGCCTAGTCCTGCTCCTTATTTGTAACAAGTTTCAGAAGGAAAGCAAGCTGATATCAAACTTCAGAGCCCAAATTAGAAGGATATTCTCCAGACAGGGCTCTTCTTTTTACAGAAATGCAGGCTTGTAATGTGTTAGCTCAGCAGTCAGGAAATATTTATTATTTTGTAAGGGTGAATCACTTTCTGGAAAAGGCTGTAGAGACATTTGGCAACCATAGAATCATTACAGTACTTTGAAAGTTGAGATTATGTTGCCAGTTAGGGTAAGTGACATTTAGTGGCAGTTATAAGAGCAATGTGGAAATGCTAACTTCTGGAACTTGCTTAATTGTCTTGGAAGCTTCCCAGATTTGTTCTTGAATTGGTTCCACATTTATTTTCTGGATCTTGCCTCCCAAGTGTTTGTGCCTTTAGTAGCAGATGAAGCTACTGTGTAAAGTTGACCAGCTGAGCTGGGCTTGAAACATTAGATGTTAGGGCTAGTTGTTGGAAATTTAAAACACAAAGCTTCTGTACAGCCTGAAATTGTGGAAGCGATGTACTTTACAACCTCCATGAACTTTGATTACAAAAGTTGAACTTGTTTGCAGAACTGAAATCACTGAAACAAACTTTGGCTCGCTCACCGTTAGTGGAAAAAAAATTTTATCAATAAAGTTGATAAGCTGAGTAGATCAACCACTAAATTTCCGGTGGGATGTTGGGTTTCGGGGGTGGAGGTTCTTCAAAGCATTCCACTGCAAATATTGGAGGCAGCCTCACACACAGGATAGTGCATTTCTTGAAGAGATTCCAACACAGAATCACAATACATGTTCTGTATTCATAGACTTTCCAGCCCATTGTAGGATTGTAATCAGTAATTGTTATTTGTTGATTTGTGCAATCTTTCTAATTGCTTTACAATTGCAAAATTAGCCATTTGACATGGTCCCAAAAGATCAAGCAGGAGATCCTGTCAGGTAATGTAGCATAATAGTGTCATCTGTGATCCAGTATTGTTTCACATATGATATCTAGGTTTTGGGTGCTACGTCTTTAATGTAGCCTAAAACTAAAGGTGTCATGTGACCTATTCAGCATTCTGCCAATAACAAGCCAGGATGATGTGTTTGCAATGGATTTAAGTTAGGGTTGATTGGAGTGTGGGGACACATGCTGTTTTACTGGGAAGATTTTGCGAGATTTCACATTTGTACGTAATAGCATAAATATCTGTGCTGATAGTGGATAAAACCGTTAGTCTCCCAAGTGCAAGAAGATATTGAGAATACCAGATTGAACTTTAAAACATTAATTTGTTTCTGAGATAGAATAGGGTTAGGGTCTCCAGGATACCTAATCTAGAATCAATGATCATCCCTACCTGCCCCCCACCTCCTCCCATCCCCATCTCCACTGTTATTTCTATCTGCATACAAGACCCATGTGATTTGTATGCCCATGAAAATGGAGAGGCAATGGCCTAGTAGTACTATTATGAGACTAGTAATCCTGAGACCTAGGTAATGTTCTGGTAGAATTTGAATTCAAAACAAAAAAAATGGGAATAATGGTCTAATGAAACCATGAAACCATTGTCGATTGTCGGAAAACCCATTTCATTCACTGCTGTCCTTTGGGGAAGGGGCCATCCTTACCTGGTCTCGCCTACTTGTTACTCCAGACCCACAACAAAGTGGTTCGTTCTGAACGGTATTCCGACAATTAGGAATTACCAATAAATGCTGTCTTAGTCAGTGATGCCCAGATCAGTGAATTAATTTTTTAAATAGTGCCTTGAGGGGAAGGTGCTAATGATAGGGTTTCCAGATTCTCCTAAAACAAATTCCTGATTTTCACAGACCAGGCAGCCTGCTAAGATTGAATAGAGAGGGAGCAGAAACAGATAACATGTTTCTGTGATTCACCATGCGTGACTGGTAAAACAAAATTCAAGAGGATTAAAAGTGAGACTATAACATTCACCTAACTTGAATGAAAGGGAGCTCTCAAGAAAACTCTTCTGTGTGGCACTATGATCATATCTTGGTTAGTACTCTGCGTTGTGGCTGCCGCAACCTTGGCTCAAATCTGTATCACAGCAGTCAGTGTTTCCTGCAATATTTAGGAGATGATGGCCTAGTGGTATTATCACTGGACTGCTAATCCAGAGACCCAGAGAATGTTCTGGGTACCTGGGTTCGAATCCCACCATGGCAGATGGTGGAATTTGAATTCAATAGAAATATTGGGGAGGCATGGTGGCTCAGTGGTTAGCACAACTGCCCTCACAGCACTAGGGGGCTGGGTTCAATTCCACCTTCAGGTGACTGTCTGTGTACAGTTTGCTCATTCTCCTGTGTATGCGTGGGTATCTTCCAGGTGCTCTGGATTCCCCCCACAGTCCAAAGATGTGCAGGCTAAGTGGATTGGCCGTACTAAATTACCCATTATGTTCAGGGATGTGTAGATTCGGTGGGTTATAGGGGGATGGGTCTGGGTGGGATGCTCTGAGGTTGGTGTGGACTTGTTGGGCTGAAGAGCCTGTTTCCATACTGTAGGAAAACTATGAAAAAGCTCTTACCATTTAAAAAAGTTGTGGAGTTAGCAGGCTGTATAAGAGCAGAAGTAAACCCTCAAGAAATACTATGAATGGCTTTGGATTGATTCTGGGAGAACTCAGTTTTACTTCAAGAAGAGCATGGCATACAAGTTGAATTCAAGGTTTTTAGCTTGTTTGAACTGTTAATGGGCAAGTTCTGTATTGTAACTTCAAAGTATATGTTGCCACCAAAAATAGTGTGTAATTATTAGTGAACACGCCATTCCTGTTTTTGACCTTGTGAAAGGGGGAAGGCAATTAATGAAACAGATAAAGATGATTTGCTCTAGGAAACCCACACAGACATGGGGAGAATGTGCAAACTCCACACAGACAGTTGCCTGAGGCTGGAATCGAACCTGGGTCCCTGGTGCTGTGAGGCTGCAGTGCTAGCCACCGTGCCGCCCCATTACAAAAGGACATGGAATGCAAAAGAGAGGAAAGGAAAATATGGAAATTTGAATTCGTATTGCAAAGGAAATATAAAAAAAGACAACTCTTGAATTCCAAAGAGAAAAAGAAGGGCAAATGTTTGGAGGTATTGCGTTTTGGTAAAACAAACAAGAGCAGGGAGTATAGAATTAAAAGTAAGGCCTTGGATAGTGTTGAGGAACAGAGACACCTAAGGGTTCAGGTTCATAATACTTTGAAGTTTGCGACATATGTAGACAAGGTGCTTAAGAGGTTTTTAGCAGGCTTGCCTTTGTTGTTCAGACAATTGAGTAAAGGAGTTGGGAAGTCATGTTGAAGTTGTACAGGATGTTGGTGAGAACTCTTCTGGAATACTGAGTACAATCTGGTTGCCTTGTTGTAGGAAGGATATTATCAAGCTAGAGATGATTCAGAAAAGATTTACCAGGATTTTGCTGGAAATGAATGGTTTGAGATATAGGGAGAACCTGGATAAGCTTGAACTATTTTCATTGGAGTGTAAGAAGTTGAGGGGTGACCTTACAGAGGTTTTTACAATCATGAGGGGTATAGACAAGATGAACAACAGATGTCTTTTCCCAAGGGTGGGGGATTTCAAGACTGGGGGCATATTTTAAGGTGAGAGGAGAAAAATTTAAAAGGACATGAGGAACAATTTTTTTTTACACAAAGAGTGGTTTATGTGTGGAATGAATGTCCTAAGGAAGTGATAGATGCAGGTACAGTTACAACATTTAAAAGACATTTGGACAAGTACATGAATAAGAAAGGTTTGGAGGGATATGGGCCAAAGCAGGTGGGAACTGGCTTACTTTGGATTACATTTGGCATGAACTAGTTGGACTGAAGTGTCTGTTTCCATGCTATATGACACTATGACCTATTTGAACTGAACAGGGAAAGACTCCGATTGCATAAAACATATCTATCCGGGTTTTGATTTAGCAAAGAAATATTTGCCTAATGCATAAAGTCACAGCAAAAGGGTTTGAAATGTATTTTTGTCATGTTTAAAATTACCGCAAAGTTACAATACTCTAGACAAATTTGGAAAGTTATATTAGTGTTTTGCTAGGAAGCGCATTGCAGGTTAGTTCAATGCTGGAATGAACAGCGTTCTGATTACCGGCTGAATCTTATTCTTTTCACGGTTAAGCCTGAGTTGCATTGAGTTATTTGGAGAATTTATTGCCGTGAGACCAAACGAAATCCCTCACCTGGTTTTCACCTCATTGTACCATGCACTGATCCCACAGCAACTCGCTGCTAACCAGACACCCTGGAATTCACTGGCATCCCTTGTATTGGAACCATTTTTAAAAGCCCATTGTGTACCAGGGCCAGCACTGTCAGTCTGGAGCTGCCATGCATGGCTGCTTATGATTGTCCTGGACATGGATGGCAAGGAGAAATCAGCAGCCTGCTTTGGTGACAGCATCCTAGACATCCTACTGGATGAGAAGGTGCCAAAGTAAAATTATCTCTTCCTCCAGGACCAGTAGATGAGGCCATGGCATCAGGCCATGACAGTCTGTTGTCACCTACCCTAAAGCAATCTCATCCATTGCACAGAACTTTAGGAAGAAAGTTAATGCCCTTCTCCTCTCCACCAGGATAAGTGCCATAATCTTCTTTGTGATACCTTACTCACTATCTCTGTTACTGTGCCGTCCTCCTACCAACACTCATGCTCTGCCACTCTCACTATTGCCTGCAACATCTCAGCTCACTTGCTGTCATTCACCCCAATCCCCAACAACACTAGCCAGCTCTCTGCATTGCCTGCTCACTCGCTTTGGACACCTCCCAATCTACACCAATCATAATAACTGTGCCACCTAATTTCATCTCCCATAATACTTGCCTCTGTCTCATTCCGTGAGAAAAATCCACAGTAGGACACCTTTTCTAACTACATTCGGTCCTGAAGAACGGTCACTAGATTTGAAATGTTAATTCTGCTTTCTCTCCACAGATGTTGCCAGACCCGCTGATTTTCTCCAACTATTCATGCTTTTGTGCCACTAAGGTTCATGTTTTACCCCTCTCACTACTATTTACATTCAGAACTCACACAACACCAGATTATGATCCAATAGGTTTATTTGAATCACAAGCTTTCATAACGCTGCTCCTTTGTCACTGGCATCTCTGCATCATGATTATTATATGCAACATCTTCTCTGACTCACTCTCAACTACCCCTAAACCCCTACCTTCCAAATCTTGCATGGGTTGTATGCTGCTTACTCACCACTTCTCCCCTCCAGCACCAACAGTAACAGTGAGGCCACCCACTTTCATCTACTCAATCCCTCTCTTTCTCTAATTCCAGAAGGAAAAGCCCGTAATAGGACAGAAAGAGCCAAGATGGGTGATAGCTGCATAACATTCAGCTCCTACTGGATGTTACCCTTGACTTCGTTAGTTGAGATCTCCTGGCTGAACACTGTCTCCTTTGACTTGGCTGAGGTCTGCTGATAACTATGACAAGCTTCCTGGCTCAGTATCTGTCCTAAATGGTAGGACTTTATAAGCCTGGCAGATCTGGCTGAGTTGCACGGGGCAGGACAAAGCACAAAAAGACAATGCAGAGATGTAGTTATTATCAGTGATAATGGGAACTGCAGATGCTGGAGAATCTAAGACAACAAAGTATGGAGCTGACGTTTCGGGCCTAGACCGAGCACCTCTCTGATGAAGGATCTAGGCCCAAAACATCAGCTTTTGTGCTCCTGAGATGCTGCTTGGCCTGCTGTGTTCATCCAGCTGCACACTTTGTTGTCTTGTAGTAATTATCAGGTTGTTTCAGGGTGAGTGAGCTTGAGTTTTTCTTAGTGCTGAGTTAGAATTTCTGTACTGATTCTGACAGACTACAAGTTAAATGGCCTACAGTTTCCTATTTTTGCCTCCCTCCCTTCTTGAACAGATGGATTACATTCGGTATCTTCGAATCAAATGAAACTTTCTAGAATCCAGTGAATTTTGGAACATTAACACCAACACATCTATAATTTTATTAAGTGCCACTTCTCAGACTCCAGTAGTAAAAGCCATCAAGACCCAAAGACTCGTCAATCTGTAGCTCTGTCAGTTTGCTTAGTACTACTTACCTGGTAATTATAATTTCACCAAGTTTGGGTCTCTTCCTTCTGTCTCTTGATTTTACTGAGTTTTTTTGTCATCAATAGTGAGGACAGAAGCAAAGCATATATTTAATTATTGCGTCTGCTATTTCTATATTAACTCCTCATTCTGACTGCCTAGAACTCACTTTATGTACATTCTTCATTTACAGATAACAAACAGAAACTCTTGCTTTTCTGAAGAAGGGTCTCGACCTGAAACGTCAGCTTTCCTGCTCCTCTGATGCTGCTTGGCCTGCTGTGTTCATCTAGCTGTACACAGTGTTATCTCAGAAACTCTTGCTTCCTGCTTTTACATTTCTTGCTAACTTCCTCTCCTGCTATAATTTACTTTGTCCCATATTGCCAGTTTGTTCAATCTCTGCTGTTATTTGTAGTGTGACCAGTCATCTGACCTGCTGCTTACCTCTGTGCAATTATATATATTGTTTTCTTAAATTCAATGTTTTCCCTAACTTCTTTAGCTAACCACAGAGGATTACATGCAGGCAAGGAAGGAGCTCAAAAATGGTCTGAGGAGAGCCAGGAGGGGGCACGAGAAAGGCTTGGCAGAAGGAATCCGGGAAAACACAAAGGCATTTTACACTTACGTGAGGAATAAGAGAATGGTCAAAGAAAGAGTAGGGCCGATCAGGGATAGCATAGGGAACTTGTGTGTGGAGCCTGAGGAGGTAGGGGAAGCCCTAAATGAGTTTTTTGCTTCTGTCTTTACGAAAGAAACGACCTGTGTAGTGAATGAAACCTTTGAAGAGCAGGTGTGCATGCTGGAATGGATAGAGATAGAGGAAGCTGATGTACTGAAAATTTTGTCAAACATTAAGATTGACAAGTCGCCAGGCCCGGATCAGATTTGTCCTCGGCTGCTTTGGGAAGCGAGAAATGCAATTGCTTCGCCACTTGCGAAGATCTTTGCATCCTCGCTCTCCACTGGAGTCGTACCTGAGGACTGGAGAGAGGCAAATGTAATTCCTCTCTTCAAGAAAGGAAATAGGGAAATCCCCGGCAATTATAGACCGGTAAGTCTCACGTCTGTCGTCTGCAAGGTGTTAGAAAGGATTCTGAGGGATAAGATTTATGACCATCTGGAAGAGCATGGCTTGATCAAATACAGTCAACACGGCTTTGTGAGGGGTAGGTCATGCCTTACAAACCTTATCGAGTTTTTTGAGGATGTGACTAGTAAGGTTGATGAGGGTCAAGCTGTGGATGTGGTGTATATGGACTTCAGTAAGGCATTTGATAAGGTTCCCCATGGAAGGCTCATTCAGAAGGTCAGGAGGAATGGGATACAGGGGAACTTAGCTGCTTGGATACAGAATTGGCTGGCCAACAGAAGACAGCGAGTGGTAGTAGAAGGAAAATATTCTGCCTGGAAGTCAGTGGTGAGTGGGGTTCCACAGGGCTCTGTCCTTGGGCCTCTACTGTTTGTAATTTTTATTAATGACTTGGACGAGGGAATTGAAGGATGGGTCAGCAAGTTTGCAGACGACACAAAGGTCGGAGGTGTCGTTGACAGTGTAGAGGGCTGTTGTAGGCTGCAACGGGACATTGACAGGATGCAGAGATGGGCTGAGAGGTGGCAGATGGAGTTCAACCTGGATAAATGCGAGGTGATGCATTTTGGAAGGTCGAATTTGAAAGCTGAGTACAGGATTAAGGATAGGATTCTTGGCAGCGTGGAGGAACAGAGGGATCTTGGTGTGCAGATACATAGATCCCTTAAAATGGCCACCCAAGTGGACAGGGTTGTTAAGAAAGCATATGGTGTTTTGGCTTTCATTAACAGGGGGATTGAGTTTAAGAGTCGTGAGATCTTGTTGCAGCTCTATAAAACTTTGGTTAGACCGCACTTGGAATACTGCGTCCAGTTCTGGGCGCCGTATTATAGGAAAGATGTGGATGCTTTGGAGAGGGTTCAGAGGAGGTTTACCAGGATGCTGCCTGGACTGGAGGGCTTATCTTATGAAGAGAGGTTGACTGAGCTCGGTCTCTTTTCATTGGAGAAAAGGAGGAGGAGAGGGGACCTAATTGAGGTATACAAGATAATGAGAGGCATAGATAGAGTCGATAGCCAGAGGCTATTTCCCAGGGCAGAAATGGCTAGCACGAGGGGTCATAGTTTTAAGCTGGTTGGTGGAAAGTATAGAGGGGATGTCAGAGGCAGGTTCTTTACGCAGAGAGTTGTGAGAGCATGGAATGCGTTGCCAGCAGCAGTTGTGGAAGCAAGGTCATTGGGGTCATTTAAGAGACTGCTGGACATGCATATGGTCACAGAAATTTGAGGGTGCATCCATGAGGATCAATGGTCGGCACAACATTGTGGGCTGAAGGGCCTGTTCTGTGCTGTACTGTTCTATGTTCTATGTTCTATGTTCTATGTTCTATAAGATGAGTCCTCTCCTTGGAGTATTCTTTCTAGCAGAAATGTACTTATTTTGATATATTCACTTGACTGTTTGTCACTACTTCTCTACTGATCTATCTCATCTCCTGATATTCGGGATTACTTTAGCTAGGTTAGCTTTCATGCCCACGTAGTTTCCCTTATTTAAAATACTTGTCCTCACATCCGCTGTCCTCTCTTTCAAAATGGATGTGAAATTAAACCATATTCACTGCTACATAGTTGCAGCTTTACTTTAAGGTTATTAATTAATTTCATCACAATACACAATATCTAGTCATTTAGGGGCAGCTCAGTGGTTCAGTGGTTAGCACTGTTGCCTCACAGTGCCATTCACCCAGTTTTAAGTACACTCTCAGGTGACTGTGTGGAATTTCACATTCTCCCTGTATCCATGCGGGTTTCCTCCCACAGTCCAAAGATATGCAGGTTGATTCCAAAACATGCTGTTCTGGGAAACTATTTGAAAAGCATTCTATTTGATGCTAATTAAGGTTACTATTACCATTTGATTTTTCCCATTGATATGTAGACTTAAAAGCTCCCATAATTATTATTGTTCCTTTATTAGAACCACCCGATATTTTTTCTTATATATTCCATCTCACATTGTGGTTACCATTGGGGCCTGTTGGTCACAGAATTATTACAGTGCAGAATGAGCCTATTTGGCCAAAAACACCTGCACCAGCTCCATTATCTAATACCAACCATTTTCCAATATTCCTGCTCACCATTACTGTCCATAGAAAACATCCAATGCCCTTTTGAATGTCTTAATTGAACTTGCCTCCACCATATTTTCAGACAGTGCATTCGTACCCTAACAACTCACTGTGTGAAAAAGTTCACTCTCAGATCACCCATGTTTTGTTTGCACATCACATAAAACCTGTGCTCTCTCGATCTTACTTCTTTTACAAGAGAAAACAGCTTCACTCTGTCTTTCCTGTTGAGCTTGCTCATGATTTTGAAAAGCTCAAATCAGATTTCCTCTTAGCCTTCTTCTGTCCAGAAAGTGCAGCCCCAACTTCTTCACCATATCTTCATAGCTGATGTTTCTCATACCTGGAACCATTCTAGTAAGTCAGCTTTGCATTCTCTCTAATACATATATATCTTTCCAATAATGTGCCTGTCACAACAGTGCACAATACTCCAACTGAAGTTGAACAAGTAGTTTCTGCAAGTTCAATATCACCTTGCTCTTGTATTCTGTGCCACTATTAATGAAGCCAGGAATACTGAATGCTTTATTTACTGTTGTCTCCACCTGTCTTGCTACCTTTGCTGATTTGCCCACATATACACACAGGTTCCTCTGCTCCTCTGCTCCTGCAGTCCAAAGATGTGCAGGCTGGGTGGATTGGCCATGCTAAATTTCCCGTAGTGTTCAGGGTTATAGGGGGATGGGTCTGGGTGGGACGTTCCAATGGTCAGTGTGGACTTGGTGGGCCAAAGGGCCAGTATCCGCACTGTAGATATTCTAATATTCTAACTTCTCCAGCCACGAGCACTTACTGCAAATGTGTTTGCCCTGGATCACACAGCACCCTGAAGCTGTCATATTCTCCACTCACAGCATGTTACCTGTCTTATCATTTCTAGTAGGTGTTTATTGAATAAAATTGCTAATTGATCAACTTATAATTAATAAAGCCGACACCTCTGAAAGTATCTTAGCACTGCCAGTAAACTTTACAATGATGATGAAATAATACAATACTTAAAACTGTACGTTTTATCAGTATTGTGAGGCTTCTATTAATACCAGTTACTGATTTATCTGTTTGTTCTGCTCGAACAGAAGTTTATCTCTTTCTGCTTCTCAATTCTAAGCAAATGGATTATTTCCTTCCTTCCTTGTCTCCTCAAGGGCATCTCTTTCCAATGCTATAATGTCATAGATTCATAGCCTTACAATGTGGAAACAGACTCATTTCTCCAATCCGTCCGCGTCGACCACCATCCCCAATCATTTCTGCCATCCCACATCTGTGTGCTCTTCACAACTTTTCCTGAACATTTTATTTTCTTTAAACTTAAGCACTCAGTTCACATCATCTCTCAGCCACCTTTAGTTTATTAACACATCATATTCCCAATCAGTTATTTCTGGCTTGATCTTCACCAATTAGTTCAAGATTAACCATTGCCACTAGAGGTCAGTATATAGTTAGTATAATGGCATTTATATGAAAATGTGAAGAAAGATTTCTTGATTTTTTTCGCTTTGAAACATTTGTGTCCAAAAATGAAGTCCTGAGCAATGAGCATAAATGTTTGTGTGAATAGATCAATTTTTTTTCTTATAGAATGGCTGAAATAACTCCACAGAGACTGATTTCCTGTCAGTTTGGGTATAATCCAGTTCTGTCAAGTCTGTAGCCCAAGTAGGTCACATGGGGTGCCTGGAACAGACATTTCTTCCCTTTTAGGGTGTACAGCCACCTGGGAAAGATGTCTCAGGACTATATCCAAGTTCTCTAAGTGCTCCAGTTGATTTTCCCTGTTCATAGTATGTCATCTAGATAAATGGCGACCTGGGGTGGATCTTGTAAAATATTTTCCATCATCCGCTGAAAAATTGCAATGGCTGATGATACCCCAGATGGCAATCTTATATGTTGGTACAAAGCTTTATGGGTATTAATTATAGCATACTGCAGGAAATCCTCATCTAACTGCAGTTGCACGTATGCATGGCTCATGTCCAGCTTCATGAAGGACAGCGCAACCCCACCGCCACCGCCTATCATTTTTTGCATTTAAATTTTCCATGTGAGGAATTGTGGGTATTTATCCAGTTGCAAAAAAATGGTTTACCATTTGTTTAAAATCCCCACAAAGGCAAACCAACACATTGAGTTTCACTAACAGTGTGACTGGTGCTGCCCATTCCTCAAACTGGACTGGTTTGATGATTCCTTCACTTTTTCGTCTTTTGATTGCTGCCTTTACTTAAATGACACTCTTTGCGCCTAGCAGAATTGTGAAATTCTTCCTGGTCATCCTTTGATAGACCCAAGACCTTCCTGAAAAACTTCCTTGTTTTTAATTAGGTTTTCATTCAGGCAGCCAGTTTCTAATTGAAAAAAAGCTGAGCCAATCTTGTTGCATCTTTCTTAAGCAATCTCACTTCATCAAGCTTCGGAACAAGCCTTTTATTACAATCAGTGTTAACCTGAACCAGCTGCTTCTCATAAGCAATCAGTACTAAAGTTGCATCCTTCATCTGTAAAGGTTCCCCAGTATAAGTTCTCAGTCTAGCCACAGTCTTGAAAAAACTTAAGTGTTGGAGTGCAGAGTGAATTTTGTTGAAGATTGTTTCAGCAATCATTGAAACAGCCACACTGTCCATTAGAACTGAATGGCCATTTAACCAGGTGTTTATTTTGACTAGTTCTGATTTGGATGTTGCTAAGCAATTTACTGGTTCCAAACCAAATGCAGGTGGACTTTCCAGGCTTTTCACTCTCCTGGATACCAGTGCGTTCTCTTTTTTTTGGGTTTAAGGTCTAGTGGGACTCTTGCTGTCTCAAATCCATCTACCAGCAGTAATTACAATGGCTTACCAGTCCAGATCTTGGACAAAATTTTAGCCATTTGGCTGAGGGTTGGCTTTATTTTGGGATATTACTGTGAGCTAGCTCGGAGTCCCTCTGTTCAGGATATGTCCTAAATGAGGCTATGCGATTGCCTTCACTCAAGTGTATCCCTCAAGCTCAGTCAGACTGGTGAGGGTGTCTACTCCTATTGGAATACCATGAAACTCATATGCTCCATTGGCCATATTTTCCAATGGTAAAGCCTGTTGTAGTGCCTATTTGAAGTCCAGTTGGGCTTCAGCTAGTAGGCACTTTTGCATGGTTATGTCATTAATCCCAATTACCAAATGGTATCTCAGCATCTTATTAAGGGTTCAACCAAAGTCATAGGCCTCTGCCAGTCACCTTAACCTAGTCAAAAATCCTGACATGGATTCCACTCATTCTTGAACTGTTGGGTAAAACTGATAACTTGAGCAGGCTTGGGGTCATAATATTCCTCAACTAAATCCTTCAACCCTTGAAAGGTTCTAGTATCTGGTGTCTCAGGGAAAGATAGGTTCCTAATAACAAAAAAAGCTGCAGGTCCACAAGCTGTCAGGAAAATTACTCATTGCTTTTCATCTGCCTCAAAGTCATTTACCCTGAAAAAATAACACATTCTTTCTATATCCTGAGACCAGGATTGAATGATTCAAGCCTTGCAAAAAAAAGGCATGACTGTTATGAGTGGATTATTTTCAGGAGTGTGCATCTCACTCTTGTTGCCACTGAAATAACTCCACAGAGCCCAGTATCCTGTCATGAAGTCACCTGTTATTTATTCATGGAAAATCCTTGACACGGATTCAGCTTCTGCAGAGGCAGCACTAAGTGGGAGACAATGGTCTAGTGTTATTATCGCTAGATTGTTAATCCAGAAACCCAAATGGGGAGAGATAATAGGAGCTGCAGATGCTGGAGAATCTGAGATAACAAGGTGTAGAGCTGGATGAACACAGCAGGCCAAGCAGCATCATAGGAGCCATTTCTGATGAAGGGCCTAGGCCTGAAACATCAGCCTTTCTGCTCTTATGGTGCGGCTTGGCCTGCTGTATTCATCCAGTTCTACACCTTGTTATCTCTAATGTTCGGGGGACCCAGGTTCGACTCCTGCTATGGCAGACAGCAGAATTTGAATTCAATAAATATCTGGAATTATAAATCTAATGATGGCTGTGAATCCACTGCTGATTGTCGGGGTGGGGGGGTTGCAGAAAAGCCCTCTCGTTCACTGATGTCTTTTAGGGATGGAAACTGTCATCCTCACCTGGTCTGCCTTACATGTGACTCTAGACCCACATCAATGTGGTTGACTCTTAACTGGCCTCTGGGCCATTAGGGATGGGCAATAAATGCCGTGAGGCCAGCAACACCCTCATCCCATGTATGAATACAAGGAACAGAACCTCTGACACTCCTGTGTATTTTTTTGTCCAGCAGTGACTTTCTCCTGCACAGGACACTGACTGTGGTCAGCCAGCTCGAAGTCAGTCCTCCACTGAGGAGAATCTTATCTCCTGGTTATATTTTTTTTCTCTCTTCATTTTTTTATTACCACCCCACCCACTGCTGCCATACAGCTGTAGTGCTTATTTACCCCAGCACCCATGTTGCCTGTGAGTGTAGGTGCAAGACACAGTGAAAACATCAGGTGTGCAAATAACTTTATTAACATTTCCACCACCAGGAAAAATACCCTTGTGGCCAAAAAACCAGTGATATGCACCCTTGGGGCAATGCTTATGTGAAAGAAAAAATGAAAGGGAGGGTACGGATCAAATCAAAATAGAGTTGGGGGTGTTGGGGGGAAATAAAGTAGTCCACTCCCTGTGGTACCCACCTCTCCCTGAAGGCATTGAGAGTGTTAGTGGACACTGCATGTTCCTTCTCCAGTGACACAGGGTTGAACATAACCACAGAATAAGGGCCGGCAGGTAGTCGGCTGTAATGACCCCCTCCATCGCCCACTGCCTGGACCTATTAATGGCCAGCTTGGCCAGGCCTAGGAGGAGACCCACGCACAGATCCTCTTACCTACCTGCTGTCCCCACATGGGGTGCCCAAAGATCAGGAGCATAGAGCTGAAGTGCAACCAAAAACACAAAAGAAGGTTCTTTAGATGACCAGACAAGGAGTGCAAGTGCCCACATCGAAACTAGACATGGTCCATGGACTCCATGGCACCACAAAACAAAAAATTGGGCCAGGAATCTGTGAACCACAATCTTGTTCAGGACTGTGTGCAGGACTGCTGCCTACCACACCCTCTACCACAGATCCCCGAGCAAAAGAGGGGCGACCCCACATAGAGACCCCTCCACGCCAAGGCATGTCCAGGCGATGGATGAAGGAGAAGAGATCAATGGTGTGCAGCAGCAGTCTGTACAAAGCCCACCATTTCAATTCTTTAAAAGACACGTAACAAAAATTCGAGAGGTGGTTCAGGCTGTGGGGCACAGGCTTCCGGAGAGGTACAAGATTCTGGGGCCAGTGTGAAATTCCGTCCGAGCAGGGGGTATGTGCAGACAGGATTCCACCACACACCTGAGCATCCTCCAATTGTTGCGCAATGCCGGGTCCGAGCACCACCATTTTAAGGCATTGGATAGCAACGGTCACAAACCAGACATCTACCACCACCCTGTGTGCCAATTCCCACAGCAGCATCCAGCCCAGGCCCCCACCTCCCAGCATATCCCTGACAGCCATGGCCCTCGCCTCTGCCAGCCACTCGAACCTACGGTCATGGAGGTTCAGATTCCTAAGCAATAGCTGTCTGACAGACTGAAATGATAGACTAAAAATTGTGGAGCCAAGAAAAATATATTCCTTTTTAAATAACATACAAACTAGAACTGCATAGAATATTCTTGTTGTCATCTAATCAATGTTTTATACATTTCCAGCATAATCTCCTTGCTCTTAACTCTATGCCGTGGCTAATAAACCCTAGTATACCATTACTCTCATGAAGAATGTGATCACATGGAACCTGGACAGAAAGTGATTGTCTACCGTCCCCTACTTTTCTTCTACTACTTCTACCTCATACTCCTACTCGTGGAACTGAAATCAAAGTATTGAACTTGTTATGAAATTGGGTTGGAATTGGTTGACATTGGGCTGACTTCCAGTTGGGGAGATGGAGATAGCACATGAAATGCACAATTAGCTTGCTCCTGGCCCAATATTTCAACCTCGCAAATCATTGGCTATCATTCACCTGGTGGAGAAGCAGACAATTGGAATTGGGAAAGAGGGTTCCAAGCCCAATAAGGCATCTGCCAGGAGGGTGTTTGGCTGTGAACCAGAGGTTTGTCACGACCACTCCTTTAAAGGCACCATGGCATTGGTTTAGTAGCTGGGTCAAGAGAAATTCACATTTGGTGACAATACTTTTTGAAGAGAGCAGCATCCTTGGATGCCACTAAAGCAGTGGAGTGGCTGTAGGTGAGAGCATGTCTTTTCATTCTGTGCATGTATTGTACCGGTACGAGCTCAATCTGGCCTCTGCCAGGCAGAAGATGGCATCTGAGCACATCTGCCCCACTTCTCCCTCAGGTGCATTTGTAAAGGCAAATCAGCAAAGGACTTTTACAATTAATGGTAAGGTCCTGGGAAGTGTTGCTGAACAAAGAGACCTTGTAGTGCAGGTTCATAGTTCTTTGACAGTGGAGTCGCAGGTAGACAGGAGAGTGAAGATGGCGTTTGGGATGTTTGCCTTTGTTGGTCAGTGCATTGAGTATAGGAATTGGGAGGTCATGTTGTGTTGCACTGGACATTGGTTAGGCCACTTTTGGAATACTGCATGCAGTGCTAGCTTCCCTGTTGCAGGAAAGATGTTGTGAAACTTGAAAGGGTTCAGAAAAGATTTACAAGGATGTTGCTAGAATTGGAGGGTTTGAGCCAAAGGGAGAGGGTGAATAGGTTGGGCCTATTTTCCCTGGAGTGTCTGAGGCTGAGAGATTGCCTTACAGAGGTGTATAAAATCATGAGGGGCATGAATAGCCAAGATCTTTTCCCTGGGATGGGTCCAAAATAAAAGTCCAAAGCTAGAGGGCACATGTCTAAGGTGAGAGGGGAGAGATTTACAAGAGAAGTAAGGGGCAACTTTTTTACGCAGAGGATAGCATGGTTGTGGAATGAGTTGCCAGAGGAATTGGTGGAGGCTTGTACAATTAGAACATTTAAAAGAATGGGTATATGAATAGGAAGTATTTAGAGGAATATGGGCCAAATGCTGGCAAATGGAACTAGATTAGTTTAGGATATCTGGTCGGTATGGATGAGTTGGACCTTTAGCATCTGTTTCCATGCAGTGCAGATCTATGACTCTAAAACAGATTACCAAGGGCAATTAAAGATTGATTGTAGTGCCAACTAGTGAAGTCCACATCCCGTGAATGAATCAATATAACTCATTCAAATTCACTGTAATTGATATTTCTACAAATAATTAAAGAAATACATTTATTGAATGTGTAACAAAGCATGGTGACATTGAGATATGCATTTTGAATCTGGACTGCAGAATATATTACAAATTTTTTGGTAGTGAGACTGACCTGAGCAAACATGTCTGTGGGAGATATCTCCAACTTGAATCTCGATGGTACAGAATTATTGAGCTGAAGTATGAGTTGGAGGGACTTATATGCATAAGGGAGGTGTGTGTTTTCTGAACAATTTTATCAAGAATATGATTACACTCCTGCAAAAATGCCAGTTCAGCATAGTGACTGATAGGTAACTAGCTGGGTAGCAGGAATTTAGGAGAGAGTGAGAAAATGATCCCAGATGTACTGGCCCTGTCTAACACATGCATCGTACCCTCTAATGTGACAGCAAAGAGAAAGACTGCAGAGAGAATATCACAATGCAGTCGCAATGGCTCAGAAGGTTGCTGTGGCTGGTGGTGTAAGGGGGTGGAAGCTGAGTAGAACCGAAGTGTGATTGAATTGGAGGACTCTGTATTGAAGATGGTGAATTGCATTATCTGCAGATAAGAATAAGATATTTGAAGGTGTGTTGCCCAACAGTGGAAGGGGCAGGAATATCTCCCGGTGGCTGGAGATTAACTTAGATACAAAGAAGGTAAATCCAGTTGCTGTGATCTATATTGGAAACATAGGTAGAAGATGGAAAAATGTTAAGTGTTAAACTCTACATTAAAGAGCAAGATCTTGTAATTATTTCTGGAATATTGCCTAAGCCATGTGCATTTTTTTATAGGAGCAGGCATTACAAGATCTGGCTAGAGGGCTGATTTGGAAAGGGGTTCATTTTCACGGCATTAGTTTTGTTTCTGGTCAGACAACCAAAATATTGTGTGCCATTTTGGTCTCCTTATCTGCAGAAGGATGTTCTGGCTATGGAGGGAGTGCAATTACCTTTGCAGATAGCCACTAAATGGCAAGTTGTTGTGGGAATGGCACATGTAAGGTGTGGAAAGGTCAGACATAAGATTTACCATTGGGCATGGTAGATAATTCGTTAGGTGAGTTTGGTAAGATATGGCAATAGAACTCAGAGTACGCAAAAAAAAAGTATGATGACGTCCAGTGGTGTTAAAATCCTAAAAGAGGAAGATTTACCATTTGGATTTATTACCGGAGAATGAAGCAGCATGAATAACTGAAGTCAAAGTAAGGGTTAATAAAATGTGAGGCTGGATGAACACAGCAGGCCAAGCAGCATCTCAGGAGCACAAAAGCTGACGTTTCGGGCCTAGACCCTTCATCAGAGAGGGGGATGGGGAGAGGGAACTGGAATAAATAGGGAGAGAGGGGGAGGCGGACCGAAGATGGAGAGTAAAGAAGATAGGTGGAGAGAGTATAGGTGGGGAGGTAGGGAGGGGATAGGTCAGTCCAGGGAAGACGGACAGGTCAAGGAGGTGGGATGAGGTTAGTAGGTAGATGGGGGTGCGGCTTGGGGTGGGAGGAAGGGATGGGTGAGAGGGAGAACCGGTTAGGGAGGCAGAGACAGGTTGGACTGGTTTTGGGATGCAGTGGGTGGAGGGGAAGAGCTGGGCTGGTTGTGTGGTGCAGTGGGGGGAGGAGACGAACTGGGCTGGTTTAGGGATGCAGT
The DNA here is from genome assembly GCF_030684315.1 of Stegostoma tigrinum. Classification (NCBI taxonomy): domain Eukaryota; kingdom Metazoa; phylum Chordata; class Chondrichthyes; order Orectolobiformes; family Stegostomatidae; genus Stegostoma; species Stegostoma tigrinum. Next base: position 25,560,623 of record NC_081362.1, on the reverse strand, counting down.
AGGGGAAGGGGAGATTTTGAAACTGGTGAAGTCCACATTGATACCATTAGGCTGCAGGGTTCCCAGGCGGAATATGAGTTGCTGTTCCTACAACCTTCGGGTGGCATCATTGCGGCAGTGCAGGAGGCCCATGATGGACATGTCATCAAGAGAATGGGAGGGTGAGTGGAAATGGTTTGTGACTGGGAGGTGCAGTTGTTTGTTGCGAGCTGAGCGGAGGTGTTCTGCAAAGCGGTCTCCAAGCCTCCACTTGGTTTCCCCAATGTAGAGGAAGCCGCACCGGGTACAATGGATGCAGTATACCACATTGGCAGATGTGCAGGTGAACCTCTACTTAATGTGGAATGTCATCTTGGGGCCTGGGATAGGGGTGAGGGAGGAGGTGTGGGGGCAAGTGTAGCATTTCCTGCGGTTGCAGGGGAAAGTGCCGGGTGTGGTGGGGTTGGAGGGCAGTGTGGAGCGAACAAGGGAGTCACGGAGAGAGTGGTCTCTCCGGAAAGCAGACAGGGGTGGGGATGGAAAAATGTCTTGGGTGGTGGGGTCGGATTGTAAATGGCGAAAGTGTCGGAGGATGATGCGTTGTATCCGGAGGTTGGTAGGGTGGTGTGTGAGAACGAGGGGGATCCTCTTAGGGCGGTTGTGGCGGGGGCGGGGTGTGAGGGATGTGTTGCGGGAAATACGGGAGAGGCGGTCAAGGGCGTTCTCGATCACTGTGGGGGGAAAGTTGCGGTCCTGAAAGAACTTGGACATCTGGGATGTGCGGGAGTGGAATGTCTTATCGTGGGAGCAGATAAGACATTCCACTCCCGCACATCCCAGATGTCCAAGTTCTTTCAGGACCGCAACTTTCCTCCCACAGTGATCGAGAACGCCCTTGACCGCCTCTCCCGTATTTCCCGCAACACATCCCTCACACCCCGCCCCCGCCACAACCGCCCTAAGAGGATCCCCCTCGTTCTCACACACCACCCTACCAACCTCCGGATACAACGCATCATCCTCCGACACTTTCGCCATTTACAATCCGACCCCACCACCCAAGACATTTTTCCATCCCCACCCCTGTCTGCTTTCCGGAGAGACCACTCTCTCCGTGACTCCCTTGTTCGCTCCACACTGCCCTCCAACCCCACCACACCCGGCACTTTCCCCTGCAACCGCAGGAAATGCTACACTTGCCCCCACACCTCCTCCCTCACCCCTATCCCAGGCCCCAAGATGACATTCCACATTAAGTAGAGGTTCACCTGCACATCTGCCAATGTGGTATACTGCATCCATTGTACCCGGTGCGGCTTCCTCTACATTGGGGAAACCAAGTGGAGGCTTGGAGACCGCTTTGCAGAACACCTCCGCTCAGCTCGCAACAAACAACTGCACCTCCCAGTCACAAACCATTTCCACTCACCCTCCCATTCTCTAGATGACATGTCCATCATGGGCCTCCTACGCTGCCACAATGATGCCACCCGAAGGTTGTAGGAACAGCAACTCATATTCTGCCTGGGAACCCTGCAGCCTAATGGTATCAATGTGGACTTCACCAGTTTCAAAATCTCCCCTTCCCCTACTGCATCCCTAAACCAGCCCAGTTCGTCTCCTCCCCCCACTGCACCACACAACCAGCCCAGCTCTTCCCCCCCACCCACTGCATCCCAAAACCAGTCCAACCTGTCTCTGCCTCCCTAACCGGTTCTCCCTCTCACCCATCCCTTCCTCCCACCCCAAGCCGCACCCCCATCTACCTACTAACCTCATCCCACCTCCTTGACCTGTCCGTCTTCCCTGGACTGACCTATCCCCTCCCTACCTCCCCACCTATACTCTCTCCACCTATCTTCTTTACTCTCCATCTTTGGTCCGCCTCCCCCTCTCTCCCTATTTATTCCAGTTCCCTCTCCCCATCCCCCTCTCTGATGAAGGGTCTAGGCCCGAAACGTCAGCTTTTGTGCTCCTGAGATGCTGCTTGGCCTGCTGTGTTCATCCAGCCTCACATTTTATTATCTTGGAATTCTCCAGCATCTGCAGTTCCCATTATCTCTCAAAGTAAGGGTTCATCTTTTCAATTGTAACCACTATACAGTTTACTTGAAGCTCACGATAGAGAAGGACATAAGTATGATGAAGACAGTTTAATAGATTGCCAAAAAAAAATTAGTGGCGCTGAGAATAGAACTTAAGAAAATAGAATGGGCAACAATATCATAAAGCAGCAGTCTGGAATAAGATGTGGACATTTTTAAAGAGTGGTGTCCAGCAAAATGCAGAAAAATACAACCGTCTTCAAAGGAATGACTAATGAAACTCAAGGCTGAATAAAGTCATTGGGAGCTGTCATGTTGCCCTCCTCACACAAAGTTACCACTTTCTCGCAGGACCTGTTAATCAGGTAAATTAAGTTTGAAAATCTAATATAGGTTTGCTCATCAGACAGATTAGTTACAGTAACACAGTACTTGTAGTTAAATTGAAACACAGCTGCATACTCTTACATTTGCATGCATTAATCTAGACTCTTCATGGGCTGCTGATCGCCGTATCTCTGGTTCATTAGCATACTCAGCCCTTAGAGTGATAATACACATCCCTTTTTCCCACAAAGATAGTATCTCAAGAAAAAAATCACATATTAGGGTCGCTGTCTGACTTTTTACACAAAAACAGAAAACAAAAAAGTCTGAGAGTCTATATAATACATAGGTAGTTTGACAATCTTTATGATCATGTGATGGAATGACCTTCTTCAGATTTCCACTAGGTTTCAGGGATTGTTTATTTCATCTTAGTAATACCCAAATGTCCTTCATGGGCAAATGCATATGTTGACTTGATGGCTTACTGTATGGCTTGCTTCAATACTATAAGCTTTTTATGATTCAAGGAGGACTCTAATTGTTAACCAGCATCAGTGACTATTTATGAATAATAAAAAAAACATTGAATGTTGCATGTTGAAAATAAAAGCAATCTTTTTAGAACAACAAGATAACACAATGTGGAGCTAAAGGAACACAGCAGGCCAGGCAGCATCAGAGGAGTAGGAAAGTTGATGTTTTGGTTTGGGACCCCTCTTCAGAAAATATCTCATATTAGAACAACCATGTCTTTATTTACCATTTTGTAAAAGTAACGATAGAAAGAGAGAACGAAATTATATGCTTAGTCATGTATCTAAAGTACTTATCCAAGTAAAGTGGTATTTATTTTCTAGAAACCAAACACTTCAATCAATTGATTCCCTATTATACTGTAATACCATATATACAATATCCATGTGATAGTATTCACACATTCCCGAGTCACTTGATTGAAATTTAAAGTTATTTAAATTCAATGTGAATCATAGATGCGCTGCCATTGCAAACCGTAGATGTGCTGCTATTGTTTCTCTTTCTGTGTAGAAAATCACAATTGCAAAGACCTATTTCAATACCAGGAAGGCATTTCTTCCTAAACCTATTGGAAGATGTTGCAGTGTTCACTACTCACTCTGAAGGCCTTTACTTTTGTATGGAATTTTGAATTTTGAGCAAAATCAGCAACATTGTCACTATCATAATTCTGACAATGTAATACAGCCCTGAATTTTACTGAATGACTTGATGTCAAGGGAAATACAGAGCTGGCAGCCTGTTATGACACGCCATTTTTAAAGGTACAACTGCAGCATTCAGCCAGGCAAAAAGACTTGCCAGCCAGTGCAACAGCAGATGAGGAATAGAATGAGGCGACTCTATGTTTGAAAGCTGAGAGGTTCCACTGCAATGTCAGGATACTGTGTCATTTTATTTGGGTGCACTCTTCACCCAACACAGATGCACTGCCAGTAGTTGCCTTTGTTGCTTGTGTGGAATGGGTTGCACAATCTCATGAGAACCGGACAGTCACACAGAATGAGATAACACACAGCGAGAGGCAACTGTGGCCACATTACCTCGAAGTGAAGCATCACTTCATTCAGATGTTGAGCATGAGGAGTCATCAGCAAAGGACAGATGATTCAGTAGTAGTATGAAACGTGTGAGCATCTATAAAAGTTACCAAAGGTATTGCAGTTTGTGTGGAAATGATGGAGAAATCCATTCATGTCTTGAATGATGTAATTTTGCTAGCATGGGTGTGCATGGTTTTTGCCATTGAGGGTTCATGCTAATACCAAAGCTGGTCTGGTGAACAAAATAGTCCTTATTCAGATATGGATATCCCGAGATATGCTGGGTTTTACCAGATCTGAAGCACCCAGACAATGTAGCGCCACTTCCACCAAATGCATCTGAACAGGAAAGTTTACAGTCTGCCCATATATCACCTCTATGCACCAGGACAGCACCTCTATAGAAACAACTATAAGTAAACATCTAAAACTTAGACCAGCACTTGAGGCTTCACTGTGTGATAATTTCTTAATCACAAGGGCATTTATTATATTGCAACAGTTAAATGTTTTGACATTCAAAAAATAACCTCATTTATTTCTCCTTGTACTTCAGTTGACCAGTTGTGGAACGATACGGCACAACGCCTTTACCATTTCCTTGAAGAGATAGTGTTTGAGGAGTTTTGAGAAGATTTGTAGCTCAGGTTGAGGTTCTGGATGTAAGTTTGCTCATTGAGCTTGAAGGTTCATTTTCAGACATTTCGTCACCATTCTAAGTAACATCATCAGCGAGCCTCCAGTGAAGCACTGGTGTTATGTCCCGCTTTCTATTTATGTGGTTAGGTTTCCTTGGGTTGGTGATGTCATTTCCTGTGTTGATGTCATTTCCTTCGTTGGTGATGTCATTTCCTGTTCTTTTCCTCAGAGGGTTGTAGATGGGCTCCAAATCAATGTGTTTGTTGATGGAGTTCTGATTGGAATGCCATGCTTCTAGGAATTCTCGTGCGTGTCTCTGTTTGGCTTGTCCTAGGATGGATGTGTTGCCCCAAAGTGGTGTCTTTCCTCATCTGTATGTAATGATACTAGTGATAGTGGGTCATGTCTTTTAGTGGCTAGTTGATGTTCACGTATCCTGGTGGCTAGCTTTCTGCCTATTTGTCACAGTTCTTGCAAGGTATTTTATAAATGACATTTGTTTTGCTTGTTGTCTCTATAGGGTCTTTTAAGTTCATTAGCTGCTGTTTTAGTGAGTTGGTGGGTTTGTGGGCTACCATGATGCCAAGAGGTCTGAATAGTCTGGCGGTCATTTCTGAGATGTCTTTGATGTAGGGGAGAGTGGTTATGGTTTCTGGGCACGTTTTGTCTGTTTGTTTGGGTTAGTTGCTGAGAAATCGGCAGACTGTGTTCATTGGGTACCTGTTCTTTTTGAATATGCTGTATAGGTGATTTTCTTCTGCTCTTCATAGTTCCTCTGTGCTGCAGTGCGTGGTGGCTCATTGAAATAATGTTCTAATGCAGCTTAGATTGTGGGTAACAAAGTGTGGAGCTGGATGAACACAACAGGCCAAGCAGCATCTCAGGAGCACAAAGGCTGATGTTTCGGGCGTAGACCCTTGGTGTTGGGATGGTTGCTTCTGTAGTTCAGCATTTGGTCCGTATGTGTTGCTTTCCTGTAGATGCTGGTTTGAAGTTCCCATTGGCTGTTCGCTCTACTGTGACATCTAGGAATGGCAGTTTGTTGTTGTTTTCCTCTTCTTTTGTGAATGTTATGCCAGTAAGGGCATTATTGATAAGTGTTCGAGGACTTCAGCACTCAGACACCTCAATGCAGCTGTACCTCTGATAGTATATACTTTGAGCTGTATGCTGTTTTTTGTGACTATGAGGTTGCCCACCTGCCCATTTTGAACTCTCCTTGTCTAAATCCAATGGCTTCCTCAATTCACTGGAGTTTTCCTACCTGTGGTATAGTCAGTCAATGTGGCTATGGACCTATCTGTGTAACATTCTTCTCCCCAGTAGATGGTCAAAATCTGAATGCACGGATAGGTAGATCAAACTGCTCTAGAATTCTGTCCTGCCTCCAGTGGTTTCAGTGAACCTGGGAGAAATATTTCTCTAGGCAGCACTGCAGTGTCGCTAACCTTGGCAGTATCATGTTTTGATGACCTGGGCTGTAGTCAGCTTCACATCCACAGTTCACACTACAATTCAGCTGCCTTTGAAATCTCGCCTCATTTAAGTACATGAATCTGTGAACCTCTGTGCAAAATAAGAAAAGGTATCCTGCCTCTCAGAGTGACCAGCCATAATGTTGTGTCATCAACTGTTTCAAAGTTCTCCAAATTAAATCAAAGCCACATCTGTAACAGCAAAAGAATTTAATAATTCTCATATGGAATTTTACATTCTGAATGACAGGAAACATTTGATTATTGTGCTGAGTTATATCTTTGTTAACGATGCCTTATGGTGTTTTCAATCCAGTCAACAAAAGATGAAACACGGACATAAACACCTGGCTTCATTCGATTTGCACAACCAAGACCCCAAGACCTTATTCCTTGGAGAATATACTTGCCTCTGGAATTTGGACATACCAAAGGGCCTCCGGTGTCACCCTTAAAAAGAGAGCATAGTCAAGGAATCAACTGATAATAATAAAACAAACTTGGTTTGAGCCCATTAGAGAGCATTCATATCAGATAAATTGTTGACAGGCATTTGAGTACTGTAACTTTGAGGTCAGTTTTTTTGGAGTTAAATCGAAATTTAAGTGAACAGCTAAGTACTTACTTTAATTACAAATAAGTTATTTAGTAGTACAGAACTTGAGCAATTCTGAAAAAAATTTATGCAAAGAATTATGCCAGAAACCAATTTAGGATTATCAGTCAGTTTCGGGGTGTGGTACAACACTGTGTACTGGAAATTGCATTTATTGAAACACAGGCTACTGTTCTTGACAGAAATGCCACTATTTCAACTCACCATAATAAGATGACAGCCATTCATTGGTTCATTTTTCAGTGAGAATCAATCTGCCTCGTTTGACATTTAAACAAAGTTTTGCAGATACCTGCCAATAATTATAAACTGATGCATTCTCCATGGCAATACCTCTAGCAATCAAATTTCACTTTCTAACCAATCGACACTATCTTCCTGCATTATAAATATTTGGTTTCCCCTTGACTTGATATTCTTGTGAATTGTCCTGATGAGTACAACATGAAAAATTTTGACAAATGTGTCTTTCTTCAGAAATACCCAGTTCCTTTTAATTTTTTTTCAGGAAGAGAGATTTTATTGCTTGACTTAGTTGCCCTGAGAAGGATCCTCATATTGAACCATTGTCAATTTGATACATCTCAGTGGCTTAATAATCTACTTTATGTAAGAGACAAACCTAGAGTCATATAAAGGCCAGACAGGATAAGACCAACAGATTTCCTTCACTAATAAATAGTAGTGAAAGAGTCTGGGTTTTTGTAACTACCTAACATCTTTCAACTCAGAGATTTAAAATAAAACTGTCACAGTGTAGACCTGGATTTTCACCAAGTTAAGATAGCAGTTGAGTTACAATTCCAATATTCCCAACACCATTCTCAGGGTTTTTGATTTACACAAGGGTCTGTTAAGGGTGTGGGGTCATTCAGACCATGAGCTTACACCCAACATTAAGTTCAAATGGTATTCCCTGTGACCCCATGCAAAGCTATGCCATCCAGCCCCTTGGTATTGTATGCAACCTTGACTTCCCACATGCCAGACTATGGTCCAATTACCCAGCAGTGAACTGCATAATGTAACAGTAAGGCAGTAATGCATAATAAGTGATGGTTTAAAAGATAATAATTCATTGAAAATTTTCCACTATGTTAAGAAATAACTCCTTGCTATTATAGGGCTGTAGCAATGTCAATCATCCAAATCTTTAAAAGTTCAATAACTGAAACTGCAAGTATATGAAACCTCTTAACCTTTTATAATTAGACATTGTGGGGATCTTGTGGCACAATGGTAATGTCTCTACCCCTGGATTGGGAGGCCTAGATTCAAGTTCCACATTCTCCAGAGGTATGTATTAACATCTCTGAACAGGCTGAAGAGGAAAAATATATGAAAACCAAGTGTGAGAAATGAAACAGCCCATTTGCAAACAGAAATTAATGTCATAACGTCCAGAATTGGCTCTCTTGTGGTGTAGGAGGCCCAAATTCAAGTCCCACTTGCTCCAGAGTTGTGTAATAACATTTGTAAACAGGGTGATTTGAAAAATCTGGAACATTGTGAGGGCTCTTGTGGTGCAGTGGTAGTGTTCCTACCCCTAGACTAGGAGGCCCAGGTTCAAGTCCCAACTGCTCCAGGGGTGCGCAATAACATCTCTGAGCAGGTTGATTGGGCAAAATAGGGAATAAAAGATAGAGCCATTGGTGAAACAGGCACTGATGGCTCAGCAGAGTAATGAATCCTTGACCTCTTAACCAAGAATATATGATGGGGCTTGCCTGAGACTATACACTCATTATTCTGTTGAAATACCAGAGATTCTGTCTGATCTCTGAAAAAATTCACAATCTTAATATATGCAATGTGAAGAGCTTACAAATGTGTGATGTTCTTAGTTACTGAAATTTCAAAATATCTGGATGATTGATGTTCTATGGCCCTGTTGAAAATAGTATATGGTGCATGGGCAGTGGGTGGAGCTGAGGGGATGTGAAAATCCTGTTTTAAACTAACTGGAATGAAGTGTCATAGCACCGAGTTGGGGATTTTAAACAGTCCACTATTGCAATCGGCTGTCTCTGAACTTTGAGTCAGTGGCCTGTATCCTGTTAGCACCTGCCCCAAAAAGTGAAAAATTCCTTTTTTCCTCACACTTTCTCCCAGGGCATGTCAAACCGGAAATTTTCCTCACTTTCTGCAAACTGACTCATGGATTAACAGGTTCAAGAGATGAAATGGTCTCCTCCTGTCTTTTTGTTCTGATGTTTCAATTGCAGAGGTACAGGTCGAAAGATAATAATGAAACTATGAAGACTGAACTTGAATATTAAGGCAGACTAATTGTCTCCCTCAATTGCATGTTAATCTCTCATTATGAGGCTGATCTTCCCATTCACTAACTTTAGGCTATTGAATACTTTATATCCAACTGAATAATCACATACCTGACAATTGCCAACACCACCTTCAATATTTCCTGTACATAGTTCACTGATTTTCACTCTTCCATTCAAATGTTCAGGCCGATTGCAAATGTTATTTTCTATCACCGAAAAACCTGCTTCTTTTAAAACCCCTTCATGTCCTCTTCCTAAAACCAAATGGGACAAATGAAAAAGAAATCCAGAAATCAACAACTATCTGTATTCATACAACACCTTTAACATTGTAAAACACTCCAAAATGCATTATGGGAACATTACCAAATAAAATTGGACACCATTGCACATAATGGATATTAGAGTAGGTAACCAACCTTGGTTAATGAATTAGGTTTAAGGAAGAGAGATAGGTTGTGGAGTATCAATTTCTCAAGCTTAAAATCTAGGCAACTGTAGGCACAGCTATCAATAGTGGAATTATGAAAATTGGATTTCTGTTTCATAAGGGCTGTTGTTATTTCACATCTCATGAAAACGCTCAAATTTACACAAGCAGGAAAAGGCAGAGTTAACGATTTGGGATGTTCCGCTCATTCCTTGCCCCTCCTTCATTGGGACACCACTATATCCACTCTCCACAAATATGTGATTCTGATCCTTGCTGCCTTCTAATGTTAGGTCCATTTGAATACAGGAGCTCAGCAGATTCTAACCTGCAGCATTGACAGACTATTTTTGCAATGACCTGCAAATAGCAATTTAAAAATGCAAGTTCTTTCCTTTAATGAACACACTGACTGTACACTTGGCAATAGGAATATTACAGGCAGAATGCAAGTGGATAAAAAAAAACTCCAGAACCGAAACCTAGCCTTATTCTCACGAATGTTAAAATGTAATGAGTACAAAACATTTAGGAATTCATTACAATTAACTATTCCACAGGTGTGAGACATTAATTCATACCAGCAGTCAAAATATTTATATGTACATTTTTAATATTTTAGATTAAGAAGTTTAATTTTGTAGGCAAATGGAATATAAATTCAGGAAAGTACAAGTACATTTTATTTTGAAAGAGAAAGCTCGTGAGTTTACATTTTTTTTTAAGCAGTTGACATTTCTGGCACTGCATTATGCACTAATATAAATGGCAAGTAGCTCTTGTGCCACACAAGCGCCAGGTAATGACTATGTCCAACAAGAGAGAATTTAACTATTGCCCCTTGACATTCAATAGAATTACCAGTGCTGAAAGACCTTTTATGATCACTGTGGGGGTTACTATGATCAGAAACAACTGGATCAGCCGTATAAACACTATGAGTACAAAGTGCAGCCAATGGCTCAGTGGTTAGCTCTGCTGCTTCACAAGTCTAGGGACCCGGGTTCGATCCCACCCTCAAGTGACTGTCTTTGTGGAGTTTGTGCGTTCTCCCCATGTCTGTGTGGGTTTACTCTGGGTGCTTCGGTTTCCTCCTGCAGTCCAATGTTGTGCAGGCTAGGTGGATTGGCCTTGCTAAATTGCCTTAGTATCCAGGGATGTGTAGATTAGGTGGGTTATAGGGGGATGGGTCTGGGTGGGATGCTCTGAGGGTTGGTGTGGACTTGTTGGACCAAAATGTCTGTTTCCATACTGTAAGGATTCTATATACCAAAAAGCAAATCAGAGGCTAGGAATTCTGTGATGAGTAATTCACCTTCTGTCTACTCAATGTCTGTCCATGGGTCAGAAGTGTAATGTAATATTCTCCATATGTTAGAATGAATGCAGCTGTATCAACACTAAGGAAGATTTACACCATCTGCACAAACCATCTCATTTAATTGGCACCGCATCCACTACTTTTACCACCAATGCTAAGTAATAGCAATATGTACCATCTACAAAGTGCACTGCAGTAACCCGACAAGAATCTTCCACCAGCACTTTACAATCTCGCAACTTCTACCACCTAGAAGGACAAGAACAGCAGATGCATTGCACATCATCACCTAAGTGTTTCCCACCATCCTGACTTGAAACTAAATTGCTGTTTCTTCACTGTCACAGGGCTAAAATCGAGGAACTCCCTAGCAGCGCATGTGTATCTCTACACCTCAAAGACTTCTGCAATTTAGGAAGACAGTTCATCACTACCTTCTTGAGAGCATTTAGGTATGGGCAATAAATGCTAGGCTAACCAGTGGTGCTCAACAATCTACAAACCAAATTTTTTTAAAAAGTGTGAACAGCAGACAACAGTGACAGGATAGTTGAAGCCAGTGAAATTGAAATGGTCTTTTCCAAACTTAACCCAAAATTTGCCTTTGAAAACCTTGAGTGTTTCTTTAGCTTGCTTAGATGGATGTTCACAAGCTGGCACAATCTTAAAGGGCATTGTTCATGTTTGGCATTGCTCTCGCCTTCCTGAGACTGGTTTCAATTGTTCATAGGTTTGTATGGATGCTCTTCAGCATCTCTTTAATCACCTCTTTAAGGATAACGATTTTGGTTCAACCAAGCAGCCTCCATTTTCTCGTGCAGTTGTTGTTATCTTTGAAATGTTACCTCAGTCCTGATGATTACAAGATGAAACACTTCAATAGCATGCCTCTATCTTCAGCCATACTCTATAGTCCTATAATGACTATTTGTTTAGCCATTCAAGTTCCACAATGATCAGAGCTAACATGTATCAACTAACAGCAAGCCATCTCTCAAAGGAGCTTATGATCCAGTTGTAGTGTCCCTACCTCTGAGCCAAGAGGCCCAGGTTCAAGTCCCACCTACTCCAGAGGTGTAGGACACCATCTGTGTACAAACTGATTAGGAAAATATCTCTCAATGTTGTGCACATAGTCCTGCTGTTCCCGTTTGCAAATCAAAGTGTTTGCATCTCCTCTCTTCTGATTTGTTTGCCAGGTGCACTGGATTCCATCCATTTGTTGAGTAGTGACTCCAACCTTCATGAATGTGGCCATGGTAGATCAAAAACAGTGGCTGTACAACTTAAGGTGAACAGTGGCTGCCCAGTGGAACCCTCCCATCATTAGAGGCAGCCTGTAGCAACCATTCTATATGCCAATCAAGCTCTATCACTCATAATTGCTGTCTCCCATGTATAATCATGCTGCAGCAAAACCAAAGTGTCCTCTCCAGAATGAAAGCCTGGGCAAACTCTACAGTCACCTGGGCTGCTTGAATGTTAGGTGCCCTTCTCAACCACCCCAGTTAAGGCCAAAGGAATGCAAAACATCATCCGTGGCATTGGCTTGGTTGCAGGAGCTGCCAGGAATTTGACATCTTTAGACATCAGTTTGCTTTGGTTTACATTCCAGACGACTTTGTCAGAGGTTACCCCTTATTCTTTGACTCTGCCGAGGTATCCTCAAGGTGATAAGGATATTAACTCATGGCATTTTAATTCACTAGTGCCAGGGCCATGTCCACATACAGCTGGGCCCCCACATTGGGGTCAAACCTCCTCTGATTTCCAATAAAGTTGTAACCAGGGGCCAATTTCCCTGTGCCGTATTGGGGGTGCACAGTAGAGACCTTGTCAATGGGGAGGTTATGTGCTGGTAGGGGAATGGATCTGGCTCATACCAGATGACCATGTTATCAGCATTCAAGGACCAGTGAGCAATCTTGAAATCAAAGCTTTTGGAAAAGAATGGCTGAGTGTGGAGGCAAATTAGAGGAGAAAAGAGGAATGAAGAAAGCAAACAATTAAGGACATGTTACTTTACTTTGATAGACATTTGTGTTAATGTGTACCTTGAGTTTCACCCCAGCCTGAAACATAACAATCAGTTCCATGTGGTAATATATAGTGCTGTGTTGGCAAACAGATTAATGCCACTTTGTCAGTGAGGACTGCTGGCCTGAAATCAAAAACAGTGTTTCAAACTATTTTAGTTTGTATTTAATTTGCATCAGGTTGTTACTTCTTAACTATCAGATATGTATATTTGTTTTAAAAAAGTGAAAGAACTGCAGATACTGGAAATCAGAAAAGAAAGCAGAAATTGCAAGAGAAACTCAGCAGTTCTGATGGCATCTGCAAAGAGAAAGCAGAGTTAGTGTTTGCTCCAGTGACCCTTCTTCAGAACTGATCCAGAACCACTGAACAGAGACCCCGGGATCTGACAACTTCCCTTCTTCCTTCACTGATTTGAACCCCAGGAACTCAAACCTCCTTTCCAGCTGGCCCCTTCATCCCCACTTACTCCTGCTAGCCCTGACATTCCCTTTGACTGCTGCTGGCCTCAACAGCCACCTTGGTTTCTCCAGGATCCAACATTCTCCTTGATACATCCATCTCCCATCCCTCCACCAACTGTCCTGAGTACTCCATCACATACCTGGCACAATGCCTACTTGGCAACATACTAACCTGGCACCCTTCTCAGCACCCTTGTCCCTTGCAAATCTAGAGATCTGAGCCCTTCCCCAACTGCCACCCTAACACTACAGTTGACTTACATACTTATGTTTCCTAGCAGCTATCTGTCTGTGATGGTGGACATTCAAACCTCAGAACTCAGCACATTAACTGCTACAAAGAGGTGTGTGGTTTGACTTTCCCTAACTATCCTGTTCTACAGAGGAACTTTTTTGATTTCAGCGATGGTCCATATTTCTGAATAAGTCAGGATTGGAATTCCCATCTAGAATGTGACCCTTAGTATGAGCCAAAAAGAACAAGAGCAAAGCAGCAATCTGGCTATAATTGCCACTTGTGGGATATTTAGGCCATTATGTTGAGTTTTTGAAAAGAAACAAGGCAGCTGTATGTAGAAGAGAATGGCAACAAATTTTATTTCAATGACTGCTGCGTTGTACATTTTACTGAGTGTCTTATAAGTAGCGGAGAATTAAATTTGTTAAGAGATGGAGAAAGAAAGCCTCCAGTAAAAGGGAGAGAAAGATGGTGAAAGAGAGACAAAGGAAGACTGGGATCAGAGAGATGAAGGAAAGTAACAGTACTTTTTAAAAATTATCAGTCCAATTTTAAAGATGACTGATTTCCACCCTACACAACAGACAATTAGAAAAACAAATTATTGATTATGGACAATGCTGCAAAGGAGAGATTCTAAATGGTAGCGAAAATGGATTAGAGAAATAAATACTTTGGCAATTTATTTAAATGATTACCAATTCTTTCATTTTGTAGAATTGTGGTGATTGGTTCAGCTGTGTTCAAAATGAGTTTTATTTCAAACAGATTCCAAATAAGTCTACCAGAGCTTCTCTATTTTATTCATTATATGGCGTTTCTGCCAAGAAATTAGCTCAGTTTTGTGTGTTTTTGCAGAACTGTAAGAGAACCATTGAGGAAATAACTCTGAGGTCATCCCAACGTCACTAATTGAAGTGGAAAGTGAATCCTGCATACCTTGCTGGTAACCACCAATAACTGGTCCTCATCTCGCTGAGTATCTGTATGTTACTTAACAAAAATTGTAGTGAACAATGTGCTTGATTTAAAACTTTCAAAGCAAAAGGGAAAAGACAATGGCTATGATATTATTGATCTGGTACATACATGCAGAAACCTTTAACAGTGTCATCTGAAATTTCTCTCTCCATTACTTAAACAGAAATGTTGACTTATTTGGCTTAAATCAGTTAAAACCCATGCCAATGGAAAGGAATTTGAGGAAACAACGGATTGCAGAGTTATATCATTCAATATGTGTCACTAGTTAATTTTTTATTTTGCATTCTTCATATCAAATGAAATTGTGCCTTGTAAGCTCATAGCGACACAAAGCGGACAATGGAACTTAAGGAAACACATGGAAGCAGATTTAGTTGCAGAGACGTTGGGGATGGTGAATTCGAAACAAATCGTGTAAAAAAAGAAAAACAAAGAAAACTATCATGGGGGCTTTAATAGGGTGAACAGTCAAGTTCTTTTTCCTTTTGTGGTGGAGTCCAAAGCTAGAGGGCATAGGCTTAAAGTGAGAGGTGAAAGATTTAAAAAGGACTTGAGGAGTAACATTTTCACGAAGAGGGTGGTATATGTATGGAACATGCTGCCAGAGAAAATGGTGGAGACAGGTATAATTACAACATTTTAAAAGCATCTGAATGGGTACGTGAATAGGAAGTGTTTAGAGAAATATGGGCCAAATGTTGAAAAGTATGACTAGGTCAGATTAAGATGTCTGGTAGGTGTGGATGAGTTGAATCGAAGTGTCAATTTCCATGCTGAATGACTCTATGACACTAAATTTTACCTATCTTGGGAGAAGTCATCAACATGTGAAACCTAATGGATTCATGTTTGGACATTATGGTGTGTCTTCTTTCTGGGTCCAGTATGTCCATCAGAAGCCTCTCCCATGGTATGAATGCCCCTTGTCTCCCTCCCTTGACATATTATCCTCTTCTGCCCACTTCCTAACTAGGCTCTGCCAGCCTGGCCCCTGTATTCCTGGACTCATCTCTCAGTTTAGGCTCCATCATTGAACACCTTCCTAGGGGATTGTTGCAGTTCCATTTGACAGCTGTCCGAGGTAGAACTTCCACAATCTCAGAGTGTTGGTTAAAAGGGCAAAGGAGCGCCAAATAAAGATTGCTTGGCTCTTAAGTTGTAGAAGGTAGATCTCTTCACAAGATATATGCATTCCTCAAACTCATTCTCCTGCTTTCTCCCCATAACTCTTGAACCTGTTACCAATCAAGAACCTATGTCTATCTTAAAGGTACTCAATAATTTGGCCACCACAGCCTCCTGTGGCGATGTAATCTGCAGATTCACCACTCTCTGTCTGAAGAAATTTCTCCTCACCTTAGTTCTAAAGGGTCATCCCTTCTCTCTGAGGCTGTGGCCTCAGGTCCTAGTCTCTCCGACCAGTCTAAACATCATCTACACATCCACTCTATCTAGATGTCCCAGTATTCTGTAAATTTCAGTCAGATACCCCCTCATCCTTTAAAGCTATATTGAGTACAAACCCAAAATCCTCAAACACTCCTCATATGGCAAACCCTTCATCCCCCGCATCATTCTTGCATATGTCTTCTGGAGCACCTCCAATGCTGGCTCATCTTTCTTTGGATTCAGGGCCTAAAATTCTCCCAACATTCCAAGTGCTCTCTGACCAGACCCTTATGCAGCCTCAGCAGTATATCTCTGCTCTTGTATTCTAGCCCTCTTGAAATCAATGCTGACAAGGCATTCACCTTCCCAACTGCCAACTGAACCTACATGTTAAGGTTAACAGAATATTGACCTAGAATTTCCAAATCCCCTTGTGCTTCACATTTCTGAAGCCTTTCTCCATTTAGAAAATAGGCTACACCTCTATTCTTCCCACCAAAGTGCATAACCTCACAATTTCCGACATTATATTCCATTTGCCACTTTTGCCCACTATCCTAGCCTGTCCAAGTACACCTCCATTTCCTCAACACTACCTGTCCCTCTGCCCATCTTTGTGTCATGTGCAAACATAGCCACAATGACCTCAGTCCCTTTGTCCAGCTGGTTAATGAATAATGTGAATAGTTGTGGCCCCAACACGGATCCTTGCAGACCTTCACTAGTCACTGGCTGTCATCCTGAAAAAGATCTCTTGAGACTACTCTCTGCCTTTTGCCAGTCAACCAATCCTCTTTCTGTGCCAATACCATGCCCCTAACACCATGGCCTCTTACCTTGTTTAGCAGTCTCCAGTGTGGCACCTTGTCAAAGGCCTTCTGGAAATCAAAAGAGATGAAGTCCACCAGCTCACTTTTGTCTAACTTGTTCATATTCTCCTCAATTCTAACAGATTTGTCAGGCATGACCACCCCTTGACAAAGCCATGCTATTTCAGCCCTCTTTTACCAGGTACTTCTAAGTACTCTGCAATTTCATCTTTAATAACGGCCTCTAAAATCTTACCAACTGAGCTCAGGTTAAACAGCTTACAGTTTCCTGTCTTCTGCCACTGTCCCTTCTTAAATAGGGGCTTTATGCAAACCAGTGTCCAGTGCTCTGGCAACCTCCCTGACTCCAATGATTCCTGAAAGATCACCACCAATGCCTTTATAACCTTCTCAGCTATCTCCTTCGGAACTCTGAGGTGTAGTCCATCTGGTCCGGGTGATTTTCCACCATCAGATCTTTCAGTTTCCCCAGCACCTTCTCCTTAATGATGGTCACTGCACTCACTTCTGCCCCCAACTCTCTCAAACTCTGGTATGCTACTGATGTCCCCCACTGTGCAAACTGATGCAAAGTACCCATTCAATTCCTTCACCATTTCTTTGTTCCCCATTACTACTTTGCCAACCTCATTTTCCAATGCTTCAATGTCCATTCCTGACTCCCTCTTACCTGTATCACAATAAAATTTTTGCAATCTTTTTCTCTTATATCAATATATTTTTTCTAGTATTTCATCTTTTCTCCCTTTATTAATTGCTTACTGATCCTCTGTTGGGTTTTTAAAGCTTCCTAATTAGCGAGTTTTGAGAAGAATTGTAGCTCAGGTTGAGGTTCTGGATGTGAGTTTGCTCGCTGAGCTGGAAGGTTAGTTTTCAGACGTTTCATCACCATTCTAGGTAACATCATCAGTGAGCCTTCGACGAAGCTCTGACTTCGTCGGAGGCTCACTTATGATGTTACTTAGAATGGTGACAAAACGTCTGAAAACTAACCTTCCAGCTCAGCGAGCAAACTCACATCCAGCTTCCTAATTCTCTGGTTGTCCACTATTATTCACCACATTGAGTGCTTTTTCTTTTGCTTTTATGCCATCCCTGAATTCCCTTATCAGCCATAGTTACCTCATTCTCTTCCTCTTTGGATTGAATTTCTGCTGTGCCTCTCGAATTACTCCTAGAAACCCCTGCCACTGCTGCACCACTGTCTTCCCTGTTAGGCTGGCCTTCCTATTAACTCTAGCCAGCTGTTCCCTCATGTCCTTGTATTTACCTTTACTCAATTGTAATACTGTTACGCTTGATTTCAGCTCCTCACTCTCAAACTGCAGGGTGAATTCTATCATATTATGGTCACTGCCCCTTTGGGGTTCCTTCAGCTTAAGCTCCCTAATCAAGTTGGCTTCATTACAGAAGGAAAAAAACACATTTCAACAAAAGAAAAATATGAAAGAGAAATAAAAGTAATACCTTTCAAGCTTTAATAAAGCAATGTCATTCCCAGTGGGTTCGAGAAAGATTTTGTCAACCTGAATGATCTGTCTCGATGGTTCATGTGCACGTTCTCTGTATATTCCAAGATAGACTCTGTAGGTCAAGGGGTTGAAGGAACTGTAATAGATGCAGTGGAGAAGTTAGATACCTATATTTTTGTTCTAACAAGGATAACTGTTTGCATTTAAATAGTATCTTCACTATAATGAGCTGCCTGAAACATTCCATGGAAGTATTACCAATACCCAACAAAGTTTGTCACTGAGCCATGTAAGAAGATGTTAGGAGAGATGATCAGCTACACAGTCAAACTGATAGGTCTTACAGGACATCTTGAAGGAAGGGAAATTGATTGAGCATTGAAGACATTTATGGAAGAAATTTCAGAGTTTACTCTTTAGGCATCTGCAGGTGGAATGATATATCGATTGAAGAGGTGATGTTGTGGAGCAATGTAGAGCAATGTAGAAACAAGATTGAGAAATTGAAATGAACATTGTCAAACTAGGATTCAATGTTGGTCATTGAGAACAGTGGCCATTAAGATTATGATCCAAAGCATTGATGTCTTACCGGTCTAAACAGTGTTTGGCTGTTACCACCCACTTGGTATGAATAAGACTTCCTCCACAGAAGTGAACACCAAAACTGTAACATACAAGACAGTTTTAATTATTTAATATCAGTAGATTGAAAGACTTTCAAAGTAAGCTTCAAAGGTTTGCAATAAATACCATGTGAATAATGCAATGTGTAAAAACCTTCATCTCCCCTGCCAGATCTTTTCACCAATTTGTATTGCTGGTGTTTAGAAGAGTAAGTAGTGACTTGATTGAAGCATACAAAATCCTAATGGATTTTGTCAGCATGGATGTGGAGAGATGTTGCCCCTTGTGGATGAATTTAGAACTAGGTATCACTTGTAGAGACAATCACTATTTTTATTTTAATTTTTCTCATTTTTGGCTTGGAACAAGTTTAGAATTGAACTTGAAATTTGAACAGCAACTTGTTTTAAAAGAGTGGAGAACAAATATAGATGTTTTCTGTTGGGAATTGGCCTGGAAACATAATACAACTCATCTAAGGGCACGTAGTTAAATTGGCACTGTGCTTTTGCTGTGCTTAGAGCTGGCAACTGGTTGGATGTTGATTTGATCAACTAAGGAACTGGTGCTAACCATCCAACTACAGGCAACATTGATTGAAAAGGGGAAAAATCAAGAGAGAACTGGTTCTGACTGTTAGGCAGGAGGCAGTGTACATTTTAGAGACTTCCAGAGACAGTCCTGCTTGTTGTGCCCACTCTGTTGCTCCCTCTCCCTCTCCCTCTCCGTCTCCCTCACCCACACCCATACCCACACTGTTAAATGTTCTGAGAATCCTAGCCTATAAGACATAAATAGATATTTCTAAAGATCTGCTGAAACTGTTTGTATTACTGGTGACTTTGGAATTTGAGCAATATATACAGTTGACCTTGCCTGTGAACAACCCATTATCCAAGGATTTCATGATGGTCTGGTATCAATTGATGGAAACTGATTGTTGAACTATCAGATTATAATTATTCTTTTATTTTCTTTTTCAAATTATCCCTTAACTGCGTGAGTGTGTGTGTGTGTAGAATTATGATCAAAGAAAATTGGGTTATAGATTGAGATATTAATTAGATGACCTTGTTGTTTATTATTATTATTATACATTATTAATAATATAACACTCTGATTTAAAACAGATTAGGTGAAACATTTTTCTCTCAGAGGGTCATGGGTTCTTGAATTCTTCTTCCAAATGGTGAGAGAAACAGAGTCCTTGAAAATTTTTTAAGGCAGAGGTAGATAGATCTTGCTATACAAAGGGTTAGGAGATAGAAAGGACTGCAGATGCTGGAATTCAGAATCAATAAAGTGTGGAGCTGGAGGAGCATAGCAGGTCAGACAATATCAGAGAAGCAGGAAAGACAATGTTTTGAGTCTCCTGTTCAGGGCTGGGGATGGAGAAGGGAGCTCAGAAATAAGTAGAGGGAGGGGAGTTTGGCTGATGAGTAGGTAGATGGGATGGTGATAGGTGGATGTACATCAGGAGTTGTAAAGATTGATCAGAGGGAAGGATGGAGTGGATCAGTGAGAAGGAGGATGGGCAGATTGCGTCTGGTCAAGGAATTGGGGATCAGAGTGAGGGTTAGACATGGGATGAGGCTGGATGTGGAGATTTTTTGAAACTGGTGAATTCCGTGTTGAAGTCATTAGATTGAAAACTCCTAAAGCAGAATATAAGGAGTTGTTCCTTTAGTTTACATGTCACCTCATTTTGACAGTGGAGGAGGCCCAGGATGAACATGCCACCAAGGGAATGGGAGGGGAGAGTTGAAAAGGATGGCAACTGGTAGATGGTGTTGATTGGAGGGTAGAAAGCACAGATGCTCTGCAAATTGGTCACCAAATCTGCACTTGGCCTCTCCAATATAGAGGAGACCACATCAGGAGCAACTGTTGCAATAGACCACATTAGAAGACAAACAGGTGAATCTCTGCTGAAGTTGGAATGATTGCTTGAGGCCTTGGATGGAGAAGGGTAGAGAGGTGTAGAGGCAGGTGTAGCACCTCCTGTGGTTGCAGGGAAAGGTGCTTGGTTTGGAAAGGTTGGTGGGGAGTGTGGAGCTGACGAGGGAGTCACAGAGTGAGTAGTCCCAATGGAAAGCAGACAGGGGTGAGGAAGGAAATATCATTTTGGTGATGGGGTCTGATGGCAGGTGGTATAAATGGCGGAGGATGATGGATTGGCATATGAGGACAGGGAATTCTATTCCTATTGTTAGGGGGAGGGGTTTTGATGGCAGAAGTGTGGGAAATGCAGGAGATGAGGTTGAGGGCATTATGAATCACGGGAGAGGGGAAATTACTGTCCTTGAGGTAGGAGGACATATGGGATGTCTAGGAGTGGAACACTTCATCCCAGGAACAGATGCAGCAGAGGCGAAGGAATTGGAAGGATGGGATTGTATTTTTGCAAGAGAGTGCGTGAGAGGACATGTAGTCGAGATAGCTATGTGAGTCAGTGCGTTTGGAATGGATGTTGGTGCTAAGTCGGTTGCTGGAGATGGAAGCTGAGAGGTCCAGGAAGGGGAGAGAGGTGTTGGAGATGTTCCATGTGAATTTGAGGTCAGGGTGAAAGGTGTTGGTGAAGTGGATGAACTGTTCGAGCTCTTTCTAGGAGCACGAGGCAGCACCAAAACAGTCATCAATGTAACGGACGAAGTGGTGAGATGAGTTGCCAGCATAGCTGCAGAAGAGGGACAGTTCCATGAATCCTTGGTCTCACAAGGAATCAAGGGCTATGGGGAGAGTGCAGGGAAGTGGAGTTGAAATGTCCATCAGCCATGATTAAATGGCGGAGTGGACTCGATGGGCCAAATGGCCTTACTTCCATTCCTATGTCTTGTGGTTTTATGGTCTAATCCTACGAAATGGCAGGCATAGCACAGACCCATGCAGGTGCCCATAGCTACCTCTTTGGTTTGTAGGAAGTCGGGGGAATCAAAGGAAAAATTGTTGAGAGTGAGGACTAGTTCCGTCAAGCGTAAGTGACTGTTAGTGGAGGGGGACTGGTTGGGCCTACAAGATAGGGAGAAATAGAGGAACACAGGTGAGAGAGACTGAATGTCCATGGTGAAGATGAGGTGTTCAGGGCTGGGGAATTGAAAGTCTTGAAGAAGATGAAGGGCATGGGTTGTGTCCCGAATATAGGTGGGCAGTTCCTGGACTGGAGGAGAAAGATAGGAGTTGAGGTAGGAGGAGATGAGTTCAGTCGGGCACGAGCAGGCAGAGACAATGGATTGACCAGGGCAGTCAGTTTTATAGATTTTAGATAAGAAACAAAAACAGGCAATACTGAGTTGGGGAACCATCAGGTTGGATGTTGTGGATAGGTAATCTCCTGAAGTGATGTGGTTATTGATGGTCTGGAAGATGATGGTTTCGTGATCAGTAGTAGGGTCATAATCAATGGGATGCTAAGAGGAAGTGTTGGAGATTGGCGTCTGGCCTCAGCAATGTGGTGGTCAGTACGCCACACTACCACGACTCTCCTCCACCTCCACCCCCCCCACCCTTGTCAGTGGGTTTAATAGTGAGGTTGGGTTTGGAGCAGAGGGCTGTGTGTTCTGTTGGGGAGAGGTTGGAGTAGGTGAGAGGGATAGAGAGAGTCAGGAAATTGATGTCACTTTGGCAGTTGGAGATGAAGAGATTAAGGTGGGGTAGAAGTCCAGCAGGATGGGGTTTGTTGGAGGCGGGAGAAGGGGATTGCAGAAGGTGTGTTGGATTCCCATTCAAAGAACTAGGTGAGAAGGTGGCAGAGAAAGAGTTTCTAGATGTGTACGGAATTCATTGTTGTGTGGGCGGAGGACAATGAACATGAGTCCCTTACTGAGGGCTGACCATTCATCTTCAGTGAGGGGCAGGTCTAGGGGGATGGAGAATGCCTGATAGGACTTGGAGCTGGGGCTTAGTGTTGAGCTGGAACTAGGGGTAAGGTGGAGATTGCCTCTGGAGTGGGTGTGTACATGGGAATATTTAAGTGGGCAGAGGTGGAAGTAGCGATGTGGTCAGCCACATCAGCAGGAGCACTGGGGTGAACATATGGTTGATAGCCCCTGGCGTATTCAGGAGAAAGTTGGGGATAGGGTTGGGGTCCAGGGTGGCTGAGGACGTCTGTGTTTGGAGGCAAGTATAAGAGAGATTCTTTGTCTCTTAGGTGGAGAAAAAGTGTTTGTTGAAGGTGTGGATCCTTTGAAGAATAAAGAACAACAGAGTTTTCTTGCAGGTTTGGAAGAGAGAGGTTCTGAGCTGGGGTAGGGCTGACTGTAGTGGGAGAAGGTGTTGGCACATGGCTGCGAGTGTGGAGTTGAGGATCCACAGGGAGAACCATTTCTGGAGGATCTGGGGGTACTGTTGGTAATGGTTATTGTGGTTTGGTCCAAACTGGGATGGTCTGAACGTTGTCTGGAGTCCATGGGGGATAAGCCAGCTGCACAGCCAGGTACCGAGGAAGGGGACATGGCTGGAGTAACGGGTTTATTTCAGGATGTGGTCGAAGGGCTTCAGGGCGGATGAGGTAACCAGTGAGTTACAGTGGGAGGGAGATCCACTGACATCTCTTCGGAGGGAGGAGGAAAACTTCTTCAAGGTGAGTATCCTTGGAAGAGGCTTCGCAGTCAGGTTTACAGTGACTCAGAGATAGAGCTTTCTGTAAATGCTGGAAGTCAGAATCGATAAAATATGGAGCTGGAAAAACACAGCAGATCAGACAGCATTAGAGGAACAAGAAAGTTGATATTTCAAATCTTGATCCTTCACAGGACTGGGGATGGGTATGGGGATGAGGTTGGGGGAAGGTAGTTGGGGTGGCAATTGTGGATGCAGGTAGGGAGTTGTAGAGATTGGTCAGTGGGAAGGATGGAGTGGATAGGTAAGAAGGAAGATGGACAGGCTGCATCAGGTCAAGGAGGCCGGGATGAGAGGAAGGCCTGGACATAGGTTGAGGCTGGGATGGGGAGATTTTGAAGTTGGTGAACTCTGTGTTGATGCCATTGGGCTGTAAGCTCCCAAGGCGGAGTAAGAGGTATTGTTCCTCCAGCTTATGTGTGGCCTCATTTTAACAGTGGAGGAAGCCCAGGATGAATATGTCTCCAGGGGAATAGGAGAGGGAGTTGAAAAAACTGACAACCAGAAGGTGTTGATTAGAACATCCAGAGAACAGAAGTCTGCAAAAAATGCAATCCCATAGTCTCAATTCCAATGCTGCCTCCACTCCAAGGATGAAATGTTCCACTTCTGAACATGCCAGATATCTTCCAACTTCAAAGACGGTAATTTTCTCTCCCCCAAGATTCATAATGCCTTCAACAGCATCTCCTGCATTTCTCACACTTCTGCCCTCTCAACCCCTCCCACCAACAACAATAAGGATAAGAGTCCCCCAGTCCTCACATGCCACCCCACCAAACTCCAGATCCAATGTATCATCCTCTGCCATTTTCGCCACCTGCAATCAGACACCATCACAAAAAATTTTCCTTCCCCACCTCTATTTGCTTTCTGTCGGGTCCACTTAATCTGCAACTCCCTCATCAGCTCCACACTCCCCACTAACCCCTTTACCATACCCAGCACCTTTCCCTGCAACTGAAGGAGGTGCTACACCTGCTTCTATACATCCCGGCACTCCTCCATCCAAGGCCCTAAGCAATCATTCTAAATCTGGCAGAGATTCAACTGTACGTCTTCTAACCTGTTCTATTGCATCCATTGCTCCCAATGTGATCTCCTCTATAATGGACAGACAAGCGCAGACTCAGTGACCGATTTATGGAGCATCTGTGCTCTGTATGCTCCAGTACCCACCACCTTCCAATTGCCAACTTTTTCAACACCCCCTCCCACTACAACCCCCTACTTGCATCCACTGTCACCACCCCACCTATCTTCCCCCAGCCCCTTCCATCTCCCTCAATACATTTGAGCTCCTTTCCCCCTCCCCAGTCCTGATGAAGAGTCCAGACCTGAAATGCCGACTGTCCTGATCCCCTGATATTGTCTGACCTGTAGTGCTCCTCCGGCTCCACATTTTATGGACTAAGTAAGGGGTTGACAGGCTATCAGGAATAGGCAGGGATGCTGATTTGTGGTTACAGTCAGATTAGCCATAATCTTGGTTAATGGTGGAGTCGACATGTGGGGCTGAAAGATCTACTCCTGCTCATGATTTGTATGTTCAGCTGTTCATATGTACCTCCTCTGCTCCAAGAGAAGCAAATCTTAGTTTCCATAGTTTCTCTGCCTCACTGAAGATCCACATCCCAGATACACTTCTTGTATATTTTCTCTGTTCCCTCGCCAAAGCCTGTTCCCTTCCTGTATCCTCTACCATTTTAATATTTTCTTAAAAGTTTGTGGAATGTGGGCCTCACTTTCAAGTCTAGCATTTATTATCAATTCTTAAATACCCTTCAAAAAGTAGTCATGTGCAGCCTTCCAAAATCTCCCCCACCTGTAGGGTGAATGCCCTCCCAAAGTGAAACTATGAAGAGATTTCAAGGTTTTAACTCAGTGACAGGTGATATAGTTCCAAGTCAAGATGATGTGGAGCTCAAAGGGGAGTTTGCATATGGTGGTGGTATTCCAATGCACATTCCTTGGCTGTCTAGGTAATGGAAGTCTGGGAAGTGCTTTTGAAGGACCCCTGACAAGTTGCTTAAACACGTCTTGCAGATGGTACGTACAGTTACTACTATTTGCTCGTGGTAGAAGGTCAGAATATAGGCTGCTTTGCTCTGAATGACACCAAGCATTTGTTGGAGTGGCACACTCCTGAGCTGTGCCTTGTAGATGGTGGAGAGGTTTTTGAAGATCAGGGAGATGTTTCGAGCAAATGGCCAAACTTCCAGAAAAGTGTTGGAAGTATTAGAATGTATGAAAGTGGGTAAATCTCCTGGTCCTGGGGTCTAGGCCCGAAACTTCAGTTTTTATGCTCCTGAGATGCTGCTTGGCCTGCTGTGTTCATCCAGCTTCACACTTTGTTATCTTGGATTCTCCTGGTCCTGAACAGATATATCCAAGAACCCTGCAAGAGCTAGAGAAGAAATTATGGGGGCCAGGCTGATATGTTTGTATCATCATTAGCCATGGGTAAGTTTCCAGAAGACTAGAGCGTGGTGAACGCCTTTATTCAAAAAGAGCTGCAAAAAAAGCCCTGGGAATTATAGACCAGTAAGCTTAACATTTGTGGTAGGTAAAGCTACTTGAGAAGATTCTGAAGGATAAGATACACATGCATTTAGAAAGATGGGGTTTGATTGGGAGTAGTCAGCGTGGCTTTGTGTATGAGAGATCATGTCTCACAAATTTGTTCTTCGATGAAGTGACCAGGAAGATTGATGAGGGCAGGGTGGTAGATGTAGTCTATATGAATTTCAGTAAGGCCTTTGATAAGGTTCCCACATGGTAGGCTGCTTTGGGAGGTTAAATAATATGGAACCCAGGAAGAGACGGCAAATTGGATATACAATTTGCTTGATGGTAGGAACCAGGGAGTAATACTGGAAGTGGTTGAGGCGGGCACATTATCAACATTTAAAAGACATTTGGACAAATACATGGATAGGAAGGGTTTAGAAGGATATGGGCCAAGTGCAGGGAAATGGGGTTAGTGTGGATGGACATTTTGATTGGCATGGACCAGTTTAGGCCAAAGGGTCTGTCTCTGTGCTATAGGGTTCTATGACTTTGTGAATTCCATGTGTCTAGAAGCAAATTACTGCAGAAGCTGGAATCTAAACTGAAAACAAGAAAGTGCTGGTGAACACAGTGGGCCAGACAGCATCCACAAAGAGTCATCTAGACCTGAAATGTTAGGTTCCATGTGGCTTGTAGCCATAGTATTTACGTGGCTGGTAAAGTTAAAGACTTTACTCTGTAACACTGATTAACAGCATGGACTTCACTTGTAAATTATGTCAGAAAGATATGTTATCATATGTTTTTGAGGCAAATCACTTACTTGGTGCGAAGGCTAACTTGCCAAGGCCAGGAATATGGCTTGGATATACAGCCACCAACAATTCTTCCAAAACATTTCTTGGGTTCAACAATAGGCCTTCCACATTCATTAGGCTCTTGTCCTAGAATCACAAAAAGATAATTTAACTCTTTTATTCATTTTCTGCTCACATCTCCTTCCACCAGCATCGTCAGGATCCCATTGCTAACATGGTCAGCTTGATGCCACATTATTTTGGGACGGGCACGATCATCTTCAATAATCAAATGAAAGACAATTCAAGCCTAAAGGCTAAGATTACTGCTGCATGTTTTTTTTCCCCTCGCCCTGACATGTAACGTTTCATGACCTTAAATTAATCCACCTTGGGCCATAGCTGTGACTGACTGAATTAAACCAATAACTGTAAGTGAGTTCACACATTCTGGAATGTTTGAATTTCAAATACTAATCCTCTAAGGATGGGTTTAGTAAACAAGGCCAATATTTTTGCCTGTCTGTTAAAATAAGCAGCTAGCTAGAACATTTCACAAAGCAGTTAATAGTCAACCACTTTGGTGTTGGGTTGGGTGACACATTCATTTGACTAGATATTCATAACTGGTTTGCTTTCCTAAGTTTTACAACAACCCATTTGCTTCACAGTCACTTTTTAATTAACTGTCTATTTCTAAATTTAAATAATTACAAAGTCTCAAATTACCAGATTGGGATTATGGATTCATATTCTCTGGATTATTAACTAAAATTTGTAGATTGCTCACCTGGTAATAACACTCAATCACACTGTTACCAAGACAGCTTCAATGCTCATACTCTTCAGTGACATGGTGCACTGTGGGTAATTTACAGGTGCAACAACTAAAGTTATACCCGGTTGACATGGAGGGCCTTGCTCACTTTTTCACTGACTGTTTGTGACAAGGTTAGTAAATTACCAGCTTGATTTGGTAGCCAAGGTAAGAATGGACAGCTGACAGCACCCCAAGGTCTCCTTCTCAGATTGGGAAGGAAGGTACAGGGGGTGGAGGTAAAAATCAGAAGCCAAGGTCTTTCCATGGTAACAAGCTAGAGTACATTCATTCCAAGTCCTGGAAATTGAAATAGAGAAACATGGGGCTTATTGAAGCATGTAAAATCTGTCAAAAAAGGAACCTCAGAAAGAAAAGACCACAAACAAAAGCAGAAGTTGCTGGTAAAGTTCAGCAGGCCTAGCAGCATCTGTGAAGAGAAATCAAAGTTGATGTTTTGGATTGGGCAACCAGTCCTTTCGGTATTTGAGAAAAGACTATGGATCAGGTTGTAGTTTTATGTACAACTAAGAGATCAGAGGTACACATGATTGAGAGTGCAGAAGAATACATAGAGTAGGTGAAAGATGTGAAGAGTTTTTACCTGGAAGGAAGATAACCCCTTTTTCTTCAAAGGAAGCACTTAAAACCAGAATGATACTGAAGGATATGGGAGCTACTCAAACTCTCTTGTTGATGAAGGATTTAGTTTTTCCTCCAGAGAGTTCAAACAAAGCCAAAGTGTTGGTAAATGGAATAGGTGAAGATTATGCCCTTGTTCCATTGTACAGAGTCTAACTGAGTGTAACTTTTGTCTGCACTAATAGTTGGAGTAGTTGGGAAATTATTTTAGCAGGAGTGAAAATCATAGCTTCACATGTAATCATGGAGAGTCCAGCTGAAGCTAAAGAAACAGAATGGTTTCCTAGTAATTTTTCAGCTGAACAAAGTCCATCACCAGAGACCACAGTAATACCAAATACAGATGTTAGGAATTATGAAACTCTACTTAAGAATGTAAATAGTTTAAAAGGGGTTTTTGGCACATATTCATTGATTGTGGACTGGGACACAGATCCAGAGTTAAGCATGTTTGTACAGATAGCTCACACTGAGGCTGAAGAAGTTAATGAATGTCATTATACTGAATTCTCATGAAGTGGGCACATCTTCATATGTACCTGTAGGCAAAGTATGAACAATTGTTTATCAAAATAGTGGTACAGCTCAGACATCATGAGGGGATATTTTGAGTAGCACAGCATATCTCCTTGCAATTATGGGTGTGAGAATCCATTCCCAGAAACAATTATTTTAAGACAAATTAGAGACAGGGAGAGATTAGAGAAAAAGCTAATCTAGTTTTTAAAAACACCACAGTTTTGGAGCTGGAGGAACACAGCAGGTCAGGCAGCTCCCTCCATCAGAGGAGCAACAAAGTTGAGATTTCAGCTCGGGACCTTCATTTTCTGGCATGATGTTGTTTAATGAGTCAGGTCCAATAAAACAATATTCTTATCAGCTGAATCAAGAAACAAAATCTCAGGAGGAAACAAAGATTTATACATCTGGAGAACCATTTGATTGAACATAGTCAAAGCAGCTGTGGTTCCGTAGTGTTGGTTCCTAAACTGGATGGATCAACATGACTTTGTACAGCCTACAAAAATGCAAATATGAGAAATACCCAATTCCACGATTGGAAGGTTGCATTGATAGTGTTGGCAGTGCCTCCTTTGTTTCTACAACTGACCTATTGAAGGGGTACCTGCAAGGGCTTTAGAAAGATTGAAATATTGACTTTGCTACACCAAATAGCATATACCAATATCAAATAATCCAATTTGGTTTAAAGAGTGGCCCAGCTATATTTCAGAGGCTTATGAATCAAGTTGTAGCTGAAATTTGTAACTGTACAGTGTATTTGGTTGCCGTTGTATATAGTAGTGCTTGGGAAGAACATGTGAAATAAGTTGAAGAATGTGTTTGAATAATTATAAGTTGGCTGGTTTAGCAATAAATTCTTGCCAAAAGTAAATTCTTGTATGCAAGAATAATTTACTTCCTACATATTGTCAGACAAAGACAAGTGTTATCAAGGACAGTGAAAGTAAAGGCTTGAATAGAATCCCCTGTTTCTAGAACTAATTAAGAGATCATGAGGATTTTAGGAATGTGTGAATTTTATCAGAAATTTGAAGGGGTGTGTGCTTTCATGTTATAGGATGATGAGTTGGGAATATAGAAACTAGTTGAGTATTTCTCTAAGAAAATATACAATATTGGAAGATAATCTACTTTAGAAAAAGAGATTTTGGAACTGTTGTTGAGTCTTCAGCACTTTGAAATCTATATCTGACAAAGAAACACAAAAATGTTAATTAC
This sequence comes from Stegostoma tigrinum, assembly GCF_030684315.1. NCBI lineage: Eukaryota > Metazoa > Chordata > Chondrichthyes > Orectolobiformes > Stegostomatidae > Stegostoma > Stegostoma tigrinum. The sequence continues at coordinate 25,530,755 of NC_081362.1, read as the reverse complement.
ACTGATCATAATCCACTAGCCTTCATTGAGAAGTTTAAAAATCAGTAATCAAGACTATTCAGATGGAGTCTTTAATTACAACCAGTTAATGTAAAGATCATTCATATTACCATAAAAGATAATGCAATCACAGATGCATTGTTCCAAATGTAACATGTTCAGCAAAAATAAAGGTTTAAGAAATACAAGACTGTAAGTCTGTTTAAGAGGAGGAGGAAGAATGGATGTAAATTCTGTGTTTTGTTGTTTGTATATCACATGTTTTCAAATGAAACACTCTTTTGAAATAATGCCTCATTTCCTTAAGGATGGAAGCATGTAGTGACTATGTCTTTTTATTTTTTCATTTTGGAATATTATGAACCAAAAATGAGTAAGATCTATTTTAAAACCAGTGTTTCAAAGGATGGCTGCATGTTTTGAAAAGCAACTGTCCTGACACTTCTGGTATGCATTCTGTTTGTACAAGTCTGACCAAGCAATAATTGAAGCTGATGGGTTCTGTGCACAGATACAGCTGGGTGGCATCAAGAAATTGACACTACGGACACTATGGTCACTATCAGTTATTGAAGACAAAGGCCTTGTATTTGGTTTTCAAGTAACTGAACATCTTGGAGCAGAGAAGACACAGAGGAAAGATTTGATTTCCAATAAGTCTCTGTTCTCTGTAGTCAAAACTCATTTTAAACCTGAAGGAAGCTAGTTAATCTTTCCTTCAACAGTTGCTGTAAGTTATTACTTTTAATTGACAAATCAGAAGCAATTTTATAAGGGAACCAGCCACCCTGTTACTTTAGCAAACCAGGGAAAGCATATGGAAAAGAAAAGCCAAGAAGAAACTTTTAGATCAGCAAGAACCAACTCAGCAGAACTTGGAAACAAAGACTACTGAACCATTTTTACAGATTTCCCCTTTATCCATGTGTTTTCTTTTCCCTTGTCTATACGCGTGTGTGTGTGTGTGTGTGTGTGTGTGTGTGTGTGTGTGTGTGTGTGTGTGTGTGATTGTGTGTGTAGAATTAGAGTCTTAAATAATAACCTTCTATGCCAATGGTTTACCTGTAGCTAGAATCTAATTACTTGTAATGAATAATAATTATCACTATGTATAGAAACCAGCTCTGTGTTTTCTATCAACCAGCTCTGAAAATCAGATACATTGAGGAAGTTTATATACTTATTTTAAAATATACAACTTTTGTGAAAAATCCAGAATTGTGGGGCTCGATTTCCAGCGCACTATCCCAGTGAGTTATGACAGAATACAGTGTCTCCTTGATTTATAAGTGGTGCTTTTCTCATGCTACTGGTCTTTTCCTTCATGGTAGTAGAGGTTTCAAATTTTGGAAGATGCTATCAAAGGAGGCTTAGAAAGTTGCTGCAGTTTATCTTGTAGACGGTACACAATGTTGCCACTGGTAGTGAAGCAAGTGAATATTTAAGTTTCTAGATGGGGTGACAGTTAAACAGACGACTCTTTCCTTGATAGTGTTGAGTATTGCTGTTAGAGTTGTATTCTTCCACATAAATAGACAACATTCCATCACCTTCCTGACGTGTTTTTTGGCTTTAGGGAGACAAAGGGATGCAAGATGTTCTTGTAGCCACTGTATTTTTATAGCTGTTTCAGATAAGCTTCAGCTCTATGGTAACCCCCCCCCCCTCCCCCAAGGATATTGATGATGAGGGACATTCAATGATTGCACTGTCAGGAGAGCTGGTTACATTCTCTCATTGGGGATAGCACTTTGGTGGCACAAATGTTACTGACAGGGGCAGTTAAGTTTCAAATTTCCAAAGGCTTGGAACATGTTCACCTGCCTCAACAACCATGTCTGTTACCAAATGTGATCTTCAAATGTTTTTTTCCAGCACACCCACACAGCCTTCTGTATATGAGTGCACAGCTGCTATTCTTTTTTAAATTCACTCATGGGATGAATGCATCGCTGTCAGGCCAGCATTTGTTGCCCATCCCTAGCTGCCCTTGAACTGAGTGGCTTGCTAGGCCAATTCAGAGGCAGTTGAGAGTCAACCACATTGCTGTGGGGTCTGGAGTCACATATAGACCAGACCATGTGTGGATTACAGATTTCTTTCCCTGAAGGACCCAAAAGGTTTTACTAACAATTGATAATGGTTTCATGGTCACAAGTAGTTTCTTAATTCCAGTTTTTTTTAATTGAATTTATATTCCATCAGCTGCACTGGTGGGATTTGGACACAGGTTCCCAGAGCATTAACTGAATTCCTGGATTAATAATCTAGTGATAATACCACTAGACTATTGCCTTCCCTTAAATTGTTCACCACACTTCCAAAATAATTAATTCTTCAGTTGTCTTGAAAGCAAATCCGTGGGTCCAGCTATCGCTGACATGAGCAGCTGTCTTCTAGTTTCACTTCTATGAGCTTCCTGATTAATTGACAAGGCACTGGCAGCCTCCAACATGCTACAGTTCCAAACAGGCAACTTCTGCCTCCTCAAGGTGCTCAGCGCCTCTAACTAGATATTGAGGTCGCCTCCTAACTGATTAAACAATTCAGTTTAAAGATTACATGCAAGCAGGTAAAGCATTGGTACTCAGAATTTATCCAGATATTAGGCTCTCAAGTCCACATTGAAAATATGGTACCGTAATGACTTCTTTTTCAATTCATTGATTGGGTTTGGTGTCTCAATTTTTCAGGACATTCAATCAAAGCTTTGTACAGCATATATAACATACATTGTTTAGAGAAATTTATGCTGAATCAATTACCTTCTTCAATAAGAAGAAAGCATTTTTAGTATGTAGCCCTCTCAATTTCCTTAAAGTCTACTTTAAGATAATGTCAAGCAATAAATATTTTGATCTCCTTGGGTATAGTTCACAATATTTACATTTATACAACTCAAATTGAGTGGACTATTCAAGTATTCTAATTATTTCTAACAGTTTTGTTTATAAGTGACTAGTCTAGCCCCAACATTTGAGAACTTGCTTCCATCATGAGTTTATCCTCATTCCTTAAGGAGTGACTAACCTGCTGTCAGCAGTTATGTTAGTTATTTCAATATGCTAATTGCAATTGATTTAATAATTCTGGATCAGATTTCCCATAGAGGCAAGAACAGTCAGATCTAGCATTCCCTCTGAACAGTCTCCATCCTACTATGTAAACCTGTTTAACAATCAAATCCCTCACACAATCTGAAGTCTCCATTCCACCCCATCCCAATCTGTTAGCTCACCAACCTACAACTCGAATCACTCTTTAACCCTGATCGAAAACCTCTGACAAATGAGAGCTTAGACATCACAATCTCTCCCGATGACACCTATTTCTCATGATGTACAATTTTCACCCAATCTGTGGTCCTCCCCTGTTGCTGTGATTGCCCACCTCACACCCACAATCCCCAGAGATTTTAACTCTCCTACCAATTCACAATCTCCCAATAACAATATAAACTTCCAATGACCCTGCTTTCTCTACTTCAGCCTGGTCATCTCCCCTTGACTCAAATTCGACCTCCCTAGTGATGCTGTGATCTCCTGCAAGCCTACAAACTCTCCCTCAATGCCACCATCTCCAATGGCCTGCAACGTTCCCATGACACATCATCTTCCACAAAACTGCGGTCTAATCCTCAATTTGTGAACTTTCTCAATCCTCATCCCCAGCACAATTCATGATCTGGCCAAGCCACTTCTCCATGACTATTTGCCTCCTGCATAGTTATTCAATTTTCTTTTTGTCTTCACTCCTGGAGTCTTGCTGAATAGCCCCTCACCCTGGTCACTGCTCAAGAAATGGGCAAAAATATTAACTGTAGCTCTGCTGGTAAATTTGGGTTTAACTTGCATCATACCTCACTTTATTATTTCCTGGCCATTACTAAACCAGTACTCCTGCCACCACTCATCCTGTTACATCACTACTGCCATAAGATCGTACGATTATACGAAACATAAATAGGAGCTGGTCATTCAGCCCTTTGACCCTCCTTTGCCGTATAATAAGATTATGATTTTACTTCCACTTTCCTGTCAGTTCCCTACGACCCTCAACTCTCTTATGGCTCAAATGCCTGTCTAATCTGGCCCAACTCCTTTCCCTTATTCCAGTAAATCTCAGTGTCAATGTGACTGAAGAAGGAAGACATTTACTTTCCCATTTTTGAGAAGTGCACTGGCATGATCTTCATGCCATATAAATAAAGTCAGCATAAATGTTTTTGCAGCTTTTAGTCTGCAGGGGAAGTATATCATACCATTAATCATTTGCCAATGCAAAATTTAAACTATGGCAACAACATTACGCAGAGGTAAATTGTTAATGTTAGGAAATGTAGTTTGCAAAATGTACATAGAATTAATTCAAAAGTAGAACTTACCACATATGGGAATATCATCACAGGAATCATATCTTTTTTGGGGATCTGTTGTATAACACCACGGACCATTGGGGTCTTCATCCGGATTTCTGCAATACTGCAATTAAAACAAAATGTATTGAAATAACACCAAGTTGCAGTTATATAACATTATTAATCCAGTAAAAACATCCCTTGGTGTTGTACATAGGGATAATCAGACAATATTTGGCTCTAGGTCACGTAAGCAATTCAAAGAATTAGGTTTTTGGGTGTCTTGTAAAGGAAAAGGAGAGGCAAAGACAGTTTTAAGAAGGAATGACAGAGATTAGGGCCCAAACATGTCAATCAAGTGTAATAAACCTCAAATACTTGTCAGATCAATTGGCCTTCAGTCATAGCTGAGAACATTGTTTCGGTGGTCTTGTAACCACAAAAAGATATTTTATTGAAAAGCAAAACAGAGGGACCAAATGGACTACTCTTGCTCCCAATTGATATGTTCATATATTCTATTTATTCTTTTTCATGATCCTAATGGGAAGACTGAAAATCAAGTCCGACTATTCTATAAGTCGTCATAAATGTATAAAAGATCAATTTAATCAATACAGTGGTTCATTTGTTGGACTTTGACCACTATCTAAGATAAAAGAAACACATATCAGGTTTTATCAATGAGCAGAAAAACAAAACACACTTATTGTAACAATATTATCCTTTAACAAGTGGCTGAACTGATGAATTGCTGATTTGTAAATTTAAATTATACCAGATTTAAATCTCAATGCACATGCATATTCATTCACAAATAGGCTGACCAAGACATTCAGGTCTGCAGAAATTGTGGATGAGATCTAATGTCCTACTTAGTTTACACTTTGAGAAAAAAAACCATGAGTGGGTCTTAATAAGAGGTGCCTGCTGTTTCAGTAAGATGTTATTTGTTGCATGATAATAATCAGGTACAAGTTACATTACTAAGTTAGATATTGTTGCTGACCTCCAATTGTCTGGCAACTCTCTGAGAGACAACACCTTCCTGAAGATAAATTTAAGAACCACCTCATATTAATTAAAGGGCTATCACCCAAAACATTAAAGTGGGTTGAATCACCCAAACAGAGGCAGGCTTGTACCCAATGGTTATGCTAGTGAGTGAGAACCTACCTGCAGTGTAAAATGCAGCCCTTGGAGAAATATATAAGGATCACACATGAGACACCAGCAACACTTCTGACTGATAGTGGAGTGGAATTTGCTAAATGACGAGCTCAGAGGCATGCATGAAAATATGAACATTGTGATCATGAACACTGCAGCTGGAAATCCTTTCACCAATGGACTAGTAAAAATGAAAATTATTTTGCTGTGATTGATGAAATGCTGTACAGAATGTTATACAATCAGCCAAAATGTAATGGCATGGGCAGTTCACACAAATAATTCATGATTAAAGCTTACAGTCCCTATCAATTAGATTAGGAATGAATTCTAAATTTCCCCCAATATTATCCAATGTTCTAGAAGGTACCTCAATTATTTCTAGTTTTTGTGCATATTTATATGCCTTATGAGAGGACCAAAACTTCATTAACAACAGGAACAAAAACAAAGTTGCTGGAAAAGCTCAGCAGGTCTGGCAGCATGTGTAAAGGGAAAAAACAGAGTTAACCTATTGGGTCTGGTGACCTTTCCTTAGAACAATTTTGATTAAAGCTGAAATCTCTAAAATAATTCAAAGGGCACTGTGGCACCACAAAGGATAGAATTAGATTTAAGAAATTTGATGTCTTAAGAGAAATTCATAAGGAATAAAACAGAGTGATGCAGTGGCAGTACTTATCAAAGTCATTGAGACATATGGTCATAGAGTTTCACAACATAGCAAAAACCCCTTTGGCCCATCAAGTCCACAAAAATGGTTGGGGTAGTTTGCTGCCACTATCTTCTTTTCTGGATTAGGTCCAAGGCACAAGAACATGTGGCAACAAACCAAGATTAATTTCTACAATCCATTGAACTTAATTATAAAATCTCAAGTCTCCAAGCTGCTGGTAGAGGGATTAATGTTGTTTCAGAGATAGTAGGAACTGAAGATGCTAGAGAATCTGCGATAACAAGGTGTAGAGCTGGATGAACACGGCAGGCCAAGCTGCATCAGAGAAGCAGGAAGGCTGACGTTTCGGGCCTAGAAAAATTTCTGAAGAAGGGTCTAGGCCGGAAACGTCAGCCTTCCTGCTCCTCTGGTGCTGTTTGGCCTGCTGTGTTCATCCAGCTCTACACCTTGTTATCTCCGAGGGTTAATGTTTACGTTTTGTGGTGAAAATCCTGACAAACCTGCAGGCCATACAGAAAACTTACATCTTCCTCCAGTCCGGCATCAGGATTTGATTCAGCAGTGAAGACGGTATGAAAATGGGGTGTCATCGCTGACCAATGTTGGCATGTTCTTCCACTAGATGTGGTTGATCTTGTCCCACGATATGTCACTCCATTACCTACTCGGCAATCTGGCAAAATACAATTTTTAAAAAATGATCTCCCTGTTTTTCAATGCAGCATCACAGAAATGAGAAAACTTAAATGTGCTGAAAACCCATTAGAATACGAAAGAAAACTATACTTTTCTATTTTCATACAAAATGTATTTTCATTACAAAATGTATTCTCCCTCAAAGTTGCCACCCAGGTGGATAAGGTTGTTAAGAAAGCATATGGTGTTTTGGCTTTCATTAACAGGGGGATCGAGTTTAAGAGCCGCGAGGTTATGCTGCAGCTCTACAAAACCCTGGTGAGACCACACTTGGAATATGGTGTCCAGTTCTGGTCACCCAATTATAGGAAAGATGTGGAGGCTTTGGAGAGGGTGCAAAGGAAGTTTACCAGGATGCTGCCTGGACTGGAGGGCTTGTCTTATGAGGAGAGGTTGACTCAACTCGGACTTTTCTCTCTGGCGAGAAGGAGGAAGCAAGGCGACCTGATCGAGGTGTACAAGGTAATGAGAGGCATGGATAGATTCAATAGCCAGAGACTTTTCCCCAGGGCAGGATTGACTGCCACGAGGGGTCATAGTTTTAAGGTGTTAGGAGGAAGGTATAGAGGAGACATCAGAGGGAGGTTCTTCACCCAGAGAGTTGTGAGCGCATGGAATAGTTTACCAGTGGTAGTCGTGGAAGCAGAGTCATTAGTGACATTTAAGCAACTGCTGGACATGCACATGGACAGCAGTGAATTGAGGGGAATGTAGGTTAGGTTATTTTGTTTTTGGATTAGGATTATTCCACGGCACAATATCGTGGGCTGAAGGGCCTGTACTATGCTGTACCTTTCTATGTTCTATGTTCTATGTTCTAAAACTATAAATCAGAGCCATATGGAAGTGTAGCATCCAGGTTTATACATTTTCAGATTGAGCAGATATGCTGAACTAACCTGTCACCGGGAGGGAAATTATAAATCAAAGGAAAAGTCAAAAATATCACTGCTGGGAGATAAGTCAATATAGTCGATGACAGAGGCCACATGCTTTGGAAATGAAGCATCATTTTGGGCAATTCAGAAGGTGGGAGTACACAATAAATCAACACCACTAATTGAAGAAAAAAACACATCAACAGATAACACATAATTTAAATTTAATTATATTGTTAAGTACCAAAGTTATTAAATTTTTATTTTACATTTACATTTGTAAGCACAGTGGGATTGCTGTTTAATGTACAAACATGATCTACTGAAATTTGTGGCAATAGACTCACCTGGTTCATTGCACCATGGGTAAGATACTTTAATCTGATTCTAATCTTACTTCCAGTTGTGATATATTTGTAACAATCAATATTATTTCATTCATAGAATAGGATTCTAAAGGAGGCAGGACCACTTATAAGAATGTCAATTGTTGCTTACAGGCTGGAGGAATATGAGGACACACTGGTATGACCTTATAAACTTATCTGTCAAGATATTCCAGACTGCATTAAAGGTTTCCCACAAAGTCCGTAAACCAATTTACTCGACTGGTTTCTCAGAGCCTTCAGGATCTCACCTAGGAGGAGTTTAAATTGTAAAAGCAACATTACCTTCAGTGAGCCTCAGGTCAGAGCTCACAATGACTCTTGACCCAGTGAAAGCAGTAGGCAACCAGAATCAAATGGAAAATTTTTAGTATGCAGCCCTCATGTCTCTCATTTTATTCTTCCTATGTGGGTTTGCTCAGTATTGCAAGACAAAACATCCCAAACCTGGTGCAATTAATTATTTAAGCAGATGTGTTGGTCAGTTTAAACGTGATTAGATTAATTGCCTTTTGAACACATGCTGCAATGCTTTATTATTGTAACACAATTACAAGTTTTTGTGATGACTAGATTTATTCCTTCCCAGTGAAGGTGGTTCGAGTTACCTGATTGACCATCAGGTGCTTGCAAGGCCTCACTGCTTCCTCCATGTACAGGCATTATAGAGGGAGGTTGAGATGGTGCAGTGTCACACTTTGAAATCCTGCAGTATTCCCATCGGACCAAGGGGTCAGTTGTGAAGCACCAAGGAGCCCTATCCTGATCAGGATTTCTACAGTGGTTAGCAAATAGACCCCTGCGGATTGAAAGTAGAAGAGAAACACTCAGAGCTATATTCCTATCAAATCCAAATTTATTCCTAGCAATCTTTCTTTATTAGCACACTTAAAAGAAAATAGAGATTTTGAATACAAAGAGAACATTCAATTAGCAATGACTACAACATAGAGGATACAATTTGTCAGTGTTCTTGCTTTTTTAGTGGAGTCCAAATCAAAAGCTGGAGTAATCAGACTGGGAAGTTCTTTTCTTGGGGCAGGCTGATTGATTAGCAATTGAAAAGTTGCAGGTAGTTTCTTTCTTAAAAAGGCCATCACAAGTTTTCATGAGGTCGTCTTGCTATAATATGACTCCTGATTCATTATTTTGGTAAAAGGATGTTTTCACTTGCAGTATATGTAAGCCCAGGTCGGGCTTGTTGTAGCAGAAAATGTTTACATTAGGAATGTTTGTAGTCGACTTATTTGGCAAAGGTAATCCCAAGAGTCCATCAGCCTCCCCATGCAAATTAGATTGCTGATAGATAAGTTTATAAATGTGAGCTGATAGCAACAAACCCAACTTCAGCTTTTGGCTCACTGCTGAAAAAGGTATCCCCGACTGAGCTCCATATATTGTGGTCAATGGTCTGTTACAGAGTCATAGAGTCATATAGCCTGGAAACAGATTCTTTGGCCCAACTCATCTATGCCAACCAAGTTTCCCAAACTAAACAAGTCCACTAGCTGGCATTTGGCCCATATCCCTCTAAACTTATCCTATTCAAGTACCTGTCCAAATGTTTTTTAAATGTTCTAACTGCACCAGCATCTACCACTTCCTTTGGCAGTTCATTCCACACAGGTGCCGCCCTGTGTGTGAAAAAGTTGCCACTTGGGTTTCTTTTAAATCTTGCCCCTCTCACCTTACAGTTATGCTTTCTAGTTTTGAACTCCCTTACCTTGGGGAAAAGGCCTTTGCTACTCACCTTCTCTATGTCCTTCATGATTTTCTAAACTTCTATACGGTCATTCCTCAACATCCCACACTGTCCCAGCCTATTCCAGCCTCTCCTTATAACTCACATCCTCTGGCAGTCCAAAAACTAGTGATTTTAAATAAACCTGTTGAACTATAACCTGGTGTTGTGTGACTTCTGGCTTTGTCCACCCCAGTTCAACACCATGCGATGGCTATTAATCTTACACACATCTGTTTTCTCTCTACAGATTTGCACCTCAGTTTCCTACTGACTATCAGGAAGCCTGTAGTACAATCCCACCAACATGATCATCCACTTCATATTCTGAGTTCCACCTCAGCCATGTTTCTGTAGTAGCTATAATGTACCAATCCCATGTTCCCATACATGCCCTGAGTTCAGCCATCTTTCTTGTCAGACTTCTTGCATTGAAATAAATAGCTAATCCTTAAGAGTTACTTGTTCCCTGACTTGCTCGTGTCTGCCTTGTCTAATTAACATGCTCTGTTTAACTTTCAAACCGTGCTGTTCTGTCTCTCTATTCTTACTACTACTTAGGATCCCTCCACCACCCCTCCCTACTAGTTCAAAGGCTCCCAAATAAAATTAGCAAATTTCTCCACCAGGATATTGGTCTCCCTCCAGTTCGGGTGAAGCCAATCCCTTTTGAACAGGTCTCTTTGCACCAGAAGACATCCCAATAATCGAAAATCTGAATCCATGCCCACTGCACCATTCCCTCCGCCACTGACTTATCCAACCTATCTTCTTATTCCTACTCTCACCATCACACGGCACCTGGAGTAATCCAAAGATTACTACCTTTTGAGAAGCTGCTTTTTAACCTCCTACCTAACTTCCATGGTCACTCTGCAAAGCCTCAACCCTTTCTCTAACCATGTTGTGTTTTACCAATGTGCACAACAGCATCAACTTCTCACTCTCCCCTTTGACAATATGCTGCAACCATTCTGAGATATCCTGGACCCTGGCACCAAGGGGCTAACATACCATCCTGAATGCTTGCTCATGGCCACAGAATCTCCATTCAGTGCACCTGACGGGACAGTCCCCTATAACAATTATTCTTTTGAGCCCTGACAAACCCCACTTAACCGAAGATTCATTCTTGGCGCACATTGCTATTTTTCTTTAAGAGACTATCCTCCCCAATAATAGCTAAAATCGTATATCTGTCTGAGAGAAGGATAGCCACAGAAGACTCCTACCTCTCCTGATAGTCACCCATCTACCTGGCTGAACCTGCAGTGTGACAACCTCTCTGAAGCTACTATCCATCACATTCTGTGCTCCCTGTATGCTCCTCAGAGACTCCAACTGCCTCTCCAGTCGATTTAACCCGCATATATGAGAAGCAGCCAAACAGCCCTCCTACAGACATAGTCTCTAGGGATAGTCTGTTAGTAGGACAAATTCCTGCTGTACAGAAATTTGTAGAATTGTCCGATGTTAAAAATTATTTCTAGAGCATTTTTCTCTATCTGTGCATAGTTCATTTCTGCTTTTGTTAATGATCTTGCAGACGCTATTGACTTCTCTTCACTGTCAGGTAATATGTGGGAAATGACTGCTCAAACTCTGTACATTGATGCATCATATGCTGGTCACAGCAATGTTTGGTCAAAATGAGTCAGGACTACAGACTTTAATAGAACAAAAAGAACAAAGAAACCTACAGCACAGGAACAGGCCCTTTGGTCCTCCAAGCCTGTGCTGATCAAGATCCTCTGTCTAACCTGTCATCTATTTTCTAATGGTCTGTGTCCTTTGCTCCCTGCCTATCCATGTACCTGTCCAAATATATCTTAAAAGATGCTAACGTGTCTGCATCTACCACCTCCGCTGGCAACGCGTTCCAGGCACCCACCACCCTCTGTGTAAAGAACTTTCCAAGCATATCTCCCTTAAACTTTCCTCCTCTCACTTTGAACTCATGACCCCTAGTAATTGAGTCCCCCACTCTGGGAAAAAGCTTTTTGCTATCCACCCTGTCTACACCCCTCATGATTTTGTAGACCTCAATCAGGTCCCCCCCTCAATCTCTGTCTTTCTAATGAAAATAATCCTAATCTACTCAACCTCTCTTCATAACTAGCACCCTCCATACCAGGCAACATCCTGGTGAAACTCCTCTGCACCCTCTCCAAAGCATCCACATCCTTTTGGTAATGTGGCGACCAGAACTGCACACAGTACTCCAAATGTGGCCGAACCAAAGTCCTATACAACTGCAACATGACCTGCCAACTCTTGTACTCAATACCCCACCCAATGAAGGAAAGCATGCCATATGCCTTTTTGACCACCCTATTGACCTGTGTTGTCACCTTCAGGGGACAATGGACCTGAACACCCAAATCTTTCTGTTCATTAATGTTCCCTAGGACTTTTCCATTTACTGTACAGTTTGCCCTTGAATTTGATCTTCCAAAATGCATCACCTCACATTTGCCCGGATTGAACTCCATCTGTCATTTTTCTGCCCAACTCTCCAGTCTATCTATATTCTGCTGTAATCTCTGACAGTCCCCTTCACTATCGGCTACTCCACCAATCTTCATGTCATCAGCAAACGTGCTGATCAGACCACCTACACCTTCCTCCAGATCATTTACATATATCACAAACAACAGTGGTCCCAGCACAGATCCCTGTGGAACACCACTGGTCACAGGTCTCCAATTTGACAAACTCCCTTGTACTACTACCCTCTGTCTCCTGTTGCCTAGCCAGTTTTTTATCCATCTAGCTAGCACACCCTGGACCCCATGTGACTTCACTTTCTCCTCAGCCTGCCATGGGGAACCTTATCAAACGCCTTACTGAAGTCCACGTATATGACATCTACAGCCTTTCCCTCATCAATCAACTTTGTCACGTCCTCAAAGATTTCTACTAAGTTGGTAAGACATGACATTCCCTGCACAAAACCATGTTGCCTATCACTGATAAGCCCATTTTCTTCCAAATAGGAATAGATCCTATCCCTCAGTATCTTCTCCAGTAGCTTCCCTGCCACTGACATCAGGCTCACCGGTCAATAATTACCTGGGTTATTCTTGCTGACCTTCTTAAACAAGGGGACAACATTAGCAAGTCTCCAGTCCTCTGGGACCTCCCCCATGTCTAAGGACGCTGCAAAGATATCTGTTAAGGCCCCGGCTATTTCCTCTCTCGCTTCCCTCAGTGACCTGGGATAGATCTCATCCGGACCTGGGGACTTGTCCACCTTAATGTCTTTTAGGATACCTAACAGTTCCTCCTTCCTTATGTCAACTTGACCTAGAGTAAACAAACATCTATCCCTAACCTCAACATCTGTCATGTCCCTCTCCTTGGTGAATACCGATGCGAAGTCCTCATTAAGAATGTCACCCATTTTCTATGAATCAGCGCATAACTTTCCTTCGTTGTCCTTAAGTGGGCCAATCCTTTCTCTAGTTACCCTCTTGCCCTTTATAAAGGAATAAAAGGCTTTGGGATTTTCCTTAACCATGTTTGCCAGCAATATCTCATGTCCTCTCTTAGCCCTCTTAATCCCTCGTTTCAGATTTGCTCTACATTCCTGATATTCTTGCAAAGCTTGTCTGTCTTCAGTCGCCTAAACCTCACATATGCTTCCTTTTTTCTCTTGGCTAGTCTCACAATTTCACCTGACATCCATGGTTCCCTAATCTTGCCTTTTCTATTCCTCATTTTCACAGGAACATGTCTCTCCTGCACGCTAATCAACCTGTCTTTAAAAGCCTCCCACATATCAAATGTGGATTTACCTTCAAATAGTTTCTCCCAATCTACATTCCTCAGATCCTGCCAAATCCTGGTATAGTCGGCCTTCTCCCAGTTTAGTACTCTTCCTTTAGGACCACTCCTATCCTTGTCCATGAGTACTGTAGAACTTACGGAATTGTGGTCGCTATTTCCAAAGTAGTCCCCTACTGTAATTTCAACCACCTGGCCGGGTTCATTCCCCAGCACCAGGTCCAGTATGGCCCCTTCCCGAGTTGGACTACATACATACTGCTCTAGAAAACCCTCCTGGACACACCTTACAAATTCTGCTCTGTCTTGACCCCTAACACTGAGTGAATCCCAGTCAATGTTGGGAAAATTATAATCTCCCATCACCACCACCCTGTTTCTCCTACACCTTTCCATTATCTGTTTATATATTTGTACCTCTATCTCATGCTCGCTGTTGGGAGGCCTGTAGTACAGCCCCAACATTGTTACTGCATCCTTCCTATTTCTGAGTTCTACCCATATTGCCTCATTGCTTGAGTCCTCCACGGGGCCCTCCTTCAGTGCAGCTGTGACATCGTCTTTGACCATTACTGCAACTCCTCCACCCCTTTTACCTCCCTCTCTATCCCGCCTGAATCATCGATATCCTGGGACAACTAGTTGCCAATCATGCCCTTCCCTCAACCAAGTCTCAGTAATAGCAATAACATCATACCTCCAGGTACCGATCCAAGCCCTAAGCTCATCTGCCTTATCTACTACACTTCTCGCATTAAAACAAATGTACCTCAGACCACCTGTCCCTTTGTGTTCATCATCTGCTCCCTGACCACTATTCCCTTTAGTCACACTGACTCCATTATCTAGTTTCCTACAGGCTTTTATTTCTACCTCTTTTCTGTCCAATATTTGGTTCCCATCGCTCTGTCACACTAGTTTAAACCCTCCCCCACAGCATTAGCAAAAGCACCCCCAAGGACATTGGTTCCAGTCCAGTTCAGGTGTAGACCGTCCAATTTGTAATAGTCCCACCTTCCCCAGAACTGGTTCCAATGTCCCAAAAATCTGAACCCCTCCCTCCTACACCATCTCTCAAGCCACACATTCATCCTAGCTATTCTTTCATTTCTGCGCTGACTAGCACGTGGCACTGGTAGCAATCCTGAGGTTATTACCTTCAAGGTCCTACTTTTTAACTTGGCTCCTAACTCCCTAAATTCTGCTTGTAGGACCTCATCCCGTTTTCTGCCTATATCGTTGGTACCTGTATGCACCATGACAACTGGCTGTTCGCCCTCCCCCTTCAGAATGTTCTGCAGCCGATCGGAGACATCCCTGACCCGTGCACCTGGGAGGCAACATACCATTTGGGAGTCCCATTTTCGACCGCAGAACCGCCTATCTACTCCCCTTACAATTGAATCCCCAATGACTATCGCCCTTCCACTCTTTTTCCCGCCCTTCTGTACAGCAGAGCCAACCACGGTGCCACGAACCTGGCTACTGCTGCCTTCCTCTGGTGAGCCATCTCCCACAACAGTATCCAAAACGGAATACCTGTTTTGGAGGGAGATGACCACAGGGGACACCTGCACTGCCTTCCTGCTCTTCCTCTGCCTTTTGGTCTCCCATTCGCTTTCTCCCTCAGAAATCCTAATCTGCGGTGTGACCAAACTGCTAAACGTGCTATCCACGACCCTTTCAGCATCGCGTGTGCTCCAAAGTGAGTCCATCCGCAGCTCCAGAGCCGTCACGCGGTCTAACAAGAGCTGCAGCTGGACACACTTACTGCACGTGAAGGAGTCAGGGACATCAGCCCTGTCCCTGAGATCCCACATTGAGCAAGAGGAGCACAACATGGGTGTGAGATCTCCTGACATTATTAAACTTAACTTAGATAAATGAAAAAGGAACCAAAAGGTTTTTGGCAATCACACGATATATATAAAGAAGCGTGAAATAGAAAAAGCCTTACCTTATCTACACACCACTGAGTCTTTTTTTTGGTTAGAGGAGGAGGGCAGGTGGGAGCTTTATTAAGGAGATGTTTACTCCACAAACAGCAAGATTAGATTCAATTGCTTCTAACCCAAAATGGCCAATGATGTCATCATTATGTATAATGATTGGACTCTTAAAGTGACACCAGTATACTTGTACAACTACACAACATACCTTTATTTGGAGAGGTGATGGCCTAGTGGTATCATTGCTGGACTGTTAATCCACAGACCCAGATAACGCTCTGGAGACCCAGGTTCAAATCCCCAATGGCAGATGGTGGAATTTGAATTCAATAAAATATCTAGAATTAAGAGTCTAATGATGATCATGAATCCATTGTCAATTGTTGGAAAATGTCCTTTAGGGAAGGACACTGTCATCCTTACCTGGTCTGGCCTACGTGTCACTTCAGACTCACAGCAACATGGTTGACTCTGAACTGAAAAATTAGGAATGGGTAAAGATGCTGCCTAGCCAGTGACATCCTCATCCCATTAATGAATAAAGGAAAAAAAAATTGAAGAAATCTAATGTCATATTCCCTGATAATGTTTATTTCTGGTGAATGGCAGTGGCATTGAGGTGGGAGACATGTGAAATAACTCTTCAGGGGGTGGTATCCCATCACCAGTCATCCTTTATTTGCAAATGTGTTGCCTTTGACAAACACACTGCCTCTCACTGAGTCAGGCATCAAAGGGGCCCAATATCTCTGATATTCACTCTTTCACATCAGCTGGTGCTCCCTGATTGGACAAGATTAACAGCTCCAATCAGGGAAGTCATATTCTATGAGGTCCAGCTGGCTAGCCTTGTTACAATCACTACTTCCCCACCACCCCCCAACCCTGCCTAGTTCATCGACACAGGGCAGTCTGTTTCCTTCAAGAGCCTCCTGGGACATTTTAACACTAAGTCAAGTTCCTTCAACTTGGAATCTGACACAGGAGTCATGTAATAAACAGGAGTTCGCCTCTTGCACCTTAGACTAGACATTTCCTTCTTCTGGACGGAGAAGCATCAAGGTAGCTACTTCCATTATGTCTGTCTCTGATTCAGAGGACTCAACAATGCTTGACAGAGAGGGTCCCTGAAGTATTACTGAAGGCTTCACTGGGCAGGGTAAGTTTTGCCTCCACAAAGTCTGAATTTGCAGCTTTCAAATGGCCCATATGCTTATTCAGGCTAGTCACACCTTCCCAAACTTCGTAAGTCATTGGTCCTAATCACACATTGACCATGCCTCTTACCTATGCAGGGCCATTTCTGTGGTTCTTAAACCAAACTTCACCCACTGGATGAAACTATCTCTCTCACTTGGTGGAGTCTTGTGCCCAGCACTGGTGTTCCTGATGCCATTTCAGCCTCACCATCAGGTCTGTGAAGATCAGATTTGACCTGGTGTCTTTTTCTGCTGGAGCTATTCCTGTAGTTGCATAAGGAATTATTCCTATAATCAAATAGGAACTGAGGCACTTTGGTATCAAGTGAAGCCACAGGCCTTCAAGGTTTGGACTATTCTTTCTGCCAGTCCATTAGATAATGAATGGTATGGAACTGCTTTAATGTATTGAATCCCATTCAAGTTTAAGAAGTAACTAAAGTCCCAGTTGGTAAATGATGGCCCATTATCTGTGACCAATACGTCTGGGACTTCATGTGTCACAAAAGAGGTGAGCAAATTTTCCATTGTTTGGCGTCAACCTGATGTATGTCCAACCATTTTGAGTGACCATCTGCAATGTTTGAAAACATTGAACCCATGAAAGGTCCTGCATAGTCAATCTGCAACCAAATCCAAGGTTTACAGACATGTGAGAAGCTGCAGGTGGCAATTTTTGTCCTTTATTGATACCCTGGGCACTGCCCCAACAACACATGTGTCTGTATCCAATCCTAGCCATTCCATACAACTCCTCATCAACATGTTCAGTTTAAAGACCCCTGGAAGGCCCTGGTGGAGTTTAGCTAGTACTTGACTGTGGTCTTTGCTCGTGATAATCATTCTCACTCCAGACGACAATACGCTATCCTTTACTGTGAGCAGGTCTGTCCTGGATGAGAGAGATTTTAATTCTAGCTGCGATGGCCCTTTGGTTTCCCCCATCACCACCAGTTGTTTAAGTTTGGAAAGGATTGGATCTTTCTGTGTCCCAGGTCTGATATTATTAGCTGTGACTGATAGCGTGTCCAGAAAAGTCAATGTCATGACAGACTCTTCCATTAGGAGTACCAGTGATGGTATACCTGCGAATAGAAGGTGGCTTAATGCATCCACATTTGCTACTTCGCACCCTGGATTGTACTCTAATTTGTAATTAGAAGCATTTAGTGTTAGAGCCCACTGCTGAATGTGGTCTGAAGATATGGCAGAACTGCTTTGTCCTCTTTAAGCAGGCCATTAGCTATTGGGTATACCTCTCCGTTTGGCCATCCATAAGCTAATACCACTCCGAAGCCAAATAGGAAGGCACCGCACATCAATACCAGATATTTCTTAGGATTATAATATGCCAACACATTACGGGATGATAGTTGTTTCTTTACTTCATCAAAACCTAGGGGTTGTCTATGAGACCATTTCCAAAGCTGACCCTTTTTTTAAGAGTTAATGCAAATGTGCCAGGATGGATGCCAGATTATGTGTGAACTTTCCATAATTTATAAGACCCAGAAATGACCTAAGTTCCTGGGCAGACATGAGAGCTGGGGCATCTTTGATTGCCCTCACTTTATCTTCCAACAGATATAACCCAGTCTTGTCGACTCTGTAGCCCAGGTAGGTCACTTGGGGGACCTGGAATACTCATTTTTCTCTTCCCACTTTCCTTGGAAAAATGCCTTAGGATTATATCCAAGTTCTCTTCATTTTCCCTGTTATTAGCATATCATCTAGGTAAATAGTAACCTGAGGGAAACCTTACAAAATGATCACTCCACTCTCAGCTGAAAATTTGTGCCGTTTGATGATGTGCAGAGTGGTATCCCTGTATATTGACACAAGTCCTTATGGGTATTAATTGGCGCATACTTCTGGGAATCATCATCTAAATGCAATTGCAAGTAAGTGTGGCTCATGTCAAGCTTTGTGAAGGACAGACCTACTGCCCGCTTTGTGTATAAATTCTCTATGTGAGGGATTAGGTATTTATCCGACATGAAAAATGGTTTACTGTTTGTTTAAGATCCCCAGAAATTCAAACGGATTGATCGGGCTTCGAAAATGATGTGACTGGTGCTACCCATTCCACAAATTGGACTGGTTTGATGATTCCTTCACCTCCCAGCTTTCTGACTTCTGCCTCTACTTTTGATCGTAAGGCAAATGGCACCAGGTAGGTCTTGCAGAATAGAGGAATTTCTTCATGCTCAACATGCAAAGCAGCTTTGACTTCTCTGATAGTCCCTAGACCTTCCTGGAAGACTTTGAGGTACTTAATTAGGACTTCACTCAGGCAGCCATTTTCTAAATTAAAAACGTTGAGTCAATCTTAGTGAATCTCTCCCAACCAATTTTGCCCCATCAATCTTCGATCTAAGCCTTTTACTACAGTCACTGGTAACTGAATCAATTGCATTTCATAAGAAACCAGACAGAGGTTGTACCCTTAATCTGTGAAGATTCCCCAGTATACGTTCTTAGTCCAGCCGAGGCCTTGCACAAACTTAAGGGTTAGAATCCTGAATGAATTTTGTTAAAGACTGGTTCTTCATCATTGATAGGTCCACACCAGTATCGGCCTTCATTAGAATTAGGTGACCATTTAGCTGCAGACATTTAGTTTGATTGGTTCTGATTTGGGTGTTGCTTAGCAATTTAGGTGTTATAAACCAGATGAGGGTAGAATTTCCAGGCTGTGCACTCTCCTGGATACCCTCCTAAATTCCCTGCTGAATATTGGCCTATTAGTTATCCTACTCAATTTGGGCCTATGAGGTATCTTTTGCTTGTCTCAAGTCCATAAGTCAAGAACAATTACAATGTCTTACTGGACAGGATCCTGAAGAAAACTATAACTGTTTGGCTGAGACTTGGCTTTGTTTCAGAGTTTTGCTGTAGGCCAACTTACAGTCCCTTTGAGCAGTATATTTCCTGAGTGAGGTTATGTAGTGGCTTGCACACAAGTGGTGTTCCTAAGCTCAGCCAGGTTGGCAAGGGTATCCACTTCCATCTGAATACCTCAAAACCCACATGCTCCACTTGCCGCATTTTTCAATGATAAAGCCAGTTGTAGTGCCTGTTTGAAGTCCAGTTGAGTTTCAACTAGTAGACATTTTTGTATAGTTGCATCACTAATCCCGCATACCAGATGGTCTCCAAGGACTTCATTAAAGGTTAAACTAAATTCACAGCCTTCTGCCTAGTGAAAAACCCAGTGCAGATTCCCCTTGGCTCTCAAATTGCCGAGTAAAAACAATGGCCTCTCAGAATTGGAGGAAAATTGGCGTTGTAACATTCCTTAACTAAATCTGTCAACTCTTGAAAGGTTTTAGTATCTAGTACCTCAGGGAAACTTGGGTTCCTAATGGCAGAAGAAGCTATAGCACCACAGGCTATTAGGAGGATTACTCTTTGTTTTTCATCTACTGCAATGTTGTTTGCCCGAAAAGAATAATACATTCTTTCCACATTCTGGGCCAGTTCTCAACAGCAGGTTCAAATGAGTCAAGCTTCCCAAACATAGGCATGGTGTAAGAAAAAACTTATCCCCAACAAAAAAATGACTAAAATGAGTGAGTTTCTTCAGGATTGTGCTTTACTATCATTGCCACTGAAATAGTTCTTCAGTGGCTGGTATCCCAATGCCAATCACCCTTTATTTACAAATGTATAGCTTTTGACTGAGTCAGGTTCTTGAGAGACAGTATCCCTGACATTCCCCATTTTATGTCAGCCAGGTTTTCCTGATTGAACCTGATTAACAGCCCTAATCAGGGAACTCATACTCTCTCATGCCCAGCTGGCTGATATCATTACAATCACTACAGGGTGGTATTTGTTTCAGGACTCTGCGGAGATCTGTGGATTCCTTAGAAACTGAAATGAATGGCTCAGGCTAACATGGGTTGCAGATCAGCCTCTTGCAAGGGTCTGTGTTTAGGTAGTTATACTCAAATTCTACTGGCAGTAATTGATACAGTGGTCAAACTCTTCAGAGTTTACTCCTTTTGTTCTGTGGCGTTTGGTAGGAATCTGTTAAATCCTGCTGTGATATTAGTTAGGACATTGATACCCGCAGGTGGATGTCTGGCCCTTGTTGTACAAATACTGTGGCTTTTTAACCACATGAGGTATCGCCCTCACTTGCATATTGTTCCTATGTGGAAGAAGGTTCTAGGTCACCTGACATCTTGCTCAGCCAATGAGGGTGTGGCTTACTTCTCGTCTATATTTATCAATCTGGTTTGGGTACTTTCTTAGTCCTGACTTAATTCTGGAGCAATGGACTCTACTGACCACATTTCTGGCTGCATCTTTCTCCATTACATCTGTTCTAGTATGCTGGCTACCTTTTGATCTTTAAGCTTTTTCATCTGAGTTAAGCCCTCTAAATTTAATCAGAGATAATGGGAACTGCAGATGCTGGAGAATCCAAGATAACAAAGTGTGAAGTTGGATGAACGCAGCAGGCCAAGCAGCATCTCAGGCTCCTGAGATGCAGCTTGGCCTGCTATGTTCATCCCTCTAAATTTAAGATGGTTTTACCTGGACTATCCCAACCATTTTGATTCTACTGGCCCTTCAAGGTAATCTTTTCCAGCTTTCAGCACCTTGGTTTTCTGTGAACCAATCAGAGAGCCCTTTGTTTGATGCATCCTTTTTTGCTTAGTTTATTTTTCTGCAACCTCTCTTGTACCTATTTATTTTGGCTGGCTCTAACTAGAGCTCCCTTTAGGTTACTGCTGCTACAAAGTCTTCTTTGTGGTGCCTCCTGAGTTACTACGATTTGATTACCTACCAGGTTATACTCAAGTAGGCAATCTATCACTGCTACCAGTAGCTCAGGCACTGTTCCTACAGTCTCTGGATCTGGGTTAGGGTAATCCCAGTGTCTCTAAATAAGACAATAAACTTACTTCCCTCTGCAGACGGATAAGTGGGAACCGTTTCTCTGAGAACAAAACTCCCACCACTTTCAGGGATTCTACCTGGATAGGTTGCATAGGGGACAAACTCTCCTGGCTGGAGATTTGGCAGCCAAAGACCCTGTGGATTCGCTGTACCCCTTTGCTGACATATCTCTCTGGGATATAATGATTGCCAACTGCTTCCCCATTAACATTTGACATTCAGATCAGGGCTGCCCAATATTATTAAAGTCTGCTTCACTGTTTTGACGAAAGGCAGCTTTTACTGCAGAAAGCAAAAATGTAGGTTGTTAGATAATAAAATGTGAGGCTGGATGAACACAGCAGGCCAAGCAGCATCTCAGGAGCACATTTGCTTTTTACAGGCCAAACACTTTTACTTTGTGGTTTGAAGTTAGTGCTCTCCACTTTCGCAGTAGATGGAGGACGGGTGATCTCTTAACTCTCTGTATTTCAAACTTTTATAGTTAAAAAGACAATTGAGCTCAAGATAGTGGGAGTCACGTGACCAAGTCTGTTTGTATGAGCAGGACCTGTTATCAACAAGATAAAGGCTGGCATGGTAGCTAACCAGCCATCTATTGCCCATTTCAGGACTTAAATGGAAGGTTATCAACATGCGTTCTTGTTGGATGGGTCCAAGGTACAATTCGATTGTGCGAAGTTTTGGAGATCAAAGAAGGGTAAGGTACATCCAAATTATAACGATATTTCAGCTTAGAGATGATGCTGTTTCCATGCATCTACTACGTTATGGTGGAGAATACTGTCATAGTTTCCTTCCCTGTTTGTTCACAGTGACATAATGATTAATCTCAAACCCACAATGAACAAGCATTTTAGGTAATTGTTACATTATTAGCAAGAAACTGGTCTGAGAATAAGCAATCAGTGATAAATAATTTCTGTAATCATAGTCAAGGAAAAATGTCTCAATGGGGATAAAAATGACAGTGACCATTGCCAGTTACACAATGAGAGTTCAATTGATGCTGCAGAATTGCAGAATAAATCTAAAATCTGGTTGCCTACGTCTTGTGCTTGCTATCAGTAAATGAACATCAATGAGGATCCCATGCCAATGGGATTGCCATAAATATCAAGAGGTATTCAATTGTGTGTAAGAGCATTTCTAGATAAAAAGAAAGTAAATATCAAGAGGCCCAGTGACCAGTTGCTTGGTTGAATCAAATATTATAAACCTATAGAATAGTACAGTAATGTTTATTCCTACTATTTTGAAGAGTTAAATGAAAATAAGGCAGGGAAAGGACACCAGAATGGGGGACGCACAAGGGTCAGGGGAAAAAACGGGGAAAGAGAAGATAGTAACAAAAACGCAAGTCGGGAGAAAATGAGGATTGAAGACTATACAAGGCAGAAAGCAAGAGAAAACAAAAGGGCAGTTATTGAGAAAATAGGCAATAGAATTACTTGGTACACTCAATACCATATTCATAGTGATGGAGTGTTGCTATGCAGTCTTTGGTACAATTGTACTAAAAATGTCTCAGCACAACTTTCCCACATGCTAAGTTCGAGGAGTACATTGGAGATACCCATTAATATGCAGCACCTGTTTTATTGATATTGGTTTGTTAGTGATTAAGTACCTTTAAAGATAAGTATGTACATTTGCCATGTTTGTATCTCTGACTTAGCAAATTGTGAGTTCAAATCCCACTTCAGAGATTTGAGAATATAATTTGGATGAACCCTCAACTGCAAAATTGTGTAAACACTGGTAAGAGGTACAATTTTTCCAAAGTGACACAAAAATAGGCCTGTTCTCCATCGCAGACAGATCTAAAATATCCCATGCCACTATTCTAAAGAAGAACAAAGGCAATTTCCCCAATATTTATCTTCAACCACCAACATTAATGCAGATTGTTTCATCATTAACTTCTTGTGTGCCCTCACTGACAGAAATCTACTGCTTTTTTACATGAATGCAGTGACAATACTTCAAAAGCACTTCGTTGTCTGCAAGCCCCTTTAGGGTATGCTGAGGTCATAAACAATGTTTCCTCTAAACTATGTGACATACCAACAGGCAAGTGGTCACATGCAGTTCCAGAAGTCACTGTCACAGAGTGACAGGAAAAATTATAGGGAATGTAGGTCATGAAGGAGTATAAGATCAGCTGGATACAAAATCAAACTATTGTACCTACGCATTAGGAAAATTGCGTGATGTTTTCTCATGGCTGTGTGGTGTCATGGAATCCCATTCCTGGCACCTTCTTCCCGACACTGCCACTGATGTTGTCCCTCGATAATTATAACCATTTCCACTAAAACAATCAGTCGGTCCATTTTCACTCCATGGCCCTGAAAGTAAATAGTATAGAAAATTTTAAGGAACATGTTGACGTAAAATTCACGATCTTGACTAAGGTATCGACACTCCTATTTAATTTCCACTATGCAATAACATTGCATTGAAGAACAGTAATATTGCAATTTTGAAGATTTATTAAAAGCACCAATAATAAGCAGGATATCAGATGTAGGCTGAAGGAAGAAACTTTCAGTGGGTCTTGCATCAATTATTTTCACGATGAGTACTTTGGAGGAGGAATGAGATCATTAGCTGCAGAGTCCAGAAAGTTTGATAACCACAAGATAGACATGAAGGCTCTTGAAAACCTGGATTAAACTGGAAAAATTGAATCATTTCAAGATGTCAGTCTTGGCTCAATGGTAGCATGCTTGCCTCAGTCTGCGTCTGATGGTTTTGGATTCAGGTTCCACTTGACCCAGGTTGACTGTAGTTTAGTAATGAGTTCAGTAATAATGGTGGGAGAAAATATGGAAGTTCTATCTTGTGTCCTGGTTAATATTTATAGGGCCATAGTATCATAGAGTTGTACAATATGGGAACAGACCCCTTGTCCCTGCCAACCAGATATTCTATATTAATCTAGTCCCATTTGCCAGCATCTGGCCCATATCCCTCTGAACCCTTCCTATTCATGTACCCATCCAGATGCTTTTTAAATGTTGTGATTGTACCAGCCTCTACCATTTCTTCTGGCAGCTCATTCCATACATGCACCATCCTCCGTGTGAGAAAGTTGCCCCTTCAGTCCCCTTTAAATCTTTCCTCTCTCACCTTAAACCTATCACCTCTGGTTTGGAACTCCTCTAACTTGGGGAAAAAGACCTTAGCTATTCACACTATCCACGCCCCCTCATGATTTTATAAACGCCTATAAGGTCACTCCTCAGCCTCAACAATATTAATTAAAACAAATCAATATTATATCACTGTTCATAGGAACTTGTTTTGATCAAATTGGCTGCCGTGTTTCCTGTGCTAATTTGTGCAAAATAATTTGTGATCTTCCAAGTTGTTGAAAGGTATTGTATTCATTTATAATACTGCATTCTCACCAATCTCTGGTGTCTAAATGTATTTACTCAGAATTTAATCTGATAAAGCTGTGAAGACATGGAAATATTGGCTTTGTAAATAAAAGCATACAGAACAAGGAAAGGAAGTGATGGCCAACTATTAAGTCATTGCCTAGACCTCAGCTGAAAGTTCGGCTGTGATTTTAATTCACTTCAAAATTCACAGAATTAAAATCAGGCTTTTTGTTGTTCCTGATCCTGGGCACCCTACTTTGAAAGGATGTCAATCTGTGAAGATGAAGGAATAGAAATTCACCAGAACAGTACTGGGGATTAGGGAATTTAGATCTATGGAGAGATTGGAGGAACTGGAATGGTTCTGCTGAAAGCAAAGAGGTTCAGAAACCTAAGATACTTGTCAAAAATGCCAGAGGAGATTTGAGGAGAACTTTTTTTCTGAATAATTTTTAATAGGCTCGCATGCATTTCCACTACCCTTTGGAAAGGGTGGTGGAAACAGATTCAACTGTATCTTTGCAAACTGAAGTAGATACATATACATGAAAAGAAAAAAAAAATGCAGGGTTTTGTAGCTCTAGGGGAGGCTGGGGAAGTAGGACTATTTGAACATCTCTTTCAAAGATATAGCACAAGCACATATGATAAATGGCCTTCTTTTGTGCTGTAAGACTGTATAATTCTGTATTTGAACAGATGAAAATGTCTTCTGGGACACCCGGAGCTCAGCTACTTGACTAATCTGTAGATTCTGGAGCATCAAGGAACACATGTGAGACTCACAGACACTAAAGACATCAAAAAGAGTGAGCACTTTGAAAAAATGAAATGGGCATAGGTGAGCAGAATGTATCACAAAATCACAGAAGTGTTACAGTGCAGAAGGAGGCAGTTCAGCCCACCATACATGTACCAGTTCTTGTTAGCTTGTGATGTAAACTTGGGGGGTAACCCAAATTGGGAGCAAAGCATTTGGTAAGAGTTATTTATAGGCCCCAATCAATAATGATAGTGTTGGCCATAGTATAAATCAAGAGAAGTGTGTAACATGGGCGACACGTAATCGTGGGTGACTTCAATCTGTATTGACACTGTGTAAACCAATTGAGCTATCTTAGATCTAGTATTCTGTAATAGGACAGGACCAATTACTGAGATCACAATATGATAAAATTTGACATTGTGCAGAATCTGATAGGGGTCTGAGCAATGTGGACAATATAAGATTTAAGACAGAATCAGATGAGAAGTCCAGTGGGGCCCCTTCTTAATTTTGGGAGCATGTCATTGGAAT
This sequence comes from Stegostoma tigrinum, assembly GCF_030684315.1. Lineage (NCBI taxonomy): Eukaryota > Metazoa > Chordata > Chondrichthyes > Orectolobiformes > Stegostomatidae > Stegostoma > Stegostoma tigrinum. The sequence goes on along the minus strand of NC_081362.1, from coordinate 25,504,317 downwards.
TTTATGATTTTTGTCAATGATGAGGGGACAATCCAGAGGCATCAGGTGCCACAGCTCTCATCAATGGACATTGACAGCTGACACTCGCCAACTCCTCATAACCATCATGGTAACTCTCTGATTCATTGCAGAAAATTTAGGAAGCACTGACCTGCCTTACGGGTGTATCAGCAACGAGTAACAAAAGGCTGCTACATACCACTTTGTGTACAGGCACATGCACCCTGCTCACTTAGTGCACATTCACTTCGCTGCTTCCTCCAAGCTTGAAGCATCTTTGCCTGCCATGATAACAGTCATGGTACTTTAATCATAGAAACTCTACAATGCAAAATGGGCCGTTCAGCCCATTGAGTCTGCACTGATCCTCCGAAGAGCATCCCAAAGAGACTCAGCCCCCTACTTAATCCCTGAAAACTTGCATTTTGCATGGCTAATCCACCTACCCTGCACATCCATGGACACTATAGGGCAATGCAGCAAACTGCCTAGTTTGGTAAAAGAACTAGATGAGTAGTGAGTTTCTTTAATGGTCATAGGGTCATACAGCATGGAAATAGACCCTTCAGTTCAACTTGTCCATGCCAACCAAGTTTCCTAAAATAAACCAGTCCCATTTGTCTGCATGCAGCCCAGATCCCTCTAAAATTTTCCTATTCATGCACCTGTTCAAATGTCTTTAAGTTAGAAAGTGTAAATTTACAAAGGTGCCGTCGTCAGTTAATCATTGAAGACTAATCTGCACATGCAGCAACCTATTAGGAAAGATAATGAAAGCAGATTTGAGTGCAGGAGTATTGAGGTCTTGAACTATTGCATAGAAGCTTATTTAGGTAGCACTTAGACTGTGTGCAGTTTTGGTCTCCATATCTCAATAAGGACATTATTGCCAGAGAGAGAGTGCAACAAAGGTTCGCCAGACTTGTTCCTGGGAATGGTAGGGCTGTCTATGAAGACAGATTTGGCAAACTGGACCTGTATCTCATTGAAACCTAAAAAATACTTTAAAGGATAGACAATGGTGGATCAAATAAAACATTTCCCCTGTTTGGAAGTCTAGGAGTAAGGGGTGCAACTTAAAGGGGTTAAATAAGGAAAAATGTGCTTGTGTTTAAGCTGTTGAGAAAGTTGAGATGATCCAGTAAAAGTGAGTATTGAGAATTGTTAGGGAAGATTTAATACTGAAGACATGATGGAACAAAAGGTAAAGAGAGTGTTGATGTAGTGCAAAAGAAATAAAAACACATGCCCAGATTACGTGTTAATAGCACAATATAGGTCAGTTGTCTGCACAAACAAAAACATGAAAACCAGAAACAAGCTACCACTTGGAGAAAGGAGTCTTGAAACATGGTGAACAGATTTCTGGTAATATACAAAAATGGGCAAAGCAGCTAACTGTTTAGTGAAGGCTTACATAGCATTCAATAAAATGAAGCAGATCACTGTCTAGGAGCCATGAAGTTCTCACCTGAAGGTAGATGACCACACTTTGGTACGTGGCAATATTCCCATCTTGTACCTGGATCAGTGGTGTAACACCAGGGTTCCTTTTCATTTTCTGGATTCCTGCAGTAATTACCTTCTAGTCCTCTTTAAAAAAAAACATCAATTTCGTTGTTCATCAAGAAGAAATATTATATTGCTTTCAGTTTGGGACCAGCTCCATCTCATGACCAGTATACATAGAAGTATGGAGACTCTGAGTCTTTTTGAAATTGCCATGGTTCCATACTTGGAACAAATCTACCACCCCACTCAGATGACCCATGCAAGTGATTTGAGTCTAGTCCCCTCAACAGAGATAATGATGAAAAGTTCAATAAGCAATGGCTACTAACATCTACTTACTTGCAGGGATAGTTCTCCGGAGTTCTTGAGTGCATGTGCGGAACCTGAACATCCCATCTTTGACAAATTTTACCAGAAATAGTGGTTGACATGGCTCCACGATACCTCTGGCCTGTGCCTGTGTAACACTCTGTCTCCACTTCAATATCAGGAGGGTCTGCACCTTCAACAGATAGAGTAAAACAATTGGAGTATTTATATTGAAGGGTTTGTGTAGTTGCATTTGTGTTTGTGCAACATGGAAGTACCATTGATAAACTCATTTCCAGTTTTCTGAAATAGAGTGGGAGCAGAACTGAGTTGTACTGCGTTATAACTTGTAAAATCTGTTTGGAGGGTTGCTGCAGACTTGAAGGGCCTCTTTCCATACTGTTGGGATTCTATGATTCTTCCATATGCCATTTAAAGATGAGGGTCATACCTGGCACAAAATAAAATGTTTCTGATCATCACAGTCAGAGTCCCAGGACATTATTACAGGAGAGCCTTCGGGAACTAGACTCAACCTAACTAATTGCAGCAATGACATATCCTCCATTCTAAGTTCAGGACTGGTGTAGTTTGCTGATGGTTTCTCAATGTTCACTCCGTACACAACTCCTCTGATAATGACACAGTGGACATTGGCTTACATGCTGGACTTCAGCTGACAAGAAGATATTTGTGCCATAGGAGTGCTAAGTGACGAGCAGCTGAAACAAGAGAAAGCTCAGCTATCTCGCTATGACCAGCATGGCATCAGCATTGTTGATTTCTCGATCTTCAATATCTTGAGAATGGAGCGGCAAGGTCACCACCAACAAGCATCTTAATAACATCATGCTTACAATAGTGGATCCAAGGAAGGATAATCTGTAATAGGTCGCTTACCTCACCAACTAAAGCCTTTCCCAGATCCACAAGGCACAGGTCATGTGTATAATGCAAAACCTTCTGCTACTCAAGATGAGCACAACTATATTAACACTTAAGAAGCTCAGTGTCCAGGTATTGTGTTGATTTGTATTGATGACAATGTAACCATTGTTAACAGTTTTAAAATCCCCAACCCCGGTTTACTAATAACCTTTAATGAAGGAAATCTGCTGTCCTGGTCTGGTCTGGTCTTCATGTGATTCTAACCCACAGCAATGAGGTTGACTCTTAACTGCCCTCTAAAATAACCCTAGCAAGTCACTCAATTTGAAGATAATTTGTATATAACAGATATACAGACAGTGAAGAAGGCATTTGGAATGCTTGCCTTCATTGATCAGTGCACTGAGTTTAAGAGTTGGGAGATCATGTTGTAGCTGCACAGTACATTAAGAATACTGCATTAAATTCTGGCAACCCTGCTATAGGAAGGATGTTGTGAAACTTGTTCAGAAAAGATTTACAAGGATATTGCCAGGGTTGGAGGGTTTGAGCAAGAAGCTGAATAGGCTTGGGGCTATTTTCCCTGCAGCATCGTAGGCTGAGGGTGACCTTATAGAAGTTTATAAAATCATGACAGGCATGGATAGTCAAGGCCTTTTTCCCAGGGTAGGGGAATCTAAAACCAGAGTGCATGGTTTAAGGTGCAAAGGGAAAGATTTAAAAGAGACCTAAAGGGCAACTTTTTCATGCAGAGGGGGTTGTGTATATGGAATAAGCTGCCAGAGGAAGTGGTGGAGGCTGGTAAAAGTACAATATTTAAAGGGCAAATGGATAGGGACATGAATAGGAAGGGTTTAGAGATATATGGGCCAAGTTCTGGCAAATGGCATTGGACTAATTCAGGGTAGCTGATTGGCATGGATGAGTTGGACCAAACACGGTGGCTCAGTGGTTAGCATTGCTGCTTCACAATGCCAGGGAGCCAGTTTGATTCCACCCTTGAGTGACTGTCCATGTGGAATTTGCACATTCTTCTTGTGTCTGTGTGGGTTTCTGCCAGGTGCTCTGGTTTCCTCCCACAAAGATGTACAGGCTAGGTGGATTGGACATGTTAAATTGCTCATAGTGTTCAAGAATGTGTAGATTAGGTATGTTAGCCATAGGGAAATGTGGGGTTACGGGGACGAGGTAGGGGACTCTTTAGAGGGTTGGCGTGGACTTGTTAGGCTGAAGGGCCTGTTTCCACATTGTGGGGGTTCTACAATTCAAAGAGCTTGTTTCTGTGCTGTACAGCACTATGACACTATAAATGTTTTGTCCTGCCTGCATTAGAGCTAATGTATGTTTTTCATTTATCTGTAAGCTAGGAAACTAGTTTGCTACTGCAGTACTTAAATTACTAAATTTGTAACTTAAACTAGAAAAAGAAATTAATTAATGAATCTAAAATTAAGAGGCTCTGGTTGTGCTGGTCGACCAGGGTCCAGGTTCAAACCTCAGGTGCTCAAAAGGTGTGTAGTAACATTGCTGAACAGGTTGAGTAGAAAATATCTAAAACTAAAACTAAAATAATCATTTCAACTAAAATTAATTAAGTCAATTTGATTTGAAATGGTAAGGCAAATGGAGTGATGTAATTGCAACATCTTTTTTTTTTTTAAGATTACCTACAGTGTGGAAACAGGCCCTTTGGCCCAACAAGTCTACACTGCCCCTTGAAGCATCCCACCCAGACCCATCCCCTTATAACCCACACACCCCTGAACACTACGGGCAATTTAGCATGGCTGATCCATTGAGCCTGCACATCTTTGGACTGTGGGAGGAAAGTAGAGCACCAGGTGGAAACCCACACAGACATGGGGAGAATGTGCAAACTCCACACAGACAGTTGCCCGAGGCTGGAATTGAACCCACGTCCCTAGTGCTGTGAGGCTGCAGTGCTCACCACTGAGCCACCATACCACCCCTGAAAGATTGAGAGAAGCATTGTTGTACCTTACAAACATATCTACACTAAGTGCCCAAAGCTGAGAGCTGCAGTTCAGATGTGTGAGCTGCAGATATTGTGGGTCATTTGGGGTAATAATTGGTGAAAGGTAGAGGGGAGCGTTGCAGTGGGGAGTCATTTAGCCACTTTGTTCCAGGAGGAAATCATAGGGTTAAGTAGGAATTCATGGTCAACTGAAAATAGGAAGGTGTGATTGAAAGTCAGGCAGATAAAATATCCTCAATGTGGTTATATTGTGTCCAGGCTGTACAAAGTGCAGTAATGACAGTGTTGCACTGTGAGATGTGCCTTTTATTTCAGAAATAATGGTAAACCTCACTACTCTGTTAGTTTTTTCAAACACCACCAGCAAAACAGATTAACTGTACATTCATCTCACTGTGATCTTTTATAGTCTTGTTGCATGCAAAATATCTGATACTTTTGCCTGTGTAAATTGTGTCTCAACCAAAAGTGCAGTTCATCACCTCTGCAGTGCTTTGGGACACTTGTAGGACAAGAAAGGCAAGGTACAATGGTTCTTTCTTTCATTCTCTACTTTGATTTCTACCTTTCTCATATCTAATTTTCCCCAGCTGTGTAACAAATGACAGGGTGTTAGAGCAAAAATGGTGAGCAATACAACTTGGACAAACAAAACTGGGAAATTCCACAGAAAATTCCTTTCATGTATTGATTTCCCATATTTTATCCTCAGCAGTGAAAAGATAATACTTATTGTTGACTTCGAAGTCTTAGCGATCATTTCACTTTTCCTAACGTTAATCTGAACCTGGGTTTATTTCAAGGAAATCTTGTGACACGCAGCTACAGTGATGGCATCAAGTAGGATAAGTAAGATTTTACATGACACAATTTAGAAATCTTCATTGGCCTGATTTGATTGTCAATGCATCACACTAAAACAAGTGCATCAGGCACTTGATTATCATTTCTTTTAGGTTATTATATCAGTAGTAACATAAAAGAAAATTAATGGAATTGAAGTGCAGGTAGTGTCTAAAGAAAAAACAAAGAGGAATCATTAGCTTTGTTACTTACAAGCATGTGGTTTCAGAACAGAAGAGAAGCAATTCAGTTTGGAAAACTGGAAGTTTTAACCACGTGATGTGACCATCATCTTTTTGGTGCAGAGTACTCACCTTGAACTATTGCGGACTCTTTAAAGTACTACCATAGAATCTTTTATGTTCAACTGAGAAGGCCAAGGTTTAAAATCTCATTTGACAAACAGTGCCTTCAATAATATAGCACTTTGTTCAATGTTACAGTAAATGTAGAACGGTAGAAATCAATGGTACAAAACTTACACCCATTGTACTGGTTCAGGTCAAATAACCGGGCCCTAAAAATGAAACAGCAGTATGCTAACTTACCTTTGAAGCCAGATCCTTAAGGACACGTGAAGAAACTGAGAAACTTACCACAACGTGGAACATTGCAGAATGCCCATCGTTTTTGGGTGTCAGTTGTAAAACACCATGGCCTGGGTTCTCCATCAGGATTCCGACAGTAGTTTTCCTCGAGATATTTATCTGGAAAACTGAAGGTCTTTACTTTTACTTCCAGTGAGGAAGACTCGTTATTGAATAGTGATGTGTCTTAGAGGTTTATTTAGAGTGCTCAGAAAATTGCCATTTATAGAAATGCATCAATTTTAAAATACTGCACAGGAATAACTATGACTTGGAACTTATACAAGGTCTTTTACACAGCAAAATGCCCCAAAGTGTTCACAGGACGATTATCAGAAAAGAATTCATGTCATGTCACAATGACAGGCATTATAAGGACATGTGACCAAACATCTGGTCAAAGTGGTAGGTTTTACAGAATGTCTTAGGAAGATCAGAAAGGATAGAGGTGGAATGGGAATTCTGGAGCTAAGTGCCTGGACGGTTGAAGGTATGGCTGCCAAGGAAATACTAAAATCTGATTTGTGCAAGGGCCAGAAATGGGTGGAAGTTGTAAGGCTGCATGAGGTAATGTAAAAACAGAGATAGAGGTATTTAAATGCATCAGTAAGAATTTTAAAGCATAACCATGCATCAGTATTAACAAAGGCAGTGTAAAATAATGTCCAGCGTTATTTATTATACACAGGATCGGCTAGTTAGCAATTGCAGCTATACTTTGAGCAACGTTCTCACGCAACAGGATTTCTGACCATTAAGAATTAATTGAATAAGTATTCCTGATTTCCAAGAATGGATGTTGTGATGAGCTTTAACTCTGGAGCAGTGCAGAGAGTAAAAAAAAATCTTTAAAATATCGGTGGAATCTCAAATTCTTTTAATAACATTTTTAAAAGGATTTCTAAGTGCTTGGAGCAATTCTAAGGGGCTCCATTACATTTTTCTTGGAATAATAAAAAGTCTGATCTTTCCATAACCTAGAAGCAGTGCCAACAGAAGGAAGGTAAGACCAGATTTCATATGGCTGGCAAGCACAAAGTAGAGATGTAAGAAGAAGGAGATTATCACAGAGGAATAAGCTGCCAGATGAAATGGTAGAGGCCAGTACAATTGCAACGTTTAAAAGACGTTTGGACAGGTACATAAACAGGAAAGGTTTAGATGGATATGGACCAGATACCGGCAAATGGGACTACTTCAGTTTAGGAAACTTAGTCGGCATGAACGAGTGTGACCGAAGATCCTGTTTCTGTGCTGTATGACACCATGACTCTACGTAGATGCAGATTCAAAAAGAGCTGTAGCAGGATAGAGTAATCATTCCAAGCTAAAAGCAACTGAATCCGAGAAATGTTGTGAATACCTTAGATATGCAAAAGAACTGAGAGTTTGCATCACAGGTTCAGATTGCAAGTTGAGAATTGTTTGGTCAGTTGAAAAGGAATTCCGAAAGCCATGCTATCAGGTCTAAGGTAATGTTAGTGGAAGTAGGTTCATTGCTGTGAGTCTTGTTGGTGATATCTGTATTCACGGACCTTGGATGGAATGCAGCTGCTGGTGAATGTGAATTGAGGCTGAACTGATCAAGTGGGAAGGTGACATATCCTACATATTGGCAGTCAATTTGGAAAGCTCGTAGATTATACATAGTGCCATATTTGTGGTGGAGTGATGCAAGTGCTTGTGGTCATATATTATTAATATTTTGTTACATCGACTACTTAAAGTGGAATTCGCTTTTCTACTTGAATTGTTTTGGTTAGCGGTTCCTGCATATGGATTGCAAATTGTCACAAATTTACCTTTTTTAAAAATTTATAGTCTTAAAATGTAAATGTGATGAAAACTCTTTAAAAGTAAACTGTGATATATTAGATTTATGCAGTTATTGGGAATGGAGCTGATTTGAGTTGAGTCAGTGAACAGTCAAGGAAAGCACCTCCCACCATCCCCTCAACAAACCCACCCTCAACTTTTACTGTGGTCCCATTTTGAATTGTAGGCAATACAGATGCAGAAAAGATCTGGGATCATTACACCTCTCTCTCATTCCTGCTGTATCATCTTCATTCTTTGCTTGCACTCTGATTTTCAGGGCAACTCTGACAAATCCTTTATTAAGCAGAGATAGTAGGAACTGCAGATGCTGGAGAATCTAAGATGACAAGGTGTAGAGCTGGATGAACACAACAGGCCAAGCAGCACCAGAGGAGAAGGAAAGTTGATGTTTCGGGCCTAGACCCTTTTTTTAAGAATATGGTCTTTATATAGAATGTGGACTTCACCTACGAGGTCAACATTTGTTGCCTATTCCTTATTGCATTGAACTGCTAGGCCACTTCAGAAGCCAGTTAAAAGTTATTATGTGTCCAGAATCATCTTAAGGCCAGATGAGGCAAAAAAACCCAGCAACTTTGCTTCTCTAAAAGGGAATTTGTGAACTAGCTGCCTATTTTTTAAATGACAGTCAATGTTCATGGACCCCTCACTGAGACTAGATTTTTATTCCTGATTTATTAATTAACTTCAAATCTCATCAACTAGTGTGGTGAGATTTGAACCTGTTTTTTGGATTCACTTAGGGTACAGTCAACAGGCAGAGTTTACTAATTTTTGGAAAAGCAATTAAAAGACTTAGTTTTGGCTTGTTATGACAGTTTCATACTTGAATTTTTTATGAGGACTTCAGTTTTGAAGGATTGTGGGAAATTGTGTTCTGAGGAACAGTCACTGGATCCAAAATGTAAACTCTGATTTCTCATCACAGATGCTGCCAGAACTGCTGAGCTTTTCCAGCAGCTTCTGTATTTGTTTGTTTTTAAGGTCACTTTACATGTTGGAACATTTTTTTAACAAGGCATATCGTGGAAGTCACATGGTTTCAGTTAATTTCTGGACTTGTTTGCTGGAAGTCCCTTTGTAGGTTTGATGACTATCACAGAGTTTGTTAATGTTTAAATAAGGTTTTTGATGCTGTGGGAGTTGACATCCAGCATGTTGAACAACAGAAGCTTCCCAGCTCAAAGTCTCTTATTTCTGAGAAAAGCTCTTATGTGCCTGGCGTGATACCTGGAATACTGATCAAAGCGCTTTTGGGAAAAACATTTGAGAGAGTTTGTCATAATATTTTCTGAACAACTACATAATCGTATATCCCAGAGACAACCTTACATGTTTGTAGCCCATCCATGTGTGCCAGAATGCCAGACAGACCTATCTGAATATTCCACTCGTAAATTTTTTGCCTTCAGAATGATCAATTGCTGGCCAAGTGTTTTTTTTAAGTGAATCTCAGCAGAAGAAATCAGTTTTCTTGTGTATGTATAATCCATATTTCAAATTTTCAAACATATTTCAAACTATTTCTTTGCCTAATGAATCTTCTTTACACAGTCAATCAAAAATCTTGTTTGTTAGAGATAGCCCGATTGATGGATTATTTTAAAATTCTAAACCTATGGAGTCACTGGTTGGTTCACTGACCTGCCTGGTTTTCACGCAAACAATGAAGCCATGAAAACCAGTCAGGTCAGTGAATCAACCAACAACTCCAACTGCAACCTGAGCTACAGATTTGTCACTAAAACATCCTAAACCTAATATTGAAAAATATATAATTGGTAATATTGGTAACATTGATAAACATTTAAATTTAAATTGTGACCGATGATGTAGTGGGACTAGAGGGACTCAGTGGACTCCTGCTATCTTATTTATAATATAGTCTTCTGTAGCTTGTAGGTTATAGAGCCGTACAGTTATATAGCATGAAAACAAATCTTTTGGTCCAACTCATCTATGCTGGCCAGATATCCTAAATTGATCTAGCCCCATTTGACAGCAATTGGCTCATATCCCTCTAAACTCTTCCTATTCATGTGCACATCCAAATGCATTTTAAATGGTGTAATTGTATGCACCACTTCCTCTAGCAGGTCATTCCATACATGTACTACCCTCTGCGTGAAAAGATTGCCCCTCAGGTCCCTTTTAAATCTTACCCCTCTCACCTTAAACCAATGCCCTCTGGTTTTGGACGCTTCTAACTTAGGAAAAAGACCTTGCCTGCTCACCCTATCCATGCCCTTCCTAATTTTATAAACCTCTATAATGTTACCCCTCAGCCGCTGATGCTCCAGCGAAAATAGACCCAATCTGTTAAACCTCTTCCTGTGTCTCAAACCTCCTATCTTGGCAACATCCTTGTTAATCTTTTCCGAACCCTTTCAAGTTTAACAACACCTTTCTTGCAGCAAGAAGACCAAACTGAATGCAGTATTCCACAAGTGGCCTAACCAATGCCCTGTATAACTGCAACTTGGCCTCCTACTCCTACGCTCAATGTACTGACTAATGAAGGCAATTGTGCCAAATATCTTCTTCACCACCCTGTCTACCTGCAACTCCACTTTCAAGGAACAATGCACCTGCACTCCAAGTTTTCTTTGTTCAGCAACACTCTCCAGGGCCCTACCATTAACTGTATAAGCCCTGTCCTGATTTGCCTTACCAAAATGCAACACTTAGCATTTATCTAAATTAACCTCCATCTGCCACTCCTCAGCCATTGGCCCATCTGATCAAGGTCCCTTTGTGATCTCAAAAACCTTCCTCACTGTCCACTATGCCACAAATTTTGGTGTCATCGGCAATCTTACTAACCATACCTCCTAGTTGCATATCCAAATCATTTATATAAATGACAAAAAGCCATGGATGTAGTGCAGATCCTTGTGGTACATCCTGCTGGTCACATGCCTCCAGTCAGAAAAACAGCCCTCCACCACCACCCGCTGTCTCTACCTTCAAGCCAATTTTGTGTCTGATTGGCTAGTTCCCCCTGGATTCTACGTGATGGGCTAACATCCCCAACTAATCTACTCCATAGAACCCTGTCCTTGAAAATTGAAATATAAAGCTAGATCCACTGCTGAAGTACAGGAAACGTAAGATCAAATGGTGTTCTGTATGAGACAAAATTGGAAAGGAGAACAATAACTGGGAGATTTGTTGAGCTGGAGACTAAAGGGAGAAACCTACAGTAAGCCTCTCAACAATTAAGTTAATCTTTTCATGGAGGGGATTCTAGAAATCATAAGCTTGGTTGTTGTTTGCAACAATAGTGGCTGACTGTTGAAAGCCAATGGTGTTAGCTAATATTTTAAACCAGTGCGCAGGATCATGGGGCTGCCCATTCTGAAACCATGGAATCTAGAGTCATGTGGTTTGTTAAGAAAAAACTTAGCCAAAAACTCTTTTTTAAAAAAACTCATGAAATCTTATACTTTCTAGAATATCTAAACAACTGAAGAGATCAGTGATTTATGCAGAATTGTGATATAACTCTGCGTGGGTCCAGGAAAAGTGAACAAACCTTAAAGATCTTACAAAGTGGAATTAGAAAGTAGAACTGATTTTAAAGCATCACAGTTTATAAGTTAGTGTCAAGCTTATTGTCCTTGGTTTAATTAAGAGTATTATATACAATAAATTTGTTTTTTATTTATAAATACAGAATTTCACGATGAGGTTCCATGAATTAAAATTAGATGTCCAGATTTCCCTTCAAATATTAGCAGTCTATAATGGAATCATAACACAAATGATTAGAGTTTAATTAATTATGAGGCCCAGGCTTCATATTCAAGAAATATCTATGTGCTTTGTTCAAACTGAGGTAAGGGGTTTTACTCCAAATCATGATACCAGGTAATCAAAAACCTGAGGGTAAATTGCAGATAGTGGATTATTACTTTGTTCTCTTACTTACTTGGTTGGGGTATAGCCATGAAGGTGCGGTGTTTGTGAATTCCAACGCTGACATGTAACACCATCCTCTGTTTGGGAAATTTTACCACGATAATTCTCGCCACTGCAGAACATGCACTCCTCTGTAATAAAAATGTCAAATAGCACAATGCACTGCTGTTATGCAGCAAAGGAGCAAAGTTATACAAATGTGCAGTAAAATATTGAGAGCCATGTCTTTTGTTCAATCATGAAATGCCATTGCTGGTAAAGAAAATCTCCAAATTCTGCCTTGGAAGACATCTACCCAAAGCTCTTGGGAACCTTTCAACTACATGATACAGTGCCTGTCTGATTGTATTATAGAGTGGACTGATTCTCACTGCAACAAAGGGATGAAACTACAGGCAGTGTTTAAAGGGGTGTGGTTTTGTTGAAAGATAAAAAAAGTGGGCTCTTCAGCCTCTGAAAACCCTACATCTGACACCTAACACAATACACAAGACTTGACTCTTGAATTTCCCTGCTAAGATAAAAATCTGGGCCACAGAATCATCTGAGCACAGAAGGAGTTATTTGGCCCATCAAGCCCATACCTGACATGAACAGTGTTTGTTGTCATTCTTGACTATAGTAATTCTGTACTGAGTTGCTACATGGCAAAACTGTACAGCTGCTGCATTATTTTACTATGTGGAGAAATTGTTTGTGCCTCTTTAAAATTAGTATACTACATTCACTACTCATGCTGCAGTCGGCTATACCCTGGGAAGAATAAACCCAGGTTAGGTGATCATGTTGCTGAACACCTCTGAGATCCTAGTCATTCAACTTTTCTGTCCCACTTCAACTCTGGTCCCTATACTATCTTAATTAAGCTCAACAGAAGTTCAAGAAACATTTTAGGTACTTTACAGGCTTCCAAACTCAAAATCAACTTCAACAAGGGGAGGCAACGCCTATTGGAATTATCATTAGGCTGTTAATCCAGAGACCCAGATAACATTCTGGGGACGAGGGTTCGAATCCTGCCATGGCAGATGGTGGATTTAAATTCAATAAAAGAAGTCTGGATTAAGAATCTTATGATGACAATGAATCCATTGTCGATTGTCAGGAAAAACCCATCTAGTTCACTAATGTCCTTTAGGGATGGAAACTGCCATCCTTACCTGGTCTGGCCTTCATGTGACTCCAGGCACACACAAATGTGATTGACTTTTAACTGCCCTCTGGGCTATTTGGGATGGGCAATAAATGCTGCCTAGCCAGCAGTACCCTCATCCCATTAATGAATTTTTAAAAATTATGGCTCATTTCCATTCCTCATATCGTGTTGTCAAATGTCTTTTACTTCCAGCCTCTCCCTTCCCATGCCTGTATATTTTAAAAATATTTGTTACATCTCTACCAGTTTCTCCTTCCACAGCTATTACCTGAGATGTTGAATACTTCCAACAATTTGCTCCAATTTCTACAGCATTTTGCTTATAATCTTATGACGTGTTGGTTACGTTTTCCTCAAGTCATATTTTCTCTGTATTTACCCTATCAAACTTTATCATTGTCATTACCTATTAGGCCACTATTCAGCCTTTTTAGAGAAAGAATTATTGTGTCTATTCATCCTTTCATAATAAGGTATCATAATTCTGAATCTTCTGTGCATTTTCTCCAGCTTCTCTGTATCCTTTTAATAAAATGGAGAGCATCACTGTTCAGTGCTCTAAGCGTAGTCCAAACAAAGTTCAATACAAGCTGAACATAACTCCACTATTTTTCAATTCTATCCTTCTAGAAATAAATCACACTATTGAGCTTAGTCTTCAAAAGCTTTATAAATATGCATCACTAATGTTAATGATTTGTACGTCCACACCCTGTCTCTCTTGGATCCTCTGACACATTCAGGTTTTAATGTTCAAGTGGTTTGTGGCCTGTTTATTTTTCTCACTAAAATGCATGATCTCATCCTTATGTATATTGGAAGTAATTTGTCAACGTGTTTATTAATCTTTTCCTGTAATTTAACATATTCTTCATCAGAATTTACTATTTACAACACAATGCCATCTGCAAATTTAGATATTTTACTTCAATTCTTGAGTGAACAACTGAAGCATGTGGAACATTGATTCCACCATTCCACCAAACTGAGCATCCTTAATCCTATGATAACAAGGTTTGGAGCTGGATGAACACAGCAGGCCAGGCAGCATCCGAGGAGCAGGAAAGCTGACTTTTCGGGTCTGACCCAAAACGTCAGCTTTTCTGGTCCTCTGATGCTGCCTGGCCTGCTGTGTTTATCCAGCTTTACACCTTGTTATCTCACATTCTCCTGATTGGCAGTTCCTACTATCTCATCCTTAATCCTATTCTTTGTTTTCTATTGTGAAGCCAGCTTGCGACTTGTTCTTTTGTCATGACTGAACATTCAGATTGTTGTGCTCCACATAGCAATACCTTCACAGTTTTGTATCTGACAGTATTCCCAGCGTTTATTCACATCTTGAGTGTAGCACCAGGGCCCTATGGTATCATTGTCAGGATTTCTGCAATAATTTTCTTCCAGGTCAGCATGTGGGCTATTTTCAGGGGTGTAACTATTAAAAGAAAAAGTTAATTCATTATCGCCCTTAAAAAAAATGTTCATTTGAAGATAATGTATGCTTTGTATGGAGAATTGGAGCAAAATTTGAATGAGAAATCAAGAAATAACTTGTACATTTATACAGCATTTTTCACTTCCACGGCATGTATTAAAGTACTTTACTCCAATGAATTATTTTGAATCATAAGCATGACTGTAGTGTGGAAAATATTACACCAATTTGCATATTGTTAACTCCTATAAACAGCAATGTAGCAAAAGCTCAGATAATCTGTTTTAGGTGTTGGTTGAGAGATTACCAGGGACACAAGATGCACCGGGAAATAGATTGGGCATGTCGGAAAGGCAAGGTCACGGTGATCATGGGGGACTTCAATATGCAGGTGGACTGGGTGATTAATGTTGCTGGTGGATCCAAAGAAAGGGAATTTGTGGAATGTTTACAGTTTGGCTTTTTGGAACAGCTTGTGATGGAGCCCACAAGGGAGCAGGCTATTCTGGACTTAGTGCTATGTAGTGAGCCTGATTTTATAAAAGATCTTAAAGTAAGGGAACAATTAGGAGGCAGCAAGCATAATATGGTAGAGTTCAGTCTGCAGTTTGAAAGAGAAGGCAAAATCAGATGTAATGGTGTTACAGTTAAATAAAGGTAATTACAGGGGCATGAGAGAGGAACTGACAAAAATCGACTGGAAGCAGAGCCTGGCGGGGAAGACGGTGGAGCAGCAGTGACAGGAGTTTCTGGGTGTAATTGGGACACAGTACAGAGGTTCATCCCAAAGAAAAGAAAGATGATCCGGTGGGGGGTGGGGGTGTGGATTAGACAGCCATGGCTGACAAAGGAAGTCAGGAAATGTATCAAAAAAAAAGAGACAGCCTATAAAGTGGCCAAGAGCACCAGGAAATCAGAAGATTGGGAAGGCTACAAAAACAAACAGAGGATAACAAAGAGAGAAATAAGGAAGGAGAGGATCAAATATGAAGGTAGGCTAGCTAGTAATATTAGAAATGACAGCAAAAGTTTCTTTCAATACATAAGAAACAAACGAGAGGCAAAAATAGACATTGAGCCGTTCCAAATTGATGCTGGAAGGCTAGTTATGGAAGATAAGGAAATAGCTGAAGAACTTAAGTAATTTACGTCAGTCTTCTCAGTGGAAGACATAAGTAATAACACAACAATTAAGGAGAGTCAGGGGGCAGAGTTGAGTATGGTAGGCATTACAAAAGAGAAAGTGCAAGAAAAGCTAAAAGGTCTAAGAATTGATAAATCTCCTGGCCCCGATGGGCTACATACTAGAGTTCTGAGGGAGGTGGCTGAGGAAATAGCGGAGGCTTTGGTTGTGATCTTTCAAAACTTCCTGGAGTCAGGGAAAGTCCCAGATGATTGGAAAATCACTGTTGTAACCCCCTTGTTTAAGAAAGGATCAAGGCAAAAGATGGAAAATTATAGGCTGATTAGCCTAACCATGACTGTTGGTAAAATTCTAGAATCCATTGTTAAGGATGAGATTTCTAAATTCTTGGAAGTGCAGGGTCAGGTTAGAACAAGTCAGCATGGATTTGGTAAGGGGAGGTCATGCCTGACAAACCTGTTGGAATTCTTTGAAGAGGTAACAAGTAGGTTAGACCAGGGAAACCCAGCAGATGTTATCTATCTAGACTTCCAAAAGGCCTTTGACAATGTGCCTCATGGGACACTGCTGAGTAAGGTGAGGGCCCATGGTGTTCAAGGTGAGCTACTGGCGTGGATTAAGGATTGGCTGTCTGACAGAAGGCAGAGAATTGGGATAAAAGGCTCTTTTTCGGAATGGCAACTGGTGTCTAGTGGTGTCCCGCAGGGTTCAGTGTTGGGGCCGCAGCTGTTCACATTATATATTAATGATCTAGATAAAGGGACTGGGGGCGTTCTGGTGAAGTTTGCCGATGATACGAAGTTAGGTGGACAGGCAGGTAGTACTGAGGAGGTGGGGAGGCTGCAGAAAGATTTAGACAGTTTAGGAGAGTGGTCCAGGAAATGGCTGATGAAATTCAACGTGAGCAAATGTGAGGTTTGCACTTCGGAAAAAAGAATACAGGAATGGACTATTTTCTAAATGGTGAGAAAATTCGTAAAGCCGAAGTGCAAGGGGATCTGGGAGTGTTGGTCCAGGATTCTCTAAAGGTTAACTTGCAGGTAGAGTCCGTGATTAAGAAAGCAAATGTAATGTTGTCATTTATCCCAAGACGGTTGGAATATAAAAGCAGTGATGTGCTTCTGAGATTTTCTAAACCTCTAGTTAGGCCCCATTTAGAATACTGTGTCCAATTTTGGGCCCCACACCTCAGGAAGGACATACTGGCGCTGGAGCATGTCCAGCAGAGATTCACACAAATGATCCCTAGAATGGTAGGTTGAACGTACAATGAACGGCTGAGGATCCTGGGATTGTATTCATTAGAGTTTAGAAGGTTGAGGAGAAATCTAATAGAAACTTATAAGATAATGCATGGCTTAGAAAGGGTGGACGCTGAGAAGTTATTTCCTTTAGGCTGGGAGACTAGACCTGTGGGCATAGCCTTAGAATTAGAAGGGGTAAATTTAAAACGGAAGTGAGGAGACATTTCTTCAGTCAGAGAGTGGTGGGCCTGTGGAATTCATTGCTACGGAGTGCAGCGGAGGCCGGGACATTAAATGTCTCCAAGGCGGAGATTGATAAATTCTTGTCTCACAAGGAATCAAGGGCTATGGGGAGAGTGCAAGGAAGTGGAGGTGAAATGCCCTTCAGCCATGATTAAATGGCAGAGTGGACTTGATGGGCAGAATGGCCTTACTTCCACTCTTATGTCTTATGGTCTTATAACTATTGAGCAGGACTAAAGAAGTACTACCTTTTGTTCACATAGTATCATTGGATCTTTTACATCTACTTGAATGGGGAAATAAGGCCTTGATTTAAAGTCTTTTAGAAAAGGCAGAAATTCTTGATGGCCCAATAATCCTTCAGTACTGCCCTGGTGTGTCAGCTGATACTATGTAATCAAGTTACTGATATGATAGAAGCTACAACGTTCTTACTCAAAGGAAACAATGCTATCACTGAGCTAAGACTGATTCTTCTCAATATTGAGGTATAAATGTTAATTCCACTATATTAATAGGTTATTGAATTGGACGTGTTAACCTCCTAACTTTGACAGCACCAAGCACCTGCACCCTGACATTGTGCAGCATAATTCCATCCAATTAGCTTTAAATTTTTTGCGACTTTGACAGCACTTCATCAAAATGGACTTATTCATATTTCCAGTTAGGAGTTGGCTTTGGAAGATCTGAAATTCAAAATGCCTGAAGTCGAAAATATAAGGTAAAGTATGACAGGCTAAAGTGACTGGCTCTCAGACCTCTTGGCCCAGATTATGTCTAGAGGCCATTTTGTCAGGAAATGAGGGCTGTTCTGAGATCAGGGGATCCCAAAAACCATGTTTTCTGAATATCCTGTAGAATTGAAGCACAAAGATTTTTATCTTGTCTCTATTAAACCAGAAGTGAATGGGTTTGAGATGGGTTCAATTTCTGGTTCAGATTTTACGCATTTTAATCTCTGGCATGATCTTGTTATGGACCAGACCCAATTTCCTCAAAATATATTCAGATGATAGTCTAGATCCTAACTTTCTGTTATTTTAAAGATAAGTGTAAGGTGTTGCATTCCAGATGCAATTTGATTGATCAAACTATGCGATGTTAAGCAAAACACACTATTTTTACACTGCTGTTAAAATACAGACAAAATTTAAAAAAAGCAAAACATCGGCTTAACTGTAACTCTATCGAAATACTTAACGAAAGAATAGATTATTAACTACTAATAACTAACTGTTCCAACATAGTAACAAACCATAAACATACCCTTGGCAAAGGCAAAATTCAGTAAAATATGTTGTCTCACAGGCAATACTGCAGTCCAGAAGGAAAAACATCAAGAGAAAACTCTGAGAGACACAATAGCAGAAAGAGATGTGCTGCAGCTTCCAAACTTAGCTTTAAGACCCCAGCAACGGCTACCGATAAACTAGAATTAAAGATCTTGGTTCTGTGGGGGCTTGACCCAGGTTCTATTGTTGCTTTTATTAATTCTATTTATTATTCTAACCTTAGCAAAAGACCTCAAGGCGTTACAAGCTGTTTACTTTATTGGCTTTTGGGGCAGACTGAATGGCACCTCTGATCTCAATTTTTCTTCATGAGAAAAAACAGGACAAAATGCATCTATTAAAGCCATAGAATCATCACATGCACTCCCCCGCCTTAAAAATACACTATCAATATACAAAGATGACTTCATTTTTAAAAACCTTTCGTCTTACACTATTAGTACACTATAATGCATTTACATTACATTGACTCTAAGCATGCAAACATTCCCTGGCACAGTCCATAAGATCCACCGAATGCCTCTGTCTTCCTTCATCAAAGTTGCACAATGCGTCGGCAATTTTGTTCTGTTTAGTTTATGGGCTTTAGAGCAGACCAATCAACATCTCTGTCTCAACCTTTCTTCGTTAAGAAAGGACAAAATATGCCTCTTAAAGCCATAGTATTGTCACAATCTGAACCAACCTATTTTGGGAAGTTGGAGTTAAACCCTTATAATTGAAGGCTGAAGTCCATTAGGTTATTCACTCATTTGACATTTATGGAGGATCCCGACTGTTGTATGTCAGAATTTTAACTTTTGAGCTATGGGCCAGGTGGGCTTGTTAAGAAATAGTTATGTTCCTGTTGGTCTGAAACAGAATTGGACAAAGTTAAGAAGTAGTTATCTTTTAAACATTTCTTCACTCAGTTTGAATGAGAGAAGATTGAGCCAAATTCTAGTGTTTTACATTAAATAAGCAAGGAATTTATGAGGGGGTGCAGATAAAGCTGGCTGAAGTGAATCACAAAATTAGGTTAAGGGGTTGGTCAGTATGAATGCAGTGGCAGACATGTAAGCAGTTTCGTAACACTCAAATACTCATTCCAATGAGAAATAATGATTCTAGACAAAAGATAGCTTATGTTGCAGCTGCCCATGACTAAAGATGACCTAAAATGGCTGCCCAGGGCCCTTTAGCTAACAAAAGATGGCCAAAAAGGGATTGGCAGCTACACATAACAACTTTCACACCAAGTCAACACAGTGTGGAGCTGGAGATACACAGCAGGTCAGACAACATCTATTCTGAAGAAGGGTCCTGACTCGAAATGTCTGATGCTGCCTGACCTGCTGTGTTCCTGCAGCTCCAACTCAATACTATGTGTTGACTCTGACTGCAGCATTTGCATTTCTTGGTATCTTCGAGAAACCGTCACACTAGACTTGTCATCTTGGTTTGCAGGTACAACATGTAATTAAGAAGGCAAATGTAATATTGACCTTCATTGCTAGCGAGA
This sequence comes from Stegostoma tigrinum, assembly GCF_030684315.1. Classification (NCBI taxonomy): domain Eukaryota; kingdom Metazoa; phylum Chordata; class Chondrichthyes; order Orectolobiformes; family Stegostomatidae; genus Stegostoma; species Stegostoma tigrinum. The sequence continues at coordinate 25,484,404 of NC_081362.1, read as the reverse complement.
TAAGAAGGTTATGCTTCAGCTGTGTAGCATGTTGACAGGCCTTACCTAGAGTACTGTATACAGTTTTGATCACTTTACTTGCGAAAGGATGTAGTAGCACTGGAGGGGATGCACAAGAGGTTCACTAGGTTCATTCTGGAATTGAGGAGGTTTGCTGCAAACTGTGTAGACTGGGGCAATGCTCATTGGAATTCAGAAGAATGGTATCTTACAGAAAGAAATAAAATTCTGAAAGGAATAGATAAGCTTGTAGCAGGGATGTTGTTTCCACTGGTGGGTGAAACTAGAACTGGGGTGCATAGCCTCAGAATAAGGGGGGGCAGTGGGACTGAGTTGAGGAGGAACAACCCAAAGAGTTGTGAATCTGTGAAAATCCCTGCCCAGTGAAGCAGTTGAGGCTAAAATTGTATCAGAGAAAGCAGGAACTGCGGATGCTGGAGAATCTGAAATAACAAGGTGTAGAGCTGGATAAACATAGCAGGCCAAGCAGCATCACAGTCTGGGGATTATAAGAAAATGGTGGATAAATTGAACAGACAGTGTGCATCATCCTTCTTTGTAGAAGACACATAAAACATCTCGGAAAAATTATAAATAAGATACTTAAAGAATGAGAAATTAAAGCAACCACAATCATCATGGAGAGGTTACTGAGGAAATGATTGTAACTAAAAGCGTACATGTTCTCAGATCCTACTGGATCTCAAACTAGGTACTTTAAAAAGCAGCTGGTGAGATAGCAGATGTTTCCTAAGATATGGCCCGTCAAATTAAAAAATAACAAATGTAATTCCTCTATTCAAGAAAGAAGGGAGGCAGAAAGCAAGAAACTACAGGCTGATTAGCTTAGTATCTGTCATATTCTGAAATTTCTGCAATCTATAATTAAGGAGGCAATTACTTAGAAAAGATCAATGCAGTCAGAGTCAACTTGGTTTTATGCAAAGAAAATCATATTTAACTAATTTACTTAAGTTTTTTGCAGTAGTAATGGACAAAGTGGATAATCGGGAATTTGTGAATTCCAGAAGGCACTTGACAAAGTGTCACATCACAGGTTATGATATAAAGTAGGACCTCAGTTTAATTTTGGTGGTGTGAACTCTAGAACCAATACTTTGGGATAAAATTAATAGTTAGATGGACAAAGGCGGATAAATTAAAGAAAGCCAACATGGCATTCCTAATGAAAATTCATATTTAAATAACTCACCAAAGGTATTGAATGAGATAATGGGGACAAGTGATGGGGTCAATCCTGTTGATGTGATGTACGTAAAAGGCATCTGATACATGGCCACACAACAGGCTTGTGATCAAAGTTACAGCTCATGAAGTGGTGAAAGTATCAATAGTAATGTGGATTCGGAATTAGCTGAGTGACAGGAAACAAAGAGTTCTACCCAACAGATGTCGTTTGGGTTGGGGAAGGTTTGTAGTGAAATTTCCCAGGGGTAATGGGGGACCAATGCTTTTCCTGATTTATAATATTGACCTAGACAGTGGACTGCAGGGCGCTATTTCAAAGTTTGCTGATGATCGGGGGCTGAAAAGAGTTGCTAGGGAGAAACTAGGGAGGGTGCAGAAGAAATTCATCGGAATGTTGCCTGGGCTGAAGCAACTCAGCTATGAAGACAGACTAGATGGTTACAGTTTTCCTTACAGCAGAGAAGGCTAAGGGAGCACCTGGCTGGGGTATGCAAAGTTCTGAGGGACAAAGATTGGGAGAAATCTTTCCCCTAGTAGAGGGTTCAATAACTACAGGGCACAGATTTAAGCTAAGGTGCGGGAGATTTAAAGGAGAAATATTTTCACCCCGAGGAAAGCAAGTATCTGGAGCTCATTGCCTGAAAGGATGGTGGAGGAGGGAGCCATCACTACATTTAAGAAGTATTTGGATGACTTCTTAAAGCACTATAACATACAATGGGACTGGACAAGTGCTGGGAAATGGGGCTGGAGCAGATAGGTGGTTGATAATTGCCACAAATATTATAGGCTGATGGGTCAATTTCTGTGCTGTAAAGTTCAATTATTCTATGAGTTGGGCCTGTATCCATTTAAAGTTTGGAAGAATGTGAGGCAATCTTATTGAAACATGTATGATTTTGAAGGCATTTGTCCAGGTGGAAATAAATTAGAACTAGGTCACAATTTAAAAATAAAGTGTCTCCCATTTAAGATCGAGATGAGGAGAATATTTTTCCCCTTAGAATGTCATAAGCCAGTGGATTCTTTTCCCCAGAGAGCAGGGGAAGCAGCGTGATTGCATGTTGTTAAGGGAGAATAGCTAGATGGTTAACTAATAAGTGTGTTAGGGATTGGCAGAAAAATGGAATTAAGTGCATGACTGGATCAACCATGATCTTTTTGAATTGCAGAACAGGTTTGTGGGGCCAAATAACCTACTCATAGTTCAATATGATTGCAAATTTCCACTTCCAGATCACAACCTGCTCCCCCGCTGCAATTATATCAAAGGATTGGGGCACAAATTTTACAAGAATCATCAGAAATTAAAAGACACCTAACAATGATATATTATTCAATGGTTCAATACGTGTGTCTACTCACTCTTCACTATTTGCTGTGTGCAATTGTGTTTGCAGAGTGCAACAAAAACTAAGCCAAAGCAACATTTTATAAGCACTGCAAATAAGATTCCCTTTAAAAATAGAAACTGATCTCTCATTTCTGCATATCTCTGAGGTACAAAACAAAACAATACCCCTTATCCTTGTATTCTAATCTCTCTACAGCCTAGGCCCACCTTATTTCCATGATCTAAAATATATGATCTAGTCAATGCTGTTTGTGGGAGCCTATTGAGCTCAAATTTATTGCTGTGTTTCCCAGACTGCTACAGCGACTAGATTTCAAAAATTCTGAATTGCCTGCAATGATTTACAAGAGGGTGAAGTCATCAGGGGTGATATACAAATCTTTTCTATCTCTGGTAACTAGCAGAAAATTTATTGTGTTTTTCCTCCTTACATGCTCCTTAGTTGCAATGTTCCCTCAATGGTATAAGTATTTGAGGCCATATCTGTTTGTGAATTCTGCATTTCTTGCCACTCTGTTAGGGGGCTAACTATTTTTATGGAGAGTCAAAGAGTATATAGCATAATTATTCCATTGTCCAGTCCTTGTGAACAAGTTATCCAATTCCTATTTAAGAGTGATTGTTGAAGTGGTCGCCACCCTTTTTCATACAGCATCCCAGATTATAGCAACACACCACGCAAAAACATCTCTCCTTATCTCCTTCCTGGCTCTTTTGCCAATCATTTTAAATCTTTGTCCTGTGACTACTGACCCTCCAGTCGGTGAAACAATTTTCTCTGTTTATTCTAGCAAAGCCCTTCGTATTTTTAAACATTTCAATAAATATTTTGTTGATCTCCTTTGCTGTAAGGGGTACAATCCTAGCTTCTCCTGTTTCTCCACAGCATTTTTAACCTAATCCATTGGCTGTGAAATTATTTAAATACCTTTTTTTGTAGTTTATACATTGTGAGAAAGTAGATTTAAGTTTAACAAATGTTGCCACCCAATAGTCCCCAAAATAAACTAATGAGAAACAAATCCAATTTAATTATGTTCAGCATTCATTTCATTTGTTACATATTTTAATGTTGTTTGTCTTTTTTGCTGTGTAAATTGAACATTTTAATGAAGATTAAAGACTGACTTTGGTTTGTGTGGTGTGTTGCTGGCCCATCTTTGACAGGTTCTCCCCGAAATGGTTTTTGTTGTGGTTCCTCTGTAGTTGACACCATTGCCTGACTTGCATTCCAAAAGAAAAGCTAAGGAAGAAGAAAATAAAGGTATTGATAAATTTTGCAGCTTTTGAAAAATGTTACAGAACAGGACTAAAGTCGCTCCATCAATCTAGAACAATAGAAATCTTCCTTTCATTCCAACATCTTTTCTTTGCTTTCCCTTCTTTGTCACTGCCCTTCTTTCATAGGACTACATAGTTCATGCCCATTATCAGACTAAAAGGATCTTGATAGAAGTAGTAACATGACATTGAAGTGGGAGGATATTTGATTTGATGTACTATTGTCATATGTACTTAGGTACAGTGGAAGGTTTTGTTTTACATGCAGTATAAGTAAATCGTACCATACAAAAATCATGGGGTGATAGAACAGAGTGTGGAATACAAAGTTATGGCTACAAAGAAGGTGTATAAAAAGCAAGATCAACATTACATTTGCAATTTGAGAGATCCATTCAGGAGTCTAATGAGAACAGGGAAGAAGCTGATCTTGAACCTGTCAGTACATGTGTTTAAACTTCTGCCTGATGGAAGAGGTTGGAAGAGATTATAACTGTGGTGGGAGGAGTCTTTGATGTTGGTTGCCTTTCCGAGGCAGCAAGACACGTGGATGCAGTCAATGGATCGAAGGTTGGCTTGCGTGATGGACTGGGCTGTATTTGGAACTCGGTAGTTTCTTATGGTCCTAGACAGAGCAGTTGCTGTACCAGGCTGTGATGCATTCAGATAGAATGTTTTCTATGGTGCATCTATAAAAGTTGGTGCAAGACCTTATGGACATGCCAAATTTCCTTAGCTCCTGAGGAAGAAGAGGCGTTGTTGTGTCCTCTTGACCAGTGCATCTGTGTGGATAGTCTAGGACAGATTGTTGGTGATCATGACTCCTAGGAACTTGACCCTCTAGACCATGTCCACCTCCGCTCCATTGATATAGAAAGCAGTGTGTCCACTTCCTTGCTTCTTGAAGTTGATGATCAGCTCTTTAATTTTGCTGATGTTGAGGTTGTTATATTTACACCACACCACCATTCTTTCTTTCCTGTATTCTGTCTTGTCATTGTTTATATCCGTCTTACAATGGTGTTGTTGTCAGCGAATTTGTAGATGGAATTCGGAAAAAATTTGGCCACACAGGATATTTAATATTGGAAGCAACACAGGTGAGCCCAGTGAAATTTTCTGGCAGCAGTGGGATTGGCCAGACCTTTCATCTTCCTGAAACAGGAGCCTGGTGGGACTGGCCGTAAGTATGGTTAATCTCAACACTCCTGATTTTACTCAAGCTGCTATTAATGAACTGGAACTCTTTCTAGTCTTTGCCCTGGTCTGTAATAAACTATTTGTTAACATGCAACAAGTAACAGGCCAGAGGGAGACTCTGGGTCATCCAGCATAGCCCATGTGATTGGTGTATTTTCTGCATCACAGCCTGCTGTGGTTTAATGCTATTTTGTGACTATGATTGGTTGATTTAGATTCATCCTATGATATGCTTTTTTCATTTTTCAGACCCAATCTGAGGCCAGGCATGTTATGTATTGATTAACTCACTGCCAAGGAAATTAATCATTTAGCACCCCAATCAGCATGTCAAGGGCTGACGAGCAAATGCAGATCTCAACAGAAGCATCCCAGTCCATCAGAAGCTGCTGGACAATCAGAGAGCAGCAACTTTTACTTCCTATAGATCATTGACAAAGACTGATTCTACAGGATATCCAACAGCAAGAAAGTGATCTTATATTTTTCATAGGATGGAGGCAAGTCAGAGTCAAGAACAGGAGGTGGCTTTTTGAGACCATCAAAATCCACCCCTTTGTCCTATCAGCCATTGCTACCAATTACCCCAGACTGGAACAAATGGAGACCCCTCCTGCCCAACCTGGTAGGCATGTCGCCCTGGTTACCTAGCCAGGAAACCAACCACTTTTCTTGCCTGGCAGCAAAGCAGGTAATCCTGGAGATGGAATGTTAAGGCCCTTAAGTAACCATTTATTGACTACTTAAGGGCTTTAATTGCCAAAGTGAGTCAAAGTCTCCAAAGGACTTCTTGCTCAGAAATAAATTAGTGAGTTGGCTAAAAGGGGGTGTGTATATTTCCAGAGTGAATTCACTAATTATTTCAGAGATAATAGGAACTGCAGATGCTGGAGAATCCAAGATAACAAGGTGTGGAGCTGGATGAATACTGCAGGCCAAGCAGCATCTTAGGAGCAGGAAAGCTGAAGTTTTGGGCCTAGTCCCTTCATCAGATGAAGGGTCGAGGCCCAAAACACTCAGTTTTTCTGCTCCTAAGATGCTGCTTGACCTGTTGTGTTCATCCAGCTCCACACCGTGTTATCACTAATTATTTCCTTTTCTCTCTATCTCCAGGGAGAGAGAAATTGTATCCATAGATTTTTTTTTCATTCCTCACTGTAGATTTCACTGACATATTTGTTGCCCATCTGTAATTGTCCTTGAAATGAATAGTCAGTTTAATCATTTTATGGGCAAGTTAATCTTTAAATGCATTTCAGTAGGTCTCAAGTCATATGTTGGTCACAACAGGTGATAACCTTTGATTTCCGTCCCTAAAGGACATTAATGAACCAGTTGGGTTGTCACAACTATCAATAATGGTCTCATGGTCACCATTAGTGAGATTTGTTTTCAAATCTAAACTTTATGGATTGAAATTCCAATCAAGCTGCCAAGATAGGGATTGGGCCTAGGCATCTTAACTGAACCTAGGCCTTTGGATTGCCAGTATAACAACGTTATCAAGATGCCATCTTATTTCCAGTTTACTAAAAAATAAACATTTATGGTATCATTACTGTGAGCTTATCAGGGAAAAAAATTGCAAAAACACACAAACGAAGTTATATGAACTTTATAATGTCATGGAATATTCTAAGGGAGAGCAAAAATGCAAACAGATTGAGGAAAACAGTCTGAAAATTTCCTCCCCAATCCCTTAGGTGAACAAAGCTAGACTAGGAGAACAGTCTACTAGATAGTTATGTTATAATATTACCTGACTGTTGTTGAAGGTCGTCTCTACACCAACCTGAAACTGGTCTAGTGCAGAAATTCTAATTGTGAATTTTCTTGGTGCCTTCATCATATGAAATCTGCAACTATCACAGAGTCAAACTGCCTTATCTCCTGTTGGAACTAATAAATAAAAGTATCCATACCTTTAAAAATAATAGTGCCCTTATGAGATTTTTCCTGTATTGCAAGTTCTGGAGAATCTAGAACAATGGTAGATGTTTAGCATCACTAATGTTTGCTTACAGGAATTCAGTAAATTAACGTTCATCCCATAAAAGTGCACTGGTGTCTAAAGATGTGTAGGGTAGGTGGGTTGGCCATGCTAAATTGCCCATAGTACCCAGGGATGTTTAGATTAGCAGGGTTAGACATGGAGAATTCAGGAGAAGTGGAATGAGTCAGGTGGGATGTTTTTCAGAGGGGCAGTGTGAACTTGTTGGACCGAATGGCCCATATCCACACTGAAGGTTCTATGATCTATGAAAAAAAGTTCCAGCCTCTCCTTATAACTCAAACTATCCAGGCTCAGCAACATCCTTGTAAATGTGAAGTATTGCAAATATCTCTTTCAGTGGTATAATCACTGCTTCAGAAATATGATTCTGCAGTTGCTTGTCTTCAAATCATTTTAAGTGGTCATAGAGTTAGACTCATACAGCACTGAAACAGACCCTTTGTCCAACCAGTCCTTGCTGACCATTATCCCAAATTAAACTAATCCTATCTGCCTGCACTTGGCCCATATCCCTCCAAACATTTCTTATTCATGTACTTAGCCAAATTTCTTTTAAACGTTACAACAGTACCCACATCCACCATTTCCTCTGGAAGTTCATTCCACACATGAACCACAGTCTGAGCTCCTTTTGTCGTCTTTTTAAATATTTCTCCTCTCATCTCGAAAATATGCCTCCTAGTCTTGAAATCTCCCACACTGGGGAAATCCACAGTGATCTGAATGCCTGAAATCATTCGGCTGGAAACTGCAATGAAAGTGGATGAGTACTCTTGGAATTTAATGCAGAAAAGCAACTGTCCATAACCAACATGTTTGTCAGCAAAAAAAAAATCACGTCCACATCATATTGCATATCTCAGCTCTAAACTCTGGCATCTGGTAGTATACCAGTGTGACCTAAAGGATATCCTACATATTGCTGAGATAACCAGTGCTGACAGTCATACAGATCACTGCTTATTCACTCAAACATGAGCTTTCATCTGAAGCATAAGCCCAAGAACAGACCTAGAGACAACCTATCAAAGACATTTTGAATCAACAACCTGCAAACCTCATCCTGTAGAGGTAGGCATCAAGCAAACTTACAAACCAGAATAGAACACCTTGATTCCACTTCAATTGCCAATTCCACTCCAGAAGAACTTTGGGAACTCACACTCCGGTACTAACTACTTTAAATTAGAGCATTAGACACAGCACCAAGAGGGACAGGGACTGATTTGATGAAAATGACAAGGGAATTCAAGGTCTGCTAGCAATAAAAAATGTCAGCTCATCAGGTTCACTTTTTTCAGCCAGTTAACCAACAGATAAAGGCATAATAAAAACAAAATACTGCAGATGTTGGAAATCTAAAACAAACACAGAAAAAGCTAGAGAATGATCATGTGACATTGATGTAATGATGTATATTGTATCTCATTAGCATATATATCACCATGCTCAGGCTTATATTGCATTATTCATGTGTGTGGAGTAGTGGGGATTGGACAGAGAAGGAAGTAATGGGGAAGGGGAGGAGAATATTCCTTGTATGGATTTGTTAATTTCTCTATTGATTAGAATTCCTGTACACAGCCACATGGAGAATGTGCTCAATAATAGCTCACAAAAATGCCAAGGCATATAAAGTAAGCAAATACTGTATTTCGTGACTACATTTCTGAAATGAACTGTGTAGAATATCCTTAACGCAAGTTGAAAAGTGCCCCAAACTCCAACAATTTCTGGAGTATATGATCTCCCCAATGACTATGAACTGTGAGGAAATTCAAATGCACTGTTACTGTTTATAGCTCCCAAATGGAGTCATATTAAATAATTTCACAACCAACCAAATATTAATTCCAGATATAGAGATCTAGAGATCTTGCATAAGTCATACAAGACATTTAATCCAGGATATAATGGGATTTCTGTCCCGTAAGAAGATCATACCGTGTGTAAAATGGATTGTCAAGACAATTTCCTATTCTGCTGCCTCCCTTTCTTCTTGAAGTGCATTGGCTACATCACTAAATTTTCATCTCTTTGGTGGAGCAATGAGAATATTCAGTTTTTTTTGCATGTCTTGTAAGTCTAGCCAACAATTATCATGCTGTTACATTTTCATTAACAACTCTTGCTTCCATCAGGAGGTTACCTGGTCAAAGCCCATTCCAATGATTTCAACACATGGCCAACGTTGGTTTTCTGACAGTAGTTCTGACAGAGTGCTGCACTGTCAGGGGTGCGATCTTTCAGGTGAAACATCCAACCAAGATCTCATCTGCTGTGGCCTGTAGCTTAGCCTCCGTAAGTTATGGCCGTCTGAAGAATTTACTCAAGCTAACCTTTATTGCAGATGTCCTTATTTTCAAAGTGGTAATTATAATACAAAATGTCCCAAACAAACTTGAAGATTTCAAATCTCTCTCACTTGAAACACAATGCAATTTCTGTAATGAACTATGGCTCTCAGTCCTACTTACCAGCTTCCAGGCAATCTCAGAATAAATTATAAAGGGAAATGTGATAATAGGTTGCACTAGTGTGTTGAAGGTTCCAAAGACAAATCTCAAGGATGGCTTATTTTTTGGAAAGCATGTCAAATGATATTGTATTAGGAGGAAAACAAACCTTTCTGCTGAAGCAGCAAGGCTGAAGGATAATTAGTTGACAGTTGAGTCCTACCAATCATTTTACAAAACAGCAGAGACGATAAAACCCAGGACCACAATCCACCTCCACTGTGCAAAGGGAAATTTTCTCAAAGAAACAGATCGACCATCAGATGCCAGGGGAAATAATTCAATGGTAGGGACATAGGAGAAAGGAAGTGGCAATAACTTCTGGAAAAAGTGCTTGGGTGCAGGGCTACCACTGGAAAAGACTCTTTTTCTCACTATTTGCGCACCTTTTCCTCAATTAGACAGACTAGTGGGTTTAGGATAATGACTAAATCCTATTATGCTAATGAAAAGCATACTTCATCTGTAAAGAGTCAGGGCCTCTTGGAGCTAGGACTGAGCCTGAAGATTTCTAGGAATTTTCTCTCCTACCGATTTATATCTATATTGTGATTACTTATAAAGATTGTTACTCAACATTGAGGACAGAATCACTCTGTCTTCTGTATGATCTCACTACCTAGTGGTGACAATAGTGGACACTTCACCCCATAAAATTTTCTACTAATCCCAAATAATGCAGGAACATTCAAAGCAGTGAGCCGGGCAAGAATCATCAGGGGAGGCGCAAAGCTGTAAACCTCACTGGGGTCTAGCCAATGCCATGTACAGAGATGAACTGGAGCTGAGCTCTGAAATCAGTCAGCCAGATGGTAACTATGCAGCATAATCAAGGAATGCTTAGAAAGCTTGTGGGTTCCAGTCTGAGCTACAGAGAGTCACGAACTGCCACACACAGGCTGTATCATACTTCAATACAGGAGCAGCTCTCAAAAATGCAAAATGCCCTTTCTTTACCTGACTCACTGCTCGGTGACAGAGACTTCACCATAGCCCAAAATGCACCACCTGTTTAGTCACCTCCAGGCTAGTCCATAAACTGGAGAGGTCCCACTGTGTGGTATCAGTAAAATGTTAAGAAAGAGTATGTCAAACTGGGGAACTAACATGACTACTGTTACTTATGCAGTAGTCCTGGAACCCAATGATGTATCCTTTAAAGACCATCAGCTGAGGATGCCTGCAGCCATTACTCCATCTTTTTGTTTTTGTGCCAAGTGCCCGTCTTTCAGTTAACTCTCCCCATTCATACAGAACATTGCATGGCCATCAGACAGTGCACTCCAATACAGTATTAGCCAACAAAGCCTGGCAACCTTGGCTCAACCAGCTGGAGCTGCAATGACATCTGTTTCTCCACAGCTCTGAGATGACTCAGTCCAAGTAGATTACTTCGATGCTCAGCCCTGGACCATAGGCATCTTCATTAATGGCTCATGACTGCTTTTAAATTAGATGTGGGTATGGCAGTTTCTGTCTTGTCCTACACCACTCCTTGATTCATTTGAAGTCTTTGAATACTCACCTCCACAAACCAGGAAATATATCTTTAAAGGGACAAATTGACACCCTTTCCCACAAAGGCAGGAAAATGATTAAAGCCTTTATATTGTCCATAATCGGGAATTTCAGTTAAAAGGCCTGTATAAACCTTCACATTCTCTCAAAGATCTGTAATCTAACAATCAGCGCACTCTGCGTCAATTTCACGTGAGTTCCATTTTGATTGCTCTCCCTGGAAAGTCCACACAGCATACCACATTACAGTGAAATCAGTAGTTTCATTCGGGGCTACTGGGGCTGACTTTCAATGGGAGTTATTTGCCCAAGTACAAAAACAAAGTTGCTGGAAAAGCTCAGCAGGTCTGGCAGCATCTGTGGCAGAGAAAAAAAGAGTTAACGTTTCAGGTCTGGTGACCATTCCTCGGAACAAATTGTTCCTCAGTTCTGAGGAATGGTCACCGGACCCGAAACATTAACTATTTTTTCTCCTCCACAGATGCTGCCAGACCTGCTGAGCTTTTCCAGCAATTTTGCTTTTGTTCCTGATTTACAGCATCCACAGTTCTTTTGGTTCTTACTTGGTGGTTATTTGCCCAACATCCATTGTGGCATTAGAAGCCATCTGCACTTAGGACAGATCCATCCAAACATTCATTCTCAGAGATGGAATGGTCTTTTTTTACACTGAGGAATAGGCATTGTGCTCATCTTAAAGCTGATTTTCTTCACATATTTTATGACAGTCTCGTACTCACCTGCGTGTCCCTTGCTTCAATTTGTATAAAAGTTTGATGCAATATAGGAAGTCTTTATTTGTAATCTGTGATTGTTTGTTATAGAATGCCTGTTGTATGTTTTCCCTTGTCAGTTATGTTAGTCCTTCAACATATCTGTTTTTTGGACATATCCATTAATATAGATTTCATCATATTTTGAAGAGAAGGACTGTTCTCTCAGGGTCTGAGCAACATTTACCCATCTGCCAACATTTCTAGAACAAATGGGTCTTGTTATTATTACATTGCCTTTTGTGAGAGGTGGCCATGCTGAAATTGGCTGCCATGTTTCCAGTAGTACAAGGCAGAACGTTGGATATAAAGCACTTATAGAGGTTTGTTGGAATGTGGAGAGATGTGGCAGCCAATTTGCACACACCAGTAATACGGGATCTTTTACATCATTTGTTCTCTGTCAAAATCTCTCAAACAGTGGAACAAAAGTGAATACACTTTCAATCATTCTGGCTGAAGAAACACATAGATGTTATAGGATGAGAAAATGTTATTGAGCAACGATGTTGAATAACATTTACCACCATCAACAACAACCTCCACACTCCCATTTCCAATGATGGACCTAAATGTCATGTGTTGTAGAACTTTTAAGCCAAGTGATCAGAAGTCAAAAACTGCAATATGGGAAATGCACATTAGATTAGCCTGCATAGTCTCAGTACTGGCAAGAGATCTACAGTCTAAACACAAACCTGTCTTCTCCCTTAAAGAAAGATTTGTACTTGTGTTTCATGATATCAAATACCAAAGTAGTTTAAATTAATGAAGTGCTTTTGAACAGTTGAGGCACAGTTGCACATCTAGCTCCTGCAATTAGCAATAATGGCCAGATAATCCATTTTATTGATGATCTTGAGGGAATTTGCCAGGACACAGGAGACAAACTCTTTCGCTCTTCTCAAAATTAACAGCATGGAACAATTTGTCAACTTGAAAGACAACATGGATCCTGTGTTTATTCAAAAAGCAGAAGCTCTATGGTTCCTGAGGCACTCCACTGCAGAATCAATTTGATTTTAATTCTCTGGAGCTAATCCACAATAATTTGAGCCCCAGGGTACTAAGCCACAGCTAACTGTTTTGTGCATATGCAAATATATGTATTTCCAGCATTTTTTAACTTTTTTATTCAATACAGCAAAAACAAACCTGCAAAGAAATTGGGTTTCTATGTTGGATTTTGCTGCACATATTCAACACTCACAACTCGGTATCTTGATTTGTGTGCCAAATAAATCCAGATCCCTTCTATTTTGTTTTAATCATTCAGTATAACAATTTGTATTGTCTAAAATTATATACATTGCAGTAATATGATTCATTTATTATAATATGTAGACACAAACCATCCAAATTGGTTTCATTTCACTTACCAAAAGATGGAAAAATCAGAAAAAGGAGTCCCATAAACGCAAGCATTTTAATCCTGATTTGAACCATTTTGGAAGTCTCTAATATGGCAATAAGTCATATTTACTGATTGAGGACTTTGCATCACCAAACAAACAAGCCTGGGCAGAAAGAGCTGCTTTGCATTTAGATACAGTAAATCATTCTCTAAACACAGATGTCACACACTTGCTAACATTACACAGGGGAATCAGAACGTTTTCAATGCTTCAGCTTTGTTTAGGAGAAAAAGTCAATATTTCAGTATGATTATTTAATCATTTTCACTTGACCTTTGTTAATCCTAATTAATACAGCAACTTCCACCGCCTTTGAATCTTTCTGGGAGCAAATACTGACAAATGTTCACAAGCTGTAAAGTCAAGCTGAGATTTGAATTGAACACTTCTTTTCACAAAAGAAAGCCATGAAATTGGATTCCGTATTACCAGTGCTGCTGGTGTTACAAAAACGCTGAAGACTTAAAATGGTGTAACCTGTGCATCCAGCTGCTCCCAACAACAACTAGAGGCCACCTATCCTGTGTAGTGTGCTAATGATGGGAATGCAGCCCGTACATCAAAAACATCAGAAGGGTCCTATCATGACACCATACAGTCAGGATGGCTGATTCAATGCTTGTTTTATGAACTTAGAATCACAGAATCCCGACAGTGGGGAAGCAGGCCTTTCTGCCCATCGAGTCCACATCACCCCTCTGAAGAGTATCCACCCAAACCCATCCCCCTACCCTATCCCAGTCACCACAAGAGTCGCTGTGAAATCCATAACTGTTCTCAATCTGTATGAATGATTTGGTTGTAGAACCAAATGTAATATTTGCATAATAATTAAAACAAAATGTTGTAGATGCTGGAAAACCGAAATAAGAACAGAAAATGCTGGAGAAATTCAGTAAGTCATATCAGACTTGCTAACAATGTTTCTTTCTCCACAGACCTTGCCTGACCTGCTGAATTTTTCGGGGATTTATTTACAATATTTCCTCATTTGCTGATGACACCAAACATGGTGGGAACATAAGTTGTGAGGATGGTGCAAGGAAATGACCAAGTGAGTGGCCTAGAATATAGGGTAAATGAGTGTCATCTTAATAATTTTATTAGGGAAAAAAAGGGCAAAATATTTCATAACTGAGAGTTTAGGAAGTGCATGTGTCAAAAAATTTTGGGTATCCTTGTCAATGAGTCAATGCTAGATGTAGGTGTAGCAAGCATTTAGTAAAGGAACTGGTATGTTTATATTCCATTTTAAGGTTTTAAGTAAAGAATTAAAGACGTTAGGCTACAGTTATATAGAAACTTGGTCAAATCTCAGCTGGAATATTGTGTATATTTTTAGTCTCCTCATCTTTGGAAGGATATATTTGCCTCAGAGGGAAAATAGCAGAGATTCACTAGGTTAATTCCTGGGATGACGACTATGAGGGGAGATTGAGAAAATTGAGACTTAATACTCTAAAGTTTTGAAGATGAGAGGTTATTTCATTGAAACTTACAAAATTTTCAAGGCCATGACAGGTGGATGAAAATAAGATGTTTCTTCTGTGTGGTGACTCTTTGATTTGATTTATTTTTGTAATGTGTACCAAGATACAGTGAGAAGCGTTGTTTTGCGCGATGTACAGGCAGATTGTACCACTCAAAGTGCATCAGGGTAATCAAACAGTGTGCAGAATACATTGTTACAACTGCAGAGAAGGTGCAGAGAGAGAGATCAACATGAGCATTTGAGAGATCCATTGAAAAGCCTGATTTGAGAGAAGATGCTGCAGAGAAGAAGCTGTTCTTGTTCATATGCGTCTTGAAGCTTTTATATCTTCTACAGACAGAAAAGGGTGGAAGAAAGTATACCTGGGGTGTAAGGGGTCTTAGGTTATGTCATTTGTTTTCCCGAGGCAGTGGGAAGTATACATGGAGTTAATGGCAGAGTAAGGGGAAAGTTGTTTAAGACTAAACAAGGAAGAATTTCCTCACTCAGAAAGTGGTAAATCTTTGGAATTTTCTACCCCAGAAGGGAATGCAAGCTCAACCATTGAGCAAGGTCAAGACAGAAAATAGCAGCTTTCTGGACACTAAGGGATGCGGAAAAATGACATTAAGGAATATGAAGATAATGTGGGGAACTGACATTGAGGAGTTTTGGCAAAGATCTGTAGCTCGGATTATGGATGAGGCTGTTGACTTGCTTGCCAACCTGGCTTGTTTTTCTTCAGATGTTTCGTCACCATGCTAGGTGACATCATCAGTAGAGCCTTCTATAAAGCGATGTTATTCTACTCCACTTGGAATTTATACTGTCTGCTCCATTATGGTCAGTACTGTCATTTCCAGTTTTGATCTGTATGGTTTTGTATATGGGGTCCAATTCTATATGTTTGTTGATTGAAGTATGGGTTGAGAAGCATGCCTCTAGAAATTCCCATGTGTGTCTATGTTTCGCTTAGGCTACTATGGTTACCTTGTCCCAGTTAAATTGATGGCCTTCTTTGTCTGAATGTACTGATGTTAAGGAGAGTTTGTTGTGCTGTTGTCCTGCTGGCTGATGTTCGTATATTCTGATGCTTAGCTTCCTTTCCATTTGTCCAGTGTAATGTTTGTAGCAGCCATTGCATGGTATTTTGTAAACACGTTCGTTCTAGATGTATTGGGAGTGGGATCTTTAATTCTTGTATTTGTCATAGAGTGGCTGTAGATTTGTGGGCCACCAAGTTTTCTAAAGGTCTTAGGAATCTTGTTATCAGTTCCAATATGTTCTTGATATAGGGCAGTGTGGTCAGTGTGTTTGGTCCTACTGTGTCCTCCTGTTGTTGTCAGTTTTGTAGGCATCTGCAGATAAAGTTGCAGAGATATCTGTTTAAAGCAAGGATCTTGTATAAGTGTTCTTCCTCTTTCCTCCATAGTTCTGAAGTATTGCAGTGTGTCCTGGCACGATTAAGTAGTGTCCTAACGCAGCTTTGTTTTGGACATTGGGAAGATTGTTGCTGTGGAAGTTGAGGATTTGATCCGAATGAGTTGTTTTTCTGTATACTAAAGTTTGGAACTCCCCATTTGTCAGTCATTCTACTTTAACAGTTAGAAATGGAAGTTGATTGTTGTTTTCTTCTTCCCTTGTGTATTTAACTCCCACAAATACACTGTTGGTGAGGTGGTGGGTCTCTTCTAGTTTGTTGTGTTTAATAATGACATGTGTAGTCTACGTACCGGATCTACAGTTTAGATTGAATGTAGGGGAGGGTGGTGTGTTCTAGTCTTTGCATGACTGCTCTGCAATGAGTCTTGAGATAGGTGACCCCATTGGTATACCGTTAGTCTGTTTGTATATCTGACCATTAAAGTCAAAGTGTGTGGTGAGGCAGAGGTCTAGTAATTGAAGTACATTTTTCTTGCTGATGGAGTTGTTGGTCTGCATTGCTGTTTCCTCTAGTAATATCACCCCTATTTCTTTGGCTAGTGGAATGGCGATACATGGAGTACACATTTATCACCTAGCCATCAGAATACACAGCAAGCAGCAAAACGGCAAGACGAACTCTCCTTAATATTGGTACATTTAGAAATGAAAGCCACCAATTTAACTGGGACAAGGTAACCATAGTAGCCCAAGACAAGCATAGACACGCATGGGAATTCCTAGAGGCATGATTCTCTGCCCATACTTCAATCAACAAACAAATAAAATTGGACACCACATACAAACCCATACAGATCAAAATCGGAAATGACGGTACTGACCATAACGGACCAGACAGGAAAAATTCCGAGCGGAGTAAAATAAGATCACTTCATAGGAGACTCCACTGATGATGTCACCTAGTTTGGTGATGAAACGTCTGAATAAAATCAAGTCAGCCTGGCAAGCCAGTCAATAACCCAACATTGGGGTGATGATCAGCCAGGAGGTAGGCTGGATGGTCCCAATGATGTACTGCTGTTCCTATGTCGCTATCAAAAAAAAAAGAGGCAACTGATCTTGCTTTTTGCAGACTTACAGATTTGTGAAACTCAGAAATTCTAGAGATATGAACTTATGAACAAACAAAACAGGAGCACAAGTACAATTTAGTCCCAATTGCCTACTCGCCCTTTCAATAAGTTCATGGCTTATCTGCTTGTATTTTGAATTCCATATTTCCATCCAACCCAATAATTTTTGATTCGTCTGCTTAACAAGAATCTATCTACCTCTGCCTTAAATATTTAATGACACCACTTTCACAAACTTCAACAAGTTCTCCTGTGCCTAAAAGCATAAAATGGGCAGTAGAAGATGGGAAAGAAGACATGTATATTTGGTCTCATCTTGTCATGACAGAAAGAAGGCAGAACTGCAGTAATAACCCAATATACCTGTTGCAGCTAAATAACTGCACAAATGTGAAAACAACAAGAGATGGGTGAGAGACTAGCATCATCAAGAGTATGAAAGTGAGGTGGAATAGCTGAAAGTTAGGTGTCTACCCTGAGTGAATCAGTTAGTAACATACCTGCTGATTAGCCAGAAGGTTGTGAGTTTTCAAATTCCACTCGAAAATGTGACAACAAAAAGTAAGTTTGATGCACTACTGCAGTTCTGAAGGACTACTGCTTTGTTAGAGGTGCTGTCTTTCAGGTGAAATGATAAACTCAGGCTCTGTCCGCCCTCAGAAGTGAAAGCTCAAGATCCCAAAGTACTGCAAAATTTGTTTTAATGGGCACTTTATGAACCAGCACTCTTGATAAGCTGGCAAAAATTATGTAGTTCAAAGATTTACTGTATCATAACGATTGCTGTGATGTCCAAATAATCAGTTGAGGGCGCAGATTGAGAGGCTCTCTGCTGGCAAGTTTTATTTAAGGCAAAGATGCATTAATAAAGAAATGATTTATGCTGTATACAAAGTATAACAGTGATGGGTATACCATTGCATTACGGTTTCTATTACTTGGTGTGTGTGTTTTTACGTGGATTATGTGGGCCTCTTGATCAACTAGAACATTTGATTAACCTGTACACCCCGGTCCCATAGGTGCCAATTAATAAAAAGATTTTCTGTACTATTTTAAGGGGAATTATTCTAATGGCCTAATTGCAAACTTCTAATATTTACACCTCAATCACATCATAAAAACAGATTATTTTGCCAATTTCAAATTGGCATTTTTGGGTGCTTGTGCGCATTAGCCACTGTGTTTCCTACTGTATACCAGTGTCTGTAGGCAGGATTTTCTGAGGATTGGCAATCACACTCAGATTGCCAATCTACCCCTTTGTTACAATCCTTAGGAGATACTGATATAGAACATAGAACATAGAACATTACAGCACAGTACAGGCCCTTCGGCCCTCGATGTTGTGCCGACCTGTCTGACCATGGGTATTTGCCGATCTGGGATCCTTCAGAAATATAGAGATGTACTTCATTTTGATATGTCCTGCATAGTGCCGAATAGTTGGGGGCAGTGGCTGACGGTAAAAAACATCACCTTCAGTTGCCATTTCTGTAATTCAATGATTCAACTTCATAGATGGAATCTTTGAAAGCTACTGTGAAGGACTAAATGCCTGAGGTAAGTGTGTGGTTAGGGTGCCACGTGGGTGGGGGTAAGCTGCAAGAGAAGGGGCTGCCGGGGGACGTAGGGGGCAAGTGATGGAGTGCTGTGGATAAGGGATAGGGTGCCAGAAGGCTAAGAGATCAGGTGGGTAGGATACTAGTGAAGTAAAGTGTCAAGGCACAAGGTGGCAATGGGCATACCTAGATAATAGAGTGTTCAGTGTAGGTTGGGGAGGATGTGAAATATCAGGTGGGGTCTGGGGAAGTGTTGAGTCCTGGGGTGGTGGTAGAAGGGTAATTGAGTCTAGTAGCAGAGGAAAGGCAGCAAGAGAGGGAGAGGTGGAAGGCTGATCTTTGGGGTGGAAGTGTAGGATTACATGTGGCAGGAGGTCCCAAGTGAGGGTGAAGCCCCAGGGAAACAGGGGAATCGGGTTTGGAAACTGGGGAAAGAGGTTCTTGCTAGGCTTTAGGGGTGGGGTGGTTAATTTTGTGGTACGTAGAGAAGGAGAAACGGACCAGGGGCGAGGGCTGTTCAGGGTGCCAGCTCCCACAGAGGCAGGGTGTGAAGGCTGAGACAAGAGGAGGGGTATTTGTTCTGGGGGGGGTGGGGTAAATTGGGAGCCTGATCTTGTGAAGTGGGGTGGAGAACAGTGGTGAGGAATGTTGGGTCCAGCAAGCTAGCTGAGAGGGTCCCGGGCTTAGGCCTGGCAGGAGGAGTTGAGCCAGATTCCAGGGGTTGGGTGGAGTACCAGATTACAGTAGAATAATCCTCTTCTATGATTAAAGCATCTAAGACGCATGGAAGCATTGCTTTGCTCTCTTTTGCACTCTCTCCAGTTTCAGCAATGGCAGTAACTAGGGAGTCTTCACTCAGAACAACCTTTCTTTGCCTTTAAAAGCTGTAGGTTAGCTGAAATACATTAGCCTCAAATGCTATAAGGCCTCCAGTTTGTGTACAGCCAGCGTAGTAGTTTGGTTTAGCTGCATAGTGGAATTATGTAAATAAATAAGCAGCTTGATGGTTGTCTCTGGAAATCAGTTCTTTTTCCTCTGGACTAAGGTTAGCATTAAGTCTGATGCCGTGTGATTCTAGTGAAACTCTAACTGAGCATCTATAATGAGGTTCCTGTGTAAGTTTCATTTGTTAGTACTGTTAATGTCACTTTTCAACATTGTGCTGATGATTGACTGTTTACTGATTGGAATTAATTGTCTGCTTTTTGTGGACAGGACATAATCCAGGTAATTTTCCATCCTTGGATACAGTCAGTGCTCCAGTTGAACAGGAGTAGCTTACTTAAGGACATGGCCAATTGTAGCATGAGTCTTCAGTACTACTGCTGGGATATTGATGGGTTTCATTGCCGTTCCTATATCCAGAGATTTCAACTAATTATTGAGACCATACATAGTAAACTGATTTAGCTAAAAACTAATGCCTGTGATGCTGAGAACCTCAGGAGAAAGTCAAGATGAATCATCCATCTGGAACTTCCAGCCAAAGATGGTCAAAAATGCTTTAGTCTTGTCATTTGCACTAACCTTCTGGACTCTCCTCATCATTGTGATAGAGATGTTTGTGGAGCTGACTGTTCTGCTTAGTTCCCTAATTGTTGACAATCACATATGACCAGATAGAGGACGGCTAAAGAATCTTAATCAGATCTTTAGGTTGTGGAATCATTTAGTAATGTCTATAACATGCTATTTACCCTGTTTAGAATGTGATACAATCTCAGTAACATCAACTTTGTTTTAAAAATGAGCGTTCCAAAATCTTAGCTGTTTTCTGAAAGAATGAAGCCATAACATTCCATGGTTCAAAACTGAAGAACTTTTACTGCATAAGTCTCAAAAACAACATAAACACTAACTACGATCTTAGCAACCCTTCTAGATCTGAAACAGAATCAACATAAGTGAAACATGAATGAACAAGCAAATTGTGATCAATTATAATTGATCACAATTAAATGGCAGATACAATTAAGACACATTTTACAAATTGGCTGTGCATTCTGCACTTCAAAACATATTGGATTCTTAAGGGGCTTGACAAGGTTAATGCTGAAAGGACGTACCCATTCATGGGAGAGTCTAGAATGAGAGGACATCGTCCCAATATAAAGGGGCCCCAATTTAAGACTGAGATAAGGTGGAATTTCTTCTCTTAGAGGTTGAGAGTCTTTGGAACAGCTTACCACAAAGACCTGTGGGAGCAGAGTCTGTTTCTATATTTACGGCTAAGATAAGAAGACCCTTGATGTTATTTATATGGCTGATTTGGATGAGAATTTAGGAGCATGGTTATTAAGTTTGCGGATGACACTAAAATTGGTGGTATAATTGACAGTGAAGAAGATTATCTAAGATTACAAAGGGATCATGGTCAATTGGACCAATGGGGCATATATGTGTCAATCAATTTTTGTCTTCCCAGAAGTTTTGGTTTGCAATCTTATTCGAAGTTTTAATTTCCTCAAAAACTGGAAGTTTCGTTTTTTTTTAAGTTTACCATTTTGGTTTCCCTTTTCAGTTCTCAAAAAAACAACAAAAACTTTGAAACCATGGATTCTCTCAGACTTTCTGTAAGCTGCCAATCTTTCTAAATGTTACACCCAAGTTCCAACATTCAAAACAGCATCTGCAATTTATGCACAATTCCATTACTACCATTTGCTGTGTCAATTAACATGTGTGAATAAACTATCCATCAGAAATAAGCAGCGTATACAGATTGTGGCATTTTTAAACATTCAACACTGATTTGATGTCATCGCTATTATGGAGCTCAACACTTTGGTTAACACCTTCTCTCAATCCCCACATCAGTAATTGTTGTCAGTTAGGAAGTAATAGTGAATTACCTTCTTGAAAAGTTGCAGTTCATTTTGCTCAAGTATAACTGACTTGCTGGACCATTTCAGACAAGAGTTAAGAGTCAAACATCTTGCTATGATTCTGAAGTTACATTTAAACCAAGCCAGTTAAGATCAACAGATTTCCTGTGCTAAAGGACCAGATCAATTTTAATGAAAATTGATGTTAGTTTCATGGTCACCATTATGGAGGCCAATTATCAATGACAGATTTACTAGTTGAATGAATGCATTTATTGATTTTAAATTCCACCAATTGGAATTTTGAAATTTGATCCCTTGCTCTATCCTGTTAAATATTAGCCAGGCCTTTGGTTACCAGCAATATAACACATATCACAATCTACAGTCTCAATTGAATTCTCCCTTGCAAAAGAATGGTACATGTTTTTAGAAAGATTTTTGCATGCTGTAGTTTGTAAGAATGTAAATTTTACTGACTGCCCAGTGATACAATTGTGCTGATACATGTCAACTATTGTGAAATATTAACCTTTGGACTAAGCTTGTAGATGGTTTACCGATCAAAGGAAACTAATTGTTAATTAATTAACTTTCTTTTGTCAATATGCATTGTAAACATGCCTTTAGGGACTGACCATGAAGTTACAAGTAGTTCATAATATTTCAACATGTTTCTGAGTACTTCTTTTTAATCATGTGGAAGACTCAAAAATTCAACAAGTTTAGAAATAAATTAATAATGTGCAACTGCATAAAGTATCACAGATGTGGACATGTAAGAACAAAGAGTAGGCTATTCAGTCATCGTGACTGCTCTATCATTTGGCTAAATCATAGCTGATCTCCACTTCAATCATCTTATTCCGTACACTTATCTAACTAAATCTCAGTCTTGAAAGTCCCAGTTGGCTCAATATTCACAGACAATTGAACAGAAAGAATTCCAGATTTTCATTACATTTTTTCTGAAAACGTGTTTCTTGACATTTCTCTTAGATAATCTCACAATAATTTTAAGGATAAACTGCATTTTTCTGAATATCCACTTCAGCAAATAGTACATCAAATCCATCGTAAATACATCAATTCTCCTTCTTTGTTCTCTTCTCAAGACTAGAGACATGAGGTAGTGGCTCCTCAAATGATGTGGTAAAGTCAGTTGGGTAAATATAGCAAGGCCATGAAAATCGATTATTCAGTTCTGTATTGTTATAGTCCAGGGAGTGGGCTGTGGTCGGTTCTGCAGATCCAGCACAACCAGTCCAGGATTAGTAGTAAGTCTGTTAAGGAGCTGCACTGAAATCAGTCAGGGCCTGGTCATTCATCAGCCAGGGTTGTCCGTTCAATTCCGTTGCGGGATGGGACCCAGTCAATCATAAATATCTATCTATTGAAAGTCAAGGTATTCCATCTTCCTCCTTGTTGGAATGTCAGACAGTATCAGTGACTGTGCTGAATTATCATTTGTGTGTGATGAGAATGCTGATTGCTTACATTACTAATATTCTCCACACATTTCAATGGAACTGTAAGTAATGGACACAACCACAGCAGGGTTTATCATCATGGTCCTGGGCTGTTGTTTATTTATTCATGAGAAGTGGGTGTTATAGAACATAGAATATAGAACATTACAGCACAGTACAGGCCCTTCGGCCCTCTATGTTGTGCCGACCTGTCATACCAATCTGAAGCCCATCTAAGCTACACTATTCCATGTACATCCATATGCTTGTTCAATGACGGCTTAAATGTACTTAAAGTTGGCGAATCTACTACCATTGCAGGCAAAGCGTTCCATTCCCTTACTACTCTCTGAGTAAAGAAACTACCTCTGACATCTGTCCTATATCTTTCACCCCTCAATTTAAAGCTATGCCCCCTCGTGCTCGTCGTTACCATCCTAGGAAAAAGGCTTTCCCTATCCACCCTATCTAACCCTCTGATTATTTTATATGTCTCAATTAGGTCACCTCTCAACCTTCTTCTCTCTAATGAAAACAGCCTCAAGTCCCTCAGCCTTTCCTCGTAAGACCTTCCCTCCATACCAGGCAACATCCTAGAAAATCTCCTCTGCACCCTTTCCAAAGCTTCCACATCCTTCTTATAATGTGGTGACCAGAACTGTACGCAATACTCCAAGTGCAGCCGCACCAGAGTTTTGTACAGCTGCATAACCTCATGGTTCCAGAACTCAATCCCTCTATTAATAAAAGCTAAAACACTGTATGCCTTCTTAACAACCCTGTCAACCTGGGTGGCAACTTTTAAGGATCTGTGCACATGGACACTGAGATCTCTCTGCTCGTCTACACTACCAAGAATCTTACCATTAGCCCAGTACTTTGCATTCCGGTTACTCCTACCAAAGTGCATCACCTCACACTTGTCCGCATTAAGCTCCATTTGCCACCTCTCAGCCCAGTTCTGCAGCTGGGTAACACTTATTGCCCATCCCCAATTGTTAAGATTCAACCCAAATGCTGTGGGTCTGGACTCACATGTAGGCCAGACCAGGTAAGGGTGGCATATTGGCTGACACATTTGTTCCTCCTCAATCTCTCTGAGCCTTTGTTGTACCAGGACTTACAACCTTCAGTGACTGCTAACAGTTTCCACTTGAAGGAGCCACAGCTGAAGGTCCCTTCAGGATCTGGCAATGATACAGAACGTCCAGAATCTATCACTCTCCATACCATTTCCTCCAGATGAGTGAGGAGCATTGCTGCCATGGGTTTATATTTTAAAAGATCACCTTCCAAGCATCAGAAACTCATCATCAGGAAGCTTATCATTTGCTTAATGACAGCCTTAATTGAAAAATGGACAGCACTGTATCTGTACTTGGCCTCAGTCATGGGTTTGTAGACCACAGTCGTCAGCGATGGTACATAGGATAGTCCTTGCCTCCCTCTCCTTGAAATGTATGTGGCCCTTGAAACAAAGCAGGAACATGAGAGGTCTCAATGATGTAGGTATCGTGACAGCTTCCAGCATACCTCGTGCAGATTTCTGTGGTGTTGTTGAGCCCTTTTTATTGATGAAAATAGCTGTATTATGATATGGTATTCTCAATACAATTTGTGTACTGTCTATTGTGCCCTGCTGATGATAGCTATGTCAACATAGCCTACTGCCTGAGCTGTAGCACTGGGCTCATCATAGGAAAATGTGAAGAAGTGGCAGGACTTGGCAAAAATAACAGTAATAGCCTTGATATATTTGTGGGTTAAGTATAGAGAGATCCCACGCAGGTCGTCAGTGGATCCTTGGAAGCAGCCAATTGCATTAAAAAATTAGTGAAATTTGACAACTGTAGGGGTTCCAACTCTCTCTCCAGTAATTGACTTCCTCAGTCTGCAGCAACATTTTGTCCCACTCATCTGTTCTTTCTGATAATTATAGTCCATTCACTTCCTTTATCCACGTCATTTATACATCTATTGTAAGTAATTGTGACCCCAACTCCATTCCATGTTGCACTTTACTAATTAGGTTGCCATCCCCACAATTCCTCCTTTTATCTCTTTATGGCCCTCAAAAAACTTAATTTGATTCACTAGGGCAATGGTACCAGCACAGTTCGACTGAATCCTGTCCAACCAAAATAGCTCCCTTCTATTCCAGTAATGGTGCCAGTAGCCCTTGAACAAAATCCATTCCTCCCACCCCAATCTATAAGCCCTACATTTAACACATTTACTTTATTTACCCAATTTGCCCTCAGTTTGACTCAATTGCATTCCTGAGATTATGAACTTGAAGGTTTTGCATTTTAGTTTAATTCCTAAATGTTCAAAGTCTTTCAACACAACTTTCTTTTCAGTCCTATCAATGTTGTCAGTACCAATATGGATGACAGTAAATGGATCCCTCCTTTCCCTCTTCAATTTCCTCTCCAGTTCCCAGGAGATGTCCTTAGCCCCGGCATCAGGCAGGCAACGTAGTCTTTCACACGCTCACAGGTGCAGAAAATAGTAGCTATCCCCTTAATTTTACTGTTCCCCCAATACAATTATGTTCCTATTTCCTCTCTTCACTTGAATAACTTCTCATACCATGGTGTCATTGTCAGTTGCGCTTCCTCTCTACAGGCAATAGACAATAGACAATAGGTGCTGGAGTAGGCCATTCAGCCCTTCGAGCCAAAACCACCATTCATTATGATCATGGCTGATCATCCACAATCAGTATCCTGTTCCTGCCTTATCCCCATAACCCTTGATTCCACTATCTTTAAGAGCTCTGTCTATCTCTTTCTTGAAAGCATCCAGAGAGTTGGCCTCCACGGCCTTCTGGGGCAGAGCATTCCATATATCCACCACTCTGGGTGAAGAAGTTTTTCCTCAACTCTGTTCTAAATGGCCTACCCCTTATTTTTAAATTGTGTCCTCTGGTCCTGGACTCACCCATCAGCGGAAACATGCTTCCTGCCTCCACAGTGTCCAATCCCTTAATAATCTTATATGTCTCAGTCAGATCCCCTCTCATCCTTCTAAACTCAAGAGTATACAAGCCCAGTTGCTCCAATCTTTCAACATATGATAGTCCCGCCATTCCGGGAATTGACCTTGTGAACCTACGCTGCACTCCCTCAATAGCAAGAATGTCCTTCCTCAAATTGGGAGACCAAAACTGCACACAATACTCCAGGTGCGGTCTCACCAGGGCCCTGTACAGCTGCAGAAGGACCTATTTGCTCCTATACTCAATTCCTCTTGTGATGATGGCCAACATGCTATTAGCTTTCTTCACTACCTGCTGTACCTGCATACAGCCTCCACGATCATCTACACAGCTTGCAAGAACCTCACTTGGTTGTACATTTGCAGGGACTGAGACCCTTGAGAGCTGTCCCTTGGGTCTCCTTATCTGCCTCATAACTGCATCATCTTATCTAAATCTGAATGGCCTAACTTCATGGCTCGGGCTGCCTCTTGGAGCAAAGTGCCTGGGTAACTTTCCCCATCCCTGATGGAACTCAATATCTACATCTCAGATTCCAGATCCTCAACCTGGATCCAAAGTTGCTCAAGATGTAAACACTTGCAACAGCTATGATCACTGTGGATCACATTAATGCTCAGCATGTTCCCCCATGATGCGCTTAACGCTTGTTCCAGCCTACTATCTCTACCATATTCACTTAAATTATTTAAAATCACTCCAGTATCTTTGTTCTTTACACTTTATTGTATTGTTTACTTTTTCTAACATACTAACAAGCAATCTTATATCTAACAAGCTGTTTTTATAGAGGGGAAACAAAAGACAGAAGACCTGAACACAAAACTGCAGATCTTACTTCCACTTTTCAGACTGCAGCACTCACCAATCAATTGTTTCGTTGAGGCAAAATTCAACAAAACGCCTCGTACTTTTCTCTACTGAACTCCTTGAGATACATAACTTGTGCCATCATTTGTAAGTTGATCTCCTTGAGACAGTTAACTCAACGCAGTCACAAATGTATGATGAGAGATAACTGGTTCCAGGATTAGTGAATATGTGAATGTTCCTTCTGTATCATTGTTTATGATAATGTCTCTTCACTGTATTAGGTAATGGCAATTACCTGCAATATCATTTGTGATTATGTTATTTCCAGTCTTCAAATAAGTCAAAGCTTCAGCTGGCCAACTATTCTGCAAAGGTACAATTAACCCCTTCATAGCTGCATAACTCACTCTGCATGTGTTACGGTTTAACTATTCATATTTACAGTGCAAGATCATGTTCATATAATTCCAATGTTTTAGATCATTTGATTTTTCAGTTCAATGGAGTCACATCCTTCAACTCCTCCGATCACAGGGTGATTCTCTCCATTGTTTACCTCTGTGAGGTCAGTACAAATAAATTTATTATAAACCTATCAGAACAAACAAGGGAGACAAATAAAAGTTAATAAAATGTGAGGCTGGATGAACACAGCAGGCCCAGCAGCATCTCAGGAGCTTTTATGCTCCTGAGATGCTGCTGGGCCTGCTGTGTTCATCCAGCCTCACATTTTATTATCTTGGATTCTCCAGCATCTGCAGTTCCCATTATCACTGAGACAAATAAAAGTGCTGTGAAAGTATGACAGCAATAGTCAGCAATGTAAGCAAGTGCTGAATGTGAAAAAATTGATGGGCAGCAGGACGCTGATGTCCAGAAGTGGGAGCCAAGATGTGAGAGGATTCCTAGAGCCAATGCCCAGAACATGAGAGAAGAGAATAGAAAGGCTAGGAGCGGGGATGGGACTGAAGTTCAGCAGCAGCCGACAGCTGAGATCCAGGATTTGAGGGTCAAAGGTCAGAGCCAGGAGGCAGCTGCAGTTATGTTTCAGATGGGAGAGTATTAGGTCTGTAAGAAGCCTTTTTTGCCAACGTCAGGAAGGGGAGCAGAGAGGTAGCAGCAGCATCAGATCAGGATCATGGGTATTAGATCTGGTGGATGGAGAGATGCCAGGTCATGCCCTGGGGTTGTCAGTCCAGGGATGGAGTGTTGGCAGTTGTGGTCAGGGGTGTCGATTCTGCCACAAAGGAACAATATCAGGTTAGGGATCTCAAGTCTAGCAGGACATGTTAGGTACCAGGTCAGGTTGGTGGGGTTGTCAGATTAAGGGATTGTCTTGGTTCCAGTGAAATCAGACTGGCAGGATATTACGTTTGGATCTAATTGTAAGTTGTGAAAAGACCATGAGGTAAGTCTGTAGAAATTTGAAGCAGAAACAGTTTATTATGTGTCTTTACAGGTACACAGTCGGATCTAGACTACTCTCTCAAGCAACCCCCTCTGGAGCACCTGACCCACTTTCTCAAAAAGGCAGCACAAATCCCGAATTACATATGTACCACCAGAGAGGACACGGAGTATCAAATCATTTCCAGTCAGATGGTGGGGAGATTTTGGATTGGTTGATGGGGTTGGGGGGGAGTTCAGGGTTGAGGGTCTGGTTGGAGGAGTGTTGTGTCCCATGGAGATATATGGCTTGGATGGGGGTGTTTGTTCAAGGAATGTATCCCATCCAAGGGAGCCAGCCAGGTCAATGGAGAGGGGGTTGGCTTGGATTAGAGTGGTGTGTTGGGTTGGGGGAGAGGAGTGTCAGATCTAGTTAGGGGACCAAGAGGCACTGAGATGAATGGGGTAGTGATGGTATCAGGTCCAGAATGTTGAATCCAGTGGGATGGGGAGTGTCAGTTTGGTTGGGGAAATGGTTTTGGGTCTGTGCCAGTTTAAAAACTGACTTAGCTTCATTATCAAGAGTCAGAACCCCAAAGCAATGTAGATGTCTATAACTGTTAATTTCAAATTGTGCTTTTTTCTTAATGGAGCTGATACAGCCAAATCTGGCTGTAGAACTGAATTAATTGGCTGTCTGGAGAGGCAGACCTACAAAATGTCACAACAGGAGCAAAAGGGAACTTCAAACACCAGCCCTTCAAAGGATAGAAGGAGGAGGGATGTCAAAACACACTGGATTGTGATCTTTTGTGACTACAATAATAATGTGGGACTGATGACCCTCTGCTCAACATCAAGCGACCCTCTGCAGATTATGTCCTAAACTGCAACCACATTTTATGTTTTTCTCTTTGAAGACTTTATAAGGACTGGGATGAAAAAACTAGTTTAAACTCCACTGGAGTATGTAAGTGGGATTGAATGTCCTTTGTGTGTTCCAGGCTGGTTTGAGAGTTTACATACTGTGAAGGTAACAGTTAAACAACTATCCCCTAGTCGTCCTGGTAGAAAGCTAGCAGCCAGACAAAAGGACTCTCTCTCATCTTGAATGTTGGAATTTAGTCACTATTGAAAGGAATCAGGACTACAGAATCTCAACCAATCTGCAAAACTAAGGATTGTGAAACCAATTGTTCAACTATCATGTCAACATTGTCAGTAACGTCCACTGCAACAGTTGCAACATTCAATGGTCCACTCTTTGCAAACAATTTGGAGACTGACTTTTGTTTTAAATAACTTGTATCTTTTTGGCCTAATCTCTTATTTCTAAATTATGTATGTGTTTTGCTTTACTAATTCTTCTCATGTGTAGTAATTAACAATTCGCTTTTTGTTAAGTCAACAAAAAGCCTGGATAAATTGGCTGCTTTTCAAACATATGTTAAATTGGTGTTGGAGAAAGGTATTTGCTAAGGAAAGAATCCTTTTCAAATTAACCTTGATGCAATTATACAAAGGGTGAGTGAACAAGGAAGGAAGCCAGTTTATGCATCCACATCCACAAACTTAACAGCTGGGATTTCGCGTCTGGAGCCATAGGAAATCAGGAACCCTGCTCATGGTCCACTTATCACAGTGTCTCAGAAACTAATGCTTTCCTTATGTGTTCTGGCTTGGTTGGAAAATCATCAAGAACAATGATGAATTTTTCTAATTCTGCTTTAATATGAGTCCGAATGCCCTGTATTTCAACAGAAATACAAAAAGGTAATGCTACAAAGTGACTGCATCACTTAATGAATGAGTTAGTGAGAACAGAAAGTAGCCTTTGAAAACCAAAAAGAAGGCCCGTAAATCAAAAAAGTGGCCCTCAAGAAGAGCTAAAAGCCAATAACTCCCCTGGATCTGATGAGTTGCATCCTAGGATTTTAAAAGGAGTAGCTACATAGATAATTGTTGCATTAATAGTAATCTTTCAAAAGTCCATAAATCCTGGAAAATTTCAAGAGGATTGGAAAACTGCCAATGTAATACTCTTATTGAAAAAAATGGAGAGAATTTCTATAACAGATAACTATAGGCTAGTTAGTTTAACATCTATTTTGGGAAAAATGTTAGAGTACATTATAAAGGATGTAATAGCAGAGCATTTAGAAATACATAATATGATCAAGCAGAGTTAGTATGGCTTCATGAAGGGGAAATCATGCCTGAGAACCTTGAGAATTCTTTGAGGAAGTAACAAGCAGGATAGATATAGGGGAAACAGAGGATGTAATATATTTGGATTTTCAAACGCATTCAATAAGATATTTATATATTTGGATTTCCAAAAGCATTCCATAACCACAAGTAAAGCTACATTTCAAAAGCCCATGCTATTGGGTATAGTATGTTAGCATAGATAGAGAATTAGCTAACCAATAGAAAACAGGGAGTTTTTGGCTTAATTTGTGCCCTCAGCACCAATGTCATCTCTCAAGCTGAAAGAACATACTAAATTTCAATTTTGTTTAAATTTTACCAACAATTTAATGGACTTCTGTTAAATACAGGTTAGCCCATACCGGATGACGATCCATGAAATGCAATGCGTTCCCTACTGTATCTTCTCTGGATTTCATTTAAATCTAATACCCAAGACAAATAACTATCCTGACAAGGCATCATCACTGAATCTCTACAGTGTGAAACAGGACCTTTGGCCCAGCAAGTCCATACCAACCCTCAGAGCATCCCATCCAGACACATCCCCCTATAACTCATCTAATCAACACATCACTGAACACTATGGGCAATTTAGCATAGCCAATCCAACTAGCTTGCACATCTTTGGACTGCAGGAGGGAACCAGAGCACCTGGAGGGAACTCATGCTGACACAGGGAGAACATGCAAACTCCACACAGACAGTCATTTGAGGTTGGAATCAAACCTGGGTTCCTGGGGCTGTGAAGCAGCAGGTCTAAGCACTGTGCCACCATGCTGCCTGTAATCAAGCAGATTGATTGAGGCATTTAACAAAAATGTT
This sequence comes from Stegostoma tigrinum, assembly GCF_030684315.1. Lineage (NCBI taxonomy): Eukaryota > Metazoa > Chordata > Chondrichthyes > Orectolobiformes > Stegostomatidae > Stegostoma > Stegostoma tigrinum. Next base: position 25,453,045 of record NC_081362.1, on the reverse strand, counting down.
CCTGTCTTTTCAGCATTACCACTGGATTTCATCGCTGTCCTGGTCTGTATTCTGTAGAAATATTTTGAATGTGTGGACTAATTTAAATATTTCCAAATTTGCTAATGACACAAAACTCAATGGGAATGTAAGTTGTGAGGAAGATGCAGGGAGGCTTCAAGCAGACCAGTGATAATGGGAACTGCAGATGCTGGACAATCCGAGATAACAAATTGTGGAGCTGGATGAACACAGCAGGCCAAACAGCATCTTAGGAATACAAAAGCTGACGTTTCGGGCCTAGACCCTTCATCAGAAAAGGGGGATGGGGAGAGGATTCTGAAATAAATAGGGAGAGAGGGGGAGACGGACCGAAGATGGATAGAGGAGGAGATAGGCGGAGAGGAGAGTATGGATGGGGAGGTGGGGAGGGGATAGGTCAGTCCGGGGAGGACGGACAGGTCAAGGCGGCGGGATGAGGCTGGTAGGCAGGAAATGGAGGTGTGGCTTGAGGTGGGAGGAGGAGATAGGTGAGAGGAAGAACAGGTTAGGCAGGCAGGAACGACAGGGTTAGGCTTGAAAGGCCAAGAATATGGCAGATGGAATATTACAGTATAAATGTGAAGTTATCCTATTTGGTAGCAAAATAGAAAGGCAGGCTATCACTTAAATATTTAGAGGTTAAAGTACTGATGTTCAAAGGGAACTGAGTGTCATACATGAGTAACTGAAAACTGCCTGGAGGTGTAACAATCAATCAGAAGACAAATGGTATGTTGACTCATCACAAGATGTAAAGAAGTATTGCTGCAATTGTATAGAACCCTGGAAAGGCTAAACCTGGAGTATTGTGCGCAGTTTTGGTCTCCTTATCTAAGGCAGAGGGAGTGAAATGGTAGTTCACTAGTCTAATCCTTGACATGATGGAATTATTTTGATTGACAACATTGGGCCTGTATTCTCTGGAGTTTCAAAGAATGAGAGCTGATGTCATTGAAATTTATGAAATTCTTTCTGGGTGGATGTAAATAAGATATTTCGCCTGGTTGGTAACTCTGAAATGGGGGGGTATAATCTCAGATTAAGAGATAGGCTATTTAAGACTGAGATGAGGAAGACTTTTTTTACTTAAAGGGTAATGAATCTTTGGAAATCTGTACTGCAGAAAAACTGTGGAACATCAATCATTGAGCATGTCTAAGACAGAAATTGATGGATTTCTGAAGATGAAAAAAAATTAAGGAAAAGCAGGATAATGAGGGAAAATCACTTCAAGGTAAGTGATCAATCATTATCTAATTAAATGATAGACTAGACTAGATGTGCTGATGAGCCTACATCTGTACCAACGACACTGTGTTCAAAATTCAAACCAGAGTCAAACTTCCATAGTACTGTAATTACAAATCTATCTAACGTTGGCTATTAATTTCATCGAAGATCAACTGCCCTCTTGTGCCAGTATTAAATACTGCCTACACTGAAAAAAAAGTCACCTCTTGACTGTAGTGCCATTACCCGCAATGCATCACATTTGCAAGCCACTCTTGGCCCCTTCAATTCTGAAGACACAGAACAACATCAGCCTGCCCTTGAATGTTGCCATGGACAAAGCTCATATATCAAATTATGCCTGGTCAGTCAAGAGTGGCACCATGGTTAGCACTGCTGCCTCACAGCACCAGCGACCTGGGTTCAATTAAATCCTCAGGTGACTGTCTTTGTGGAGTTTGCACATTCTCTCTGTGTCTGCGTGGGTTCCTACTGGGTGCTCCAGTTTCCTCCTACAGTCCAAAGATGTGCAAGTTATGTAAATTAGGTGGATTACACGTGGGAAATGCAGGGTTACAGGAAAAGGATAAGTGGGAGGGATACTCTTCAGAGGGGCAGTGTGGACTTGTTGGGTGAAGTGGCCTATTTCTACACTGTAGGGATTCCATCTGTCCAAACGTTTCATATGCTATAGATGTTGATAGAGAAATTCTGGAATATGTTGAACACTTTCCATGCCTAAGCAGCCACTTTTCTCAAAAGCTCACCATTGGATCAACCACATCGCCCATCCATTTACAAACCACAGCAGTGATTGTTTGGCAACAATGTTGGTGATGGTGTATTATTGCTAACGGTATTATCACTGGACTATTAATCCAGAAACTCAGCTAATGTTCTGGGGATCCGAGTTCGAATCCCACCACAATCTCTAATCCACCTAATTTACACACCCCTCGACACTATGGGCAATTTAGCATGCCAACCCACCCAGCTTGCACATCTGTGGACCGTGGGAGGAAATTGGAGCACCCAGTGGGAACCCACACAGATGGTGGAATTTGAATTCAATAATTCAAAAAAAGTTTGGAACTAAGAATCTCCTGATCATCATAAGATTGCTGTCAATTGCCTGAAAAACCCCATTTGGTTTGGTAATGTCCTTCAGGGAAGGAAATTTGCTCTCCTCACCTAGTCTATCCTACATGTGACTCCAGACCTACAGCAATGTGGTTGACTGTCAATTGCTCTCTGAAATAGCCAAGCAAGCCATTCGGTTGTACCAATCGCAACAGAGTCTCTCAAAGAAAGGAAACTTGACAGATTACCTGGCATCGAACTAGGCACCAGAAAAGACAACAGCAAAAACAGCCCTATCAATGCTGCAAAGTCCTCCTCACTAACATCTGATGGCTAGTGCCAAACCTGGGAGAGCTGACTCACAGGCTAGTCAAGCATCAGCCTGACATAGACGCTCATGGAATTGTACCTTACTGACAACGTCCCAGACACCACCATTATCATTCCTGGTATGCTCTGTCCCACCAGCAGGACAGACCCAGCAGAGGTGGTGGCACTGTGATATACATTCAGGAGGGTGTTGCCCTGGGAGTCCTCAACATTGACTTTGGACCCCATGAAGTCTCATGGTTCCAGGTTAAACATGAGCAAGGAGACCTCCAATGGATTACCACATTTGGTCCTCCCTCAGCTGATGAGCCAGTACTCCTCCACGTTGAACAACACTTAGAGGAAGCACTGAGGCTGGCAAAGGCAGAAAATGTACTCTGGGTGGGGAATTTCAATGTCCACCACCAAGAGTGGCTCAGCAGCAGTGCTATAGATCAAGTTGATCGGGTCCTAAAGGCCAAACCTGCTAGACTGGGCTGCGGCAGGTGGTGAGGGAACCAACAAGAGGGAAAAACATACCTGACCTCATCCTTACCAATCTGCCGGCTGCAGGTGCATTTGTCCATGACAGTATTGGTAAGAGTGACCATCGCACAGTCCTTGTGGAGATGAAGCCCCACCTTCACATTGAGAATACCCTCCATTGTGTTGTGTGACACTATCACTGTACTAAATGGGACAAACTTCAAATAGATCCAGCAACTCAGGCCTGGGCATCCATCAGGTCCTGAGGGCCATCAACAGCAGCAGAATTGTACTCCAGCATAGTCTGTAGCCTCATTGTCCACTCAACTATTATTATCAAGCCAGGGGATCAACCCTAGTTCAATGGAGAGTGCAGGAGGGCATGCCAGGGGCAGTACCAGGCATACCTGAAGGTGAGGTATCAACCTGGTGAAGCCACTAAACAGGACTATTTGCACACCAAACAGCATATGCAGCAATTGATAGACAGTGCTAAGCAATCCCATAGCCAATGTATTAGATCTAAGGTCTGCAGTCCTGCAACATCCAATCATGAATGGTGGTGAACAATGAAACAACTCACTGGAGGAGGAGGCTCCACAAGTATCCCCATCCTCACCACTCTAGAGCATCTGTGCTATTTTCCTGCAGGTTTGTTCCACTAGTGTCTCATACTATTTGCAGGCCCAAAAAATACCTACAGTAGTGTGGATCTATCTTTTCTGTGCCTCGACACTAGCCAAATGGATTCTGTTTATGCCTTCTCAAAGACATCACCACTTTGCACCACTATAATCTTTTGTTTAGTCTTTCCTAACTTCCTTTTACCCTATCTTTTCTGATCATTTTATTTTCTTGAATATTAAACAGCCAGTCTTCACCATTTTTCAGACACATTTTATGGTCAACATGTTATGTTCCCACATGTCTGTTTCTACTTGTATCTTGTCACCTTAATAAAAGACTAATTCAGTTTTGAGTATTGCCACTAGATGTCAGTATGCATCTAGTAAAATTGAATGTTTGGGCTTGTTTAGAAATGTTATTAAAAATTTCCAGATATCGCTTGCTTTGATTCTATATCCAAAGCTGACATCCTGAGCATTGGTTATAGAGTCTTCAGAAATAGATCAATTGGCTTCTCTTAAAAAGACTATCTGTTTATTTTGTGAAGTTTTAAATCACAGACTAAAAATTATGGAGCCAAGAAAAATATACTTTTTTTTTCAAGATAAAGTATGAAGCAAAAAGTACATTATTCAATAATGCAAACAAAATAATATACAATAGGACTCATTCAAATTACTAGCATTTCAGCCAGATAGTGATTTTTGACTGCAAGTCAACAATTGTCCTCAACCTAAAAGAAAGGATTTACTTGTGTAAACCCATCAATATGGTTTTTCTATTTTTGGAGGGAACATTTAATCCCATTTCTAAATCTTTCTCAACCATGTAATCTTCCCTGTGCCACAACAGCCAGAATCCGAGTATTGTTTATAGTGTATAACAAGTCACAACCCTACAACTAATCTCTTCCACTTTCTTGGAAGTCTGACTGCTAAAAGGCTCATTCAAAGAGGAGGCAAGACTTAGTGATATTGTTGCTAGACTTGTCATCCAGAGACCCAGGTGATGTTCTTTGGACCCAAGCTTGGTGGAATTTGAATTCAATAAAAACGTGGAATTAAAAGTCTACTGATGACCCTGAAACTATTGGTGATTATCAGAAAATCTCAACTGGTTCACTATGGTCCTTTAAAAAAGAAAACTGCTGTTCTTACCAGGGATGGCTAATATCCAATGCCAAAACCACTGTAATGTGGTTGACTCTTAACCACCCTCTAAAATGGCATAGGAGGCAATTCAGTTGTATCAATTGCCACAAAGACTAAAAAATTGGATCCAGATGGATTGCAATGGTTCAAGAAGGCAGCTCATCACCAACTTCTCAAGAGCGACCAGGGATGGGCATTAAATGCTGACCCAGACAGGGATGCCCACATCACAAGTGAATAAGAAAGAACACTTTGGTGCCTTTGGTTCAAAGACTTTCTTAAGCAAGTATCTGAGTCTTACTTGACTGACTTGGAAATGTATTACCATTCCTTCAATGTTTCTGAGTCAAAATTGTGGAACTTCCTTCCTTTATGTTTGGTTCCTAATTCTCAGAACTGCAGCAGTTCAAGAAGGCAGCTCAGCAACGCCATCTTCAGAGCAATTAAGGATGGGCAATAAATGCTGTCCTGACCAATGATGTCCCAAATATCACGTAACCAATAAAAACAAAATTTAACTATAACCATTCATAAATTGTGGCATTCTTCACTCTGGATACAGTGCAGGAAGGAATTAACAATCTCATGAGTTATCATGGTGCATTATTCATATCCAAATGGCTAATTGTATTGTTCATGTCATCAACTGCTCAGTTCTTTATGCTCACGTCATCCACAACAAATTTTATCATTCATATGCTATGCCATTTTCAAACATTTAACACTGTTACATGTTCTCGACCTGAAACTCACAAATTACACTGAAAGATTCTCTTCAATTACGTCAACCATGTCACTCAAATATATTGAAGGGATGATTCAGAGTTTCTTTCTCTTGTAGGAGAAAAGTTCTTTCACTGATTGTGGGCATTGCTGGCAATACCCATTAGGCTTAGGTGCAAAAAGAAGTCATTCAGCACATCAAGTCTGTTCCACCATTCACTGAGATTATGGCCAATCTGATCATCCTTAACTCCACTTTCCTTTTTTATAACCACAAACATTCTGTGGTGGTGCCTTTGAATGTCAATGAGCAATGGTTAGATTTTCTTTTGTTTCAGGTGGTCACTGCCAGACACCTGTGTAGTGAGAATGTTACTTGCCACTTGTCAGCCCATGCCTGGATATTGTCTAGGTCTTGCTGCATTACTGGTTAAAAATCTGAATCAGCTTTGAATACACTTAATGACCCAGCCCCAACTTCCGTCTTTCGTAAAGAATTCCAGAGTTTGCCTGCTCTCTAAGACACAAAAACCTCCTTGTCACTGTATTTAAATAGGTAACTCATTGCTCTGAGATTATGCCCCCTGGTCCTAGACTCTCCCACAAGGGGAAACAGTCTCTCTGCATCTACCCCATCAAGTTCCTAAGAATCTTATATTTTTCAATAAGGTCTTTTCTCATTCTCTAAACTCCAATGAGTCCACGCCAAGCCTACTCAACCACTTCTCATCAGAAAATCACTCCAAACCCAAAGTCAGTCTAGTGAATCTTCTCTGGAGTGCCTCCAATTATAGTAGACATTTCCTGAGATAAGGGGACCAAACCTTTTCATAGCATTTTAGATGTGTTCAGGGGGTCAGTTAGCTCTGTTAGCTGGATGGCTGGTTTGTGATGTAGAGTGACGCCATCAGAGCAGGCAGCATCCTGAACTTACTGAAGCTACCATGACGGTCCCACCTTCTCAACATTACCCCTTGTCTGAGGCCTGGTGACCCTCAGGTTAAACCACCACCGGTTATCTTTCTAAGAGGAAAGTAGAAGTATGAAAACTTTACCACTCCCTGGATGTGATCTGATTAGTGCCTTGTACAGTTGCAAGACCTCCCTATTTTTATACTCCATTCCCTTAGAAATGAATTCCTTTGAAATAAATAGCCTTGCCTATTACCAGCTAAACTTGGTTGTTCCTTTTTTGTGATTCATACACAAGAACCCTGAAGTTCCTCTGCCATTCAGTTATCTGCACTCTTTCCCCAACTAAACAATATTCAACTCTTCTATTCTTCCCACCAGAGTGCACTAACCTCATGTTCCCATACTGTATTCCATTTACTGAGTTTTCACCCTCCCTGTAGGCTATTTGTTTCATCCTCATGACTTATTTCAGCCCTGATTTTGTGTTATTCACAAACCTGTTGATAGTATATTTATTTCCTTCATTCAAGTCACTAATATATGTTGCAAATAATTGTGACCCTCAGCACTGATCCTTGTTACAGGTGATCATCCCCAGAATGTCCCTTTATCCTAACTCTCTGCCTTTCATTAGTTAGCCAATCGCCTATCCATGCTAATGTATTCATCTCAACATTAGGAGTTGTTATTAAGCAGCCTTACATGTGATGCCTTATTGGATGCCTTTTGGATAGATAGATTCTTGATTGCTAAGGGGATCAAGGATTATGGCAAAAAGGCAGGAGAACTGGATTGAAAGACATATCAACTATGATCAAATGGTGGAACAGCTTCAGTGGGCCAAATGGCCTAGTTTTGCTCCTATATTTATGATCCTCACAGAGAGTAGAGACACTCCTCAGGCTTAGGCCCAACCAGCTTAGCTGCTTCTCTCCATCATAAGGATCAGAAGTTGGGATGTTTGCTGATGATTGCATAATGTTCCACACCACCCACAATTCCTCAGATACAGAAACAGTCCATGTCCAAATGCAGCAAGGCCTAGACAATACCCAAGCTTAGGCTGACAAGTGGCAAGTAACATTCACACAACACAGGTGCCAGGCAATGACCATCCGAAACAAAAGAAAAACTAACCATTGCTTATTGACATTCAAAGGCACCATCACTGAATCCCCAACTATCAACATTCTAGGGGGTTACCATTAATCTTAAACAGAACTCGACCGGCTAAAAAATTACTATGGCTACAAAAGCAGGTCAGAAGCTAGGAATCCTGCAGTAAGCAACTCACCTTCCAATTCCTCAAAGCTTTCCACTATCTATATGACATAACTGAGGAGAATGATGGAATGATGGAATTAAGTCCCACAACACTCAAGAAGCTTGACATCACCCAAAATAACGCAGCCTACTTGATTGGCACCATATCCACAAATATCTAATCCCTTCACCACTGACTATCAGTAGCAGCAGTGTGTACCATCTAAAAAATACACTGCAAAAATTCACCAAAATTCCTTATTCCAACATTCCAAACCCATGGCTACTACCATCTAGAAGGATGAAGGGAGCAGATACATGGGAACACCACCACTTGCAAATTCCCTTCCAAGCCACTCAGTGTTCTGTCTTGAAATTATATTGCTGTTCCTTGAGTATTACTCAATCAAAATTCTGAAACTCCTTTCCTAACAGTATAATGCGTGTGCCTGCAAAAAATAGACTGTCGTGGTTCAAGAAAGCAGCTTACCACCATCTTTTCAAAGGCAATTTGGAAAAGGAAATAAATGTTGGTCTAGCCAGTGCCCCCCAAATCCGATAAATTTAAAAAGAAAATGTCTGTGAAAAGAGAAAATGCAAAGAAATTAGGAGATTTTTTTAAAGCAATAAAATAGCAAAATAAAATAGCAAAACCTTTCACAATCAATGAAGGCTGTGATGGAAATTATCCTATTAATGGATAGACAAGTATGACGGGAAGCAATAGAGAGACAGCAGAAATCTTAAATAAATAATTTGCTTCGCTATTTACCAGGGAGATAGAACAGGTGGATGTGACATCAAATGATGAGCTGGACAATGAGGTGAATGTTTTAAAATAAAAGAAATTAAAAACTAATCAAACTCAGTGAGTATTAATCCCTGGTCTGGACTGATTGCATCCAATTATTATAAAATAGTCTCAGCAAGAGACATTATTATTTATGTTTAATAATTCATTAGTAACAATATAAAAGGAATTCATATATTTAAGAAATGGAAAAGAACATTACCAGGGAATTATAGCCATAAAATCATTCATGTTAGGAGCAGGAGTAGGCAATTTAATCCTTCAAGCATGATGTCCTTCATGATTGATCTGATTGTAACTTCAACTCCACATTCCCACAGAACCCCTATAACATTTAATCCCCTTGCCTGAAAAGACTTCACCATTGCCTTAAAAATCTTTAAATTCTGAATGACTCTATGACTCTGCATCCATCAGCTATTGAGGAATGTTTCCAAATGTTCACAACACTGTGTGATTTCATTTCATTCATTCATGGGATATAGGCTTTATTATCTGGGCTACTATGCATTGCTCACCCGAGATGACCTGGAGGAAAAAGTTTTCTTCATCATGGTCTTAAATGGGTGACCCAATATTATTTCCATGTTCACCATATCAAGCTTCTTCAGGATCTTATGTTTCAATCAGGTTGCCTCATACTCTTCTAACTTGCAGCAAGTACAAGCTAAGCCTGCATAACCTTTTCTCGCAAGACAACCTGCTCATTATACAAGATAACGAAGTGTGGAGCTGGATGAATGCAGCAGGCCAAGCAGCATCTTAGGAGCACAAAAACTGACGTTTTGGGCTGCGACCCTTCATCAGAAATGGGGGTGGGGGAGAGGGTTCTGAAATAAATAGGGAGAGGGGGTAGATGGATAGAAGATGGATAGAAGAGAAGATAGGTGGAGAGGAGATAGACCTGTCAAAGAGGCAGGGATGGAGCCAGTAAAGGTGAGTGTAGGTGGGGAGGTAGGGAGAGGATAGATCAGTACGGGGAGGACGGAGAGGTCAAGGGTGGGGGGGCGGTGGATGAAGTTAATAGGTGGGAAATAGGGGTGCAGCTTGAGGTGGGAGGAGGGGATAGGTGAGAGGAAGAACAAGTTAGGGAGGCAGGGACAAGCTGGGCTAATTTTGAGATGCTCTGGGGGAGGGGACGAGCTGGGCTGGTTTTGGGATGCAGTGGGGGAGGGGAAGATTTTGAAGCTTGTGAAATCCACATTGATACCAGTGGACTGCAGAGTTCCCAAGCGGAATACGAGTTGCTGTTCCTGCAACCTTCGCGTGGTATCGTTGTGGCACTGCAGGAGGCCCATGATGGACATGTCATCTAGGGAATGGGAGGGGGAGTTGAAATGGTTCGCGACTGGGAGGTGCAGTTGTTTATTGTGAACCGAGCGGAGGTGTTCTGCAAAGTGGTCTCCAAGCCTCTGCTTGGTTTCCCCAATGTAGAGGAAGCCACAACGGGTACAGCGGATGCAATATACCACATTGGCAGATGTGCAGGTGAATATCTGCTTGATGCAGAAAGTCTTCTTGGGGCCTGGGATGGGGGTGAGGGAGGAGGTGTGGGGGCAAGTGTCGCACTTCCTGCGGTTGCAGGGGAAAGTGCCGGGTGTGGTGGAGTTGGAGGGGAGTGTGGAGAGGACAAGGGAGTCACGGAGAGAGTGGTCCCTCCAGAATGCAGACAAGGGTGGGGATGGAAAAATGGCTTTGGTGGTGGGGTTGGATTGCAAATGGCGGGAGTGTCAGAGGATGATGCATTGGATCCAGAGGTTGGCAGGGTGGTATGTGAGGACAAGGGGTATTCTCTTTTTGTGATTATTGCGGGGACAGGGTGTGAGGGATGAGTTGTGGGAAATGCGGGAGACATGGTCAAGAGCGTACTCGACCACTGCGGGGGCGATGTTGCAGTCCTTGAAAAACCAAGACATCTGAGATGTACTGGAGTGGAATGCCTCATCCGAGGAGCAGATGCAGCGGAGGTGAAGGAATTGGGAATAGGGGATGGCATTTTTGCGGGAAGGTGGGTGGGAGGAGGTGTATTCTCGGTAGCCGTGGGAGTCGGTGGGCTTGAAATGGATATCGGTTTCTCGGTGGTTGCCTGAGATGGAGACAGAGAGGTCCAGGAAGGAGAGGGGGGTATTAGAGATGGTACAGGTGAACTTAAGGTTGGGGTGGAAGGTGCTGGTAAAGTGGATGAACTGTTCAAGCTCACATCTCTGCTAATTATACATATTAGTCTCATAAACTTTCTCGAGCTGCTTCCAATGCATTTGCTTCGAAAGATTGTGGCAGTGGCAGAATAGGCAGCATTCTGGCTCCTCCGCTCATCCACTCACCAGCACCAGTCTGATGGCGTCCTTTTTTCTCCTTTTCTTTTTCATTTTCATCTTCATCTTTTTCTTCTTTTCGGTGACAGTGGCAAAAGAAGGTGGCATTGGTGAGATCAGGTGGCTTAGGGAAGCTGGCAGCAAGAGTGGGAGCAGACAGCTTGGGGCAGCTGGTGGCTGGTGACGAGAGGACAAACAGACAGCCCGAAGTGGCAGTAGGGGCAAGATCGAACCCTTGTGAGGAATGTTAGCCCAGCATGGCCAGTCACTTCTGAACTGTGGTGTTGAACTGTTAACGGTATTTCTTTGTTTTTCTACTGTTTAGTAAGAACAGCTATAATGCTTAACTTTTCAACTTTCAGATAGCAAGAACTGCAGATGCTGGAGTCAGAGATAACAAGGTGTGGGGCTGGAGGAACACAGCAGGCCAGGCAGAATCAGAAGAGCAGGAAAGCTGACATTTCACTCCTAAACCCTTCATCAAGACTGGGGAGTGGGAAGGGGGCTGAGAAATAAGTAAAAGGAAGAAGGGTGGTGCTGGAGGAAGGTAGGTGGGATAGTGATAGGTGGATGCAGGTAGGGGTAGTGGGGAGGGTGGGGCATATAGCTGGGGATGAAGAGGGACGGGTAGTGTCAGGTCAAGGAGGCGGGGATGAGAGGGAGGGTTGGACATGGCATGAGGCTGGAGGTGGAGCTGCAGGAGCTGCAGCCATACAGGCTGCCAAACAGCCTACAGCAACACGAGAACGGAGGTCTTTCCTGGGTCTGTGTAACTTTAACTGATGCTGGGTTGATTTGTATACCCAATTAGCCCAGCCCCAGGCAGACACCCTAAAGGGGAAAAGGGACTCAAAGAACAAATTGCACTGACAAAGGACCAGGAAGAAGCATTCCAGCACCTAAAGAAACATTTTATTTCCACACCAGCATTGGAGATCCCCAATAACAGAAAACCCTTTACATTATTTGTCCACAAGAAAGAGGGCTATATGACAGCTGTGCTGGCCCAGGAACACAGGGATAGGTTGAGATCTGTTGGTTATTACTCAGGAAATTGGACAGTTTCGCCTTCGGATGGGGAAGCTGTTTGAGAACAGTGAAAGCTACATGCATGGCAGTGGAAATTACTGCGAGTCTGGTGATGGATAATAGTTAAATGCCCATGTGCCGTAGACATTTTGTTATCTAGGAACAGAGTGTCCCAGGTAAATGCTGCCCAGTGGACACAATGAACCACAGTCCTTGAAGCCCCTAAACTTTCTCATAAACTTTCTCTCGAGCTGCTTCCAATACATTTGCTTCGAAAGATTGTGGTAGTGGCAAGATAGGCAGCATTCTGGCTCCTCCGCTCATCCACTCACCAGCACCAGTCTGATGGCATCCTTTGTGTGAGCCCGGTCAATCCAGCCACACTATTACCGGTGCCTGCAGAAGGGGAAGGAGATGACCATGATTATACTGAAATCCTGCAGGAATTGGAGCACAATAATCAAATGATGAATCAGGCTTTGCAAAATCCAGACCTCATCCTTTACACCAACAGATCATCTTTCGTGAAAAAACGTTATAAGGAAAGCTTCCCCGCCCCGCCGCCCCCCGCCCCCGCCCAAACCCGGAGCATCGGCACAGCGGGCAGAATTACAGGCTCTGACTGAAGCTTGCAGAATAGCAGAGGATCGGTCTGCTAACATTTACAAGGCTCTTGCTGTCCTTTTGGAGTTGCCTATGACTTTGGCCAGCTATGGATACAGTATGGATCCCTAATATCTGCAAGTGCTCCCATCAGAAATGTGAAATAAGTCATGGACTTCTCTAGCTGCTGAAAGAAGTGACCAATTAAAGTGCAAAGCCCGCACTATAACACCGTGGAAGTCCAGGGTAATGCCCTGGCAGATCAGGCAGCTAAGAAAGCTGCCAACAATCACTCCTGCCAAGAAACTCAAGCAACGTCTGCTGGCTTGACATTAGGATAACAAATTGAGGTCTGCAAACAGTACAGAATGAATGTTCACAAGAGGAGAAATGGGAATGCATCGATAATGGATGCAGGTTACGCAAAGATGGAGTTTGGAAACATCGAAAATCAAAATGACCAGTCGCACTCACTGCCTTGATGCCATATCTGGTGCAACAAATCCACTCACAGGGACATTTGGGTCCTGAACAGATGACAGCCCGCTTCCAGCACAGCTGATGGGGACAATGTTTTTAAAAATATGCTCAAGCGGTAGCGGACCGCTGCCTCAATTACCAGAAGCACAACCCCAGAGCCAAAGTTCAAGTTCCAAAACTGAAAGCCCTGGTGCCTCCAATGCCGTTATAACACTTGCAAGTTGGTTATTCCCTGCTCCCACACTGCCAAGGTTACTCAGCTGTCCTTGTAATTGTGGACAAATTTTCCAGATGAGTAGAAGCTGTTCCTGCAAGAAGGGTCACAGCCAATCACACAGTCAAAGTACTGCGTAAGGACTACATGCCCCAATGAGGGCTGCCTACCAGCATTTGCTCGGACCAGGGAACCCATTGCACTGGAACAATGTGTCAAGACTTTTGCCGGTTATAAAGGATTGACTGGAACTTTCACCGTCTCTATCATTCACAACCATTGGAGCAGGTGAAAAGAATGAACCTGACCCTGAAACAGCGACTAGTTGAGTTCTTAGAGGCTCGCAGGACTGGATGAAGTAATCATATAACATGGATGGGATTAAGCCAGTCTGAAAACAATTCCTTGACTCACCCCTCTGCCTTCACTGCTTGCTATACAAAAGGATTCCACGGACCAATGAACGTCTGACAGAAAGAAATTCTCCTCATCTACATTTTAAAAGGGGTACTCCTTATTTATAAGTATGTTCCCTAGTTCTGACCTGCCCTACAAGGTGAAACGTCATGTCAGGATCCACTATGTAAATTTCCCTCAGGATCTTGTAATTCTCAAATAGATCATCTTTCTCATTCTTAGAAACTTCAGTGGATACAGGTCCAGCTGTCTAACCTTTCCTCATAAAATAATCCCTTCATCCCAGAAAGCAATCGAGCGAGCCTTTTCTAGTGTTTCTAATGCTCAATTAAGAACACCAAAATTATTGATACTCCACACTCATATTAATGTGAACATAGTTTCCTTAGTTTATATCCCAATCTATTTGCAACAAATGACAACATCCAATTCGCCTTCTTAATCACTTACAGGATAGTAGATTCATGTTCGATGGTGCAATCGCCATTTCCTCAGAGCTGTATTTCAGTAATCCTCTCAATGCAGTGTGAACTGGGTGAGGGATCAGGGTCAAAAAGGATATTTAGGGATTCACAGTGTAGAATGGGAAAGTTAATATTAACGTACAAAAGATCTGCAGAAATAGGGCGAGTTTCAAGGATAACAGAGGCCTGTTAATGCGGCCTTCAAATATCGTGGCCATGTCTTTGAACTGGGAATATCCTAATGATGGTGTGAACTTCCTGCCCTTCCCTACATCATAAAATTCATCTTGTGTAAAAACACATACATAATGAGCTGAAAATCATGTGAACGTGCGAGAAAAGCCACCCTGAGAGGAAAAGGCTCACTCTCAGGCTCACCTCGAGATTTAAACCTCATAATGGAAGATTTCATCCTACATTTGATTTTGCAGGTCAAGAAAGGAACTAAATACAGTTTTTTTCTTTATTTATTACTTTCTAAGCTGAACCATACTTTGCTGTTCATGGTTTGCAGTTCTCCAGTAACAGCCAAGTAAAACGTTACTTGCTGTTCTAGCCAGAAGTCATTTTGTTCCCATATTGGACTCTCATGAAACCCACATCCATAATAAACTGCACATCCAAATAATATCACCTTGATAAGTTAACCTTCGTCATTTTTCTCTTTAACCTGTTCAGGACTTAGGAAATCAAGTTCGCCAGCTTCTGAATGTTCTCTAATTCAATGCTTTTATTAAAGTTTCTGGGCATTTCGAAAGCTCATATTCCAATCAAAACTTTACATTCCACTCGTACATTTTTAATTGTGTAGTATGTCTACTCACATGTCAAAAATTAATTTAATGAAACAAAGAACCACTGATTCTGGAGATCTGAAACAAAAACAGAAATGGCTAACAAAACTCAGTACTGTTTTCTTCCAACAAATGCTATCAGACTCAGTTTAGCCAACAATATTAGTTTTTGAGTCAAAAATAAATTAATTTATTCTGTATTACACAAACAATTTGCCCTGCAAGTTGAATCAATTGGCTGGTTCATTAATAAACTTGACCTGTCATCATCATCTTTGCTTTGTTTAATCCTTTAGACAGGTTTCTCTGAACTAAAACTGTTTGTTTGATGTCCGTGCCTCACAGGCCATTGATAATTGATAACTGCTAGTTCCTCCATTACCCTCCTCCAATAGTTCAGGCATATTCACCAACCTTGAATCCCTGCATTCAACTGATTCCCAGTTAAACCAAGACAGCCTCACTGTTAATATTTGCTTGCTTATAACATGAAACATAAACTACACAATTTAGTGCATAATACTTAAGTCAAGCCTGTTTTAGTACTGTGGATATTGTACCTCTTCAATGTTGTGTTATTTTGCCCATTGGTTTGCATTAAAAACTCATTTTTCCACAAGTTCATTATGCATTAATTTACAAAAACATTGGTTAGTGCATTTTCTTTCACTTAGTCTCATTAACATTGACCCACTGTTTAGGTCATGGAGGAATTAACGGAAGGGTGAGTTAGGCATTTTTCCCAATTTGTTCTTAGACACAATTTGTTCTATATCTGTTCACGAGCCAGTTGTTAATGCTGTTTGGCTTTAATCTGCTGATTTTATCATTTGCAATCGCCTTTTGGTTTACTACAGATCAAAAGTAACCTAGATCCTTCTTATCACATTCCTTTGTTTGGTTATGAAAATACCTTTCCCGCACTATTAGAATTCTTGATTGTACATGGAATAACTCCACAGAGGCTGATTTCCTATAACTAAGTCATCCATTAGTTATGTGTGGGGAATCCTTGACACTGATCCAGCTCCCTCAGAGGCAGCTCTCAGAGTGAACAGAGCCTCAGATACTTCTGTTCACCTCTGTCAGCCAGGTCTCGCCGATTGGACCAGATTAACAGCCCCATATTCAATGAGAAGCAAAAATAGAAATTGCAGGGAAAGCTTAGGGGGTCTGGCAGCATCTGTGGAGAGAAATCAGAGTTAATGTCTATGAGGTCCACCTGGCTGACCTCATTACAATTACTACCTCCCTATCCCTCAGAGTCCGAGGACATAGGTAGATTCTTTCTTGTGTAGTTCCTCCTGGGACGTTTTTGCACTGAATCAGGTCCCTCCAACTCTGCCTCTGGTATGGATGGTGTATAATACACAATGGCTTGCCTACCGCACCAAGAATGATTCGGAAGAAATTAATTCTGTTTTTCAGGCAGCAAAGGCATTGAGGTGGCAACATCCACCATGCCACCTCAGATTCGTAGGTATCTTCAATGCTTGATAGAAAGGGAGAACCCATGGTTCCAGTGCAGTTCGAAAGGCTGTTTTACTCTGCTGAGCAGGTTTTGCTCCTGCACTGTTTGCGAGTTTGAAGCTTTCATATGGTTCTCATGCTTATTCAGGTTCGTTGACCTTCCTGAAATTCATATGTCAATGGAGCTGGTCTCTCGTCAACCATGCTTCTTACTCATGCAGGGCCATTCCCGCTCCTACACTAAACTTCACCCTCTGATTTCATTTAGCAGAGCTTTGTATCCTACGCTGACATTCCTAATGTCATTTCATCCACAGCCCAAACCACCACCACCGCTTCCCCCCCTCACCCCACCCCATGTCCAGGAACATCATATTTAACCTGGTGTAGAGTGTTCTCCATATTAGCAACTCTGCTGGAGCTACTCCTGTAGTTGCGTAAGGAGTGGTCCTATAATCAAATAGGAACTGGTTCAGCTTGGGAGCTAGTGAAGCTGTAGGCTGTTTCTTTAACCTGCTTTCAAAGCTAGGACTTCTCTTTCTGCCACACCATTAGATGGTGGATAGTATGGAGCTGTTCTTATATGGCAAATATCATTCAACTTTCGGAAACACCCAAATTCCCTCCTGGTTAACATGGCTTGTTTTCTATAACCAACGCTTCTAGGAGTCTATGTATTGCAAAAGATGTGTGGATTTTCTCTATCATCGTTCCTATGTTTGACAAATGATCTCAATGCATGCCCACCCACTTTGAATGGGTATCCACAATCCACAAGAACATTGAGCACATGAACGGGCCTGCATAATCAATATGGAACTGAGTTTAGGGTTTGTTGGCCATTCCCACGAATGTGGGGAAACTGCTGGTGGTAATTTTTCGTCTTGTTGTTACTCTGGACACTGCATCACCAAACTGTCTATGTCTGCATCCAGTCCTGGCCATCAGATATAATGTCTTGATAACATTTTCAGTTTGGAAACCCTTGAATAACTATAGTGGAGTTCGGTTAGTATCTGGCAGTGACCCTTGGTTGGGACAATCACTCTTGTTCCCCATAATAACATACCATCCTCTACTTTGATTTGGTCTTCCTGTGTCCAAAAAGGTTTCAGTTCTGGTTGGGGTAGCCCTTTGGTTTCCCTATCAGCACCAACTGTTTCAGATTTGCCAGAATCAGAACTTTCTACGGTCAAAGTCTGACATTGTCTGCTGTGACGGGAAGTGTGTCCAGAAAATTTAAAACCATTAAGCACTCTTCCAATGGCAGTACCACTGGTCATGTATCTGTCAGCAGGAGGTAGCTCAATACATATTTGAAGTCTTCAGCTAGTGAGCGCTTTTGCATGGTTACATCATTAATCTCACATACCAAACGATCTCTCAGCATCTCAGTAAGGGTTAAACTGAAGTCACATGCTTCTGCCAATCATCTTAATGTAGTCAAAAATCCCCACACAGATTCCCCTGGTTCTCAAATTGCCAAGTAAAACAGATAGCATCTCAGAATTAGAGGAGTCCTGGTGTGATAACATTCCTGAACTAAATCCATTATGTCTTGAAAAGTTTTAGTATCTGATGCCTCAGGGAAAGTTTAGGGTCCTTATAGCTGAAATAGCAGCGGGTCGATAAGCTGCTAGGAGAATTACTTATTGCTTTTCATCTGCCCCAATATCATTTGCCCAGAAAAAATAACACATTCTTTCCATAAACTGGGTCCAGTGTTGGACACCAAGATCGAACAAGTCAAGCTTCCCAAAAAAAGAAATGGAGAAAGCAAGAACTGCAGATGATGGAGCCAGTTACAACACTGTGTGGAGTTGGAGGAACACAGCAGATCAGGTCAGGACCAAAACATTGACTTTCCTCTTCCTCTGATGTTGCCTGACCTGCTGTGTTCATCCAACTCTGCACTGTGTTGTCTGTGATGCTAAAAATGCTTAGTCCAAGTCAAAGACAACTGTTGCGAGTGAATTTCTTCAGGAGCACACTTTTCTCTTGTCAGTAGTAAAATAACTCCACAGACTCCGGTTTCCCATCACCAAGTTACCTTTTATTCAGACATGGAGAGTCTTTGACACTGACCCTGCTCCCTCAGAGCCATATCTCAGTGAATAGAATGTCTGATCAGTGTCAAGGACTCTCCACGTGTAAATAAAGGGTGACTGGGGATGAGATATTAAAAGGACCCAGTGTTGTCAGCAATCAGCGACTTTGTCCATATTCACAGGGAGGAACTAAAGAAGAGGTGTATCAGAGTTGAAACATTAGCTCTGAGCGTGTCTCCACAGATAGGTTTCTCTAGCTTTTTCCAACATCAGAAGTTTTTAGCTTTTGATAGAAGTGCAGTGGGTTGCTTGAAATAGAAATTAGGAGTGGGAAGAGGTTACTTGGAAAAAAAACATTTGTGGTTAATATTAAAGATAGAAAAAGCCATTCATGTGTATATTGTTGCAAGAGAATAACCAGCAAAGGGGAAGTGTCCATTAAGATCCAAAGTGACAATATGTGTGTGCAGGCCAGAAGACATTGGTAAGGTTTTTAATGAGTACTTTGCATGTGTATTCACTGTAGAAGTGGACAATATACACATAAAAATCAGGGCAGGTGTTGGTGATATACTTGGACAAATTAGCATTGAGAAAGAGAAGTTCTGAATTATTTTGGCAGTCTTTAAAGTGATTAAACCCCTAGACCCAGATGAGATGTATCCTAAGCTGATTTTGGGAGGCACGAGAAAGATTACAGCAACTCTATCATTCATTTTCAGATCTTCTCTGATCACAGGAAGGGTGCCAGATGACTGAAGGACAGCTAATGTGGTGCCATTATTCAACAATAATGCTAGGGATAAACCAGGAAACTATAGGCCAGTAAGTCAAACATTAGTTGTAGGAAAATATTTGGAGAAAGGTTCACGAGACTGATTCTTCAGCTGGCAAAATTGTCCATTGAGGAAATACTGAGGAGAGTTGGCTTATATTCTCTAAAGCTTAGAAGAATGTTAGATTATCTTATTGCAGCATACAAAGTCTTTGCAGGGCTCAACAGGATAGATATAGGAAATATGTTTTCCCTGGCCCGGGGGATCGAAAAGCACAGAACACAGTTTCAAAATAAGAGGTAAGCCATTTATGACTGAAGTAAGGAGAAATTTATTCATTCATGGATGGTAAACTTTGGAATTTTCTACCCCAGAGATCTGTGGAGTATCAATCATTGAATATATTTTGAAACAACTCCACAGGGGTGCCAGCATCTGAGCTGGTGGGGGTGGGCAGCCAAATCAATGCTTCTTCTGAGACCTTGTTGCTCTTGTCCTCAGAGGTCAAGAAGATGGCTTCTGAAGGTACAGGCCATTAAACTGCTAAGGTGGTAGACTGAGGATTCATGGCTTGTGGTCAAAAGTGATGTGCAATGAATGAGATACACATTTTCATGCGGGGTTAATGTGAGGTTCTAATGTCCTGCACCCCTCCACCTGTACAGATAGTCACTGGATTGTTATTGGCTGTCTCCCCCTGGAAAGGGAAAGGAAAAGATTGAGTGAGGTGAAAGTAGGTGGCATAGCTGGTGGTCCTGATGTAGGTAGATGTAAGGTGGTGAGGTGTTCTGTGGTAGTGCATGCAAGGGTCATGCAAAGCTCCTAATATCTGGAGGCTTTGGGGGCTGAGGGGCAGAAAATGTTGCATTAATTAGTGAGGGTAGACAATGAGCCTTGGTGGGAGTTGGGTGCAGTAGCAGGCATAGAATGGGACAGTGTATCAGGTTCCTGTGAAAATGTTCACTAACAATCAAAGCAATAACTTGTAGTAAAACAAGACAAAGAAATCTGAAACTAAAACAGAAATTGCTAGAGAAACTAAGCAGGTCTGGGAGTATCTATGGACAGAAAGCAGAGTTAATATTTTGAGTCCAGTGACCCTTCTTCAAAACTGGTCCTGAATAACTTTTAATACTGTTACTCAGTCAAAAGTAATAAATGGAATGAAGTAAGAAGAATAATTCTGACCACCACGATATCACCTGTAGGTAGGGGAAAGGGATCTGGCTGAGAGACTTAGAAGGTTCTTTATCATCTCTTCCAAGTGCCAAACTAAGAATGAGCCTTTATTCCAGTGTTGGAGAGGGATTTTAAAGAGGAGTCTGAGTCTCGTATTCCAAAGCATAAATTATTATTTATTTGGAGCTTCTTTATCAAGGAGTGGAAGAGGCCAGAGACTACTCTGAATCTGGCTTTCACATGGGCCAGTTGCTTATTACTTACAGTTTAAATTGGAGGTCACTGACACTCTATCCTTTCCAATAAAGTACAAGATATTTATACATATCACTTTACAATGGTTAAATATAACATTGACATCAGTGCTTGCCACACACCCTCTGACCTCTGCATCCAATCCTGTGACTATATGATCAATGATTGTCGACTTCATGGTCCACCTTAGGCCCTCCCATCGTCTTGTGATTTTTGCCAGGCTCCCTATCTACCACCTGTCCTTGGGCTGTTACAATTATTGACAATATTCCAACACCAATTGTTATCTCTCTTCCTAGACATTTGCCAGGCACATCATATACTTGCTTAGTACTCTTGACTTTTCAAATATGGTCATGCAATTCATATTCCTTGATGATCTTAGTACAAAAGATTAAAAAGGATGTTAATTTCTACCAGTTGTTATAAAATGTGTAAAATCAGCTTTAACATAAAGTTACTTATAAAATTATACTTTGTTAAACCTCACACTATGATCCTGTGACGAACCTAATTGTTTTGGGAACAGCTTCCTTCTTATCCAACTTGCAAAGTGGCAGTTGGTTATTCTCTTGGTCACAGTGACCCTGTTTCAAAATTGTTTCTGCATCCCTTGCTACATTATTTGTCTCTTGGTACTCTTATGAGGTTATCTTGTTTGTACCTTTTTGTCATTCGAATCTTCTTACTGATGGAGAAAAATGTCTTCAAGGGTGTTTATCGAAACTAGTCTCTGCTTCCAAGGCTAACTGCCTTCGAAATTTAATTCCCTAATAAGTATTAAATTTAAACTTCTAGTCTTGTACGAAGATGCATCAACTTTAATATGTAATTATCACTATTTAAAGGCCTCATCTCAGGTAGCCCAACCTTTCCCTTTCTGTTTCATATAAAAATTGGAAATGTCAAATCAGGTGGTTTTCATTTGAGCTGCCTTATCAGAGTCTTGTATTTTGGTCCCATCTTACTAAGACTAACAGGCATTTTGTTGTCTGTCTGTGAAGGTCATGATTTGAGCTGTTTGAACTGCTAAATCAGCTTAAAATTTCCTCCAATTGTCTGTGTCAGTTAGAAAGACAACCCCTAATAGCTATTTTGTTATATTCAGCCATGGGCAACTGTAACACAGGCAATTACTGTTTCAGAGATAGTAGGAACTGCAGATGTTGGAGAATCTGAGATAGCAAGGTGTAGAGTTGGATGAACACAGCTGGCCGAGCAGCATCCGAGGAGCAGGAAAGCTGATGTTTTGGGCCTAGACCCTTCCTTTCTGATGCTGCTTGGCCTGCTGTGTTCATCCAGCTTTGCACCTTGTTCTCACAGGCAATTACTGCCCTTTTTAAAAAACTGCATCTTATATCTTAATTTCATATTTGAATTTAACAATTTTAGTGTCAGATTAATGCGGCATGGAAACAGGCTGTTCGGCCCAAACTGGTCCATGCTGACCATGGTGCCCGCTCAGCTCATTCCAACCGCCCGCATTTGGTTCATATCCCTCAAAACCCTTCTCACCCATGTATCTATCCAATTGATTTTTAAATATTGTAATTGTACCTCCCTTAATCATTTTGTCTGGCAGCCTATTCCATATATGCACCACTCTCTGCATGAAGAAGTTGCCTCTCAGGCCCTTCTTAAATCTTTCCCCTCTCATCTTAAACCTATGCCATCTTGTTTTCAATTCCCTATCCTTTGGGTAATGACTATAAGCATTCAGCCCATCTATGGTCTTCACAATTTTATACATCTCTGTGTGGTCACCCCTCATTCTTACACATTCCAAGGAATAAAGTCCTATCCTGGCCAACCTCTCCCTATAACTCAGGCATACTAGACCTGGCAACATCCTCCTAAATCTTCAATGCACACTTTCCAGTTTAACTATGTCTGTCCGACAACCGGGTGGCCAAAACTAGGTACACAATACACTGACAACTTCTGCTACAATAGCATCCATTACATTTATCTCTATATAATAGCTCCTGAACATACGCAACCTTAATATAGATAGTCTACATTCATTTATAAGGATATCATTATTTTGCAATTTAAAGTTTTCCTGGCTTCTACATAACTAAGTATTCCTTCAATGGGTTTAATACTACTCTCCTTCTAACTGTACATGCGGTTTTCCTGTCCCACTGCAACCTCTCTCTTACTATTCCTCTGACAGCTTCCCTTTCTCCCTCCTTCCTTCGGTTCCTCCATCTGGCTCCCCATTCTCCCTCCTGCAGCCTCCCTGTCTCTCCCACAACCTTGCAACAAGTCCTTCTCTCTTCACTGGCTCATGTAGCCCATTTCTTCCCTCCACACTTCTTGTATTCTCTATCTTACTAAAGCAGGAGCCCACACCAACACTTACCACATCTCTGGATCTGCCAGAAGGAATTTCTAACAGATGACAATATGCCACCCACTCTTAGCCTCCTCTCCCAGTCTTGGCATCTCGCCTTTGCCATCACTGTCAAAGGCTTCCCAACAAAAACTTCCAAGCTTCACCACCCTCGGTATCAGCATCACTAGCAAAAGGATCCTGCATCTACCACCACCAGCCTTGCAGGCTCCCTGGTCTTCCCCACCACACCACCAAAAATGTTGTAACCATGCCCTCTCCACTCACTGGTCCAGTTTCCTCCCTCCACATTTCCTGTAGTCTCTATCTTATCCCTGATACCTAGACCACAGCATCACCTACCCCGTCACTGGATCTGTTAGAAAGAATTCCTGACAGATGACAACAGCCCCACGTCCCCCACTTCCAGCCTTGCAACCTTGGCCTTGTCATCCCTGTGAAAAGGCGCTTAGGAACCCTTAGAATCACTGGGTTGCCTTACTTGACATCAGTACCCAGAGGAAGAACATTACTCAGCAGCTCACCTTCCTTCTTATTTAGTCATTTCTTTCTTTCATTTGCTGCCTGATGGATTCTCCAGTGAATCTATCAGCAGCAAAGGTGAAACAAAATCACCCTGTGACTAAAAGAGCAGCTCTTCAGAGATTCTGTCCATTCTACTTAGAAATACAGCCTTTCTCAGATTGGTCATCTCTGGGATAAATCTTTTCCAGGAGTGTTGGGGATTTCAGGACTGACTTTGACTGCCACTTGAGTGTATTTTGAGCACTGTTGTGGGGTCAAGTCCACCTGAAATTTGGGCACAAAGTCTTGGTACAGACAAGCCAATAGTGTACTGAGGGAGTTCTGCATTGCCAAAGATGCCATTATCCAGATGACAAGATAAAACAAGGCCCAGCCTGTCCTGTAAGATGATATAAATGATTCCTCGCCACTATTCGAAAAGCAGGCATGGTATCCTTTTTTCCAACCAATATTTGTTTCTTCGACCAATGTTACTAAAACAGATTGATTTATTTATTACATTGCTGTATATAGGGCTTTCCTGTATGTAAATCTGTTGCAACATTTTCAACATTACCATAGTGGCTATACTTCAAAAGTGTTTGTTTTCTTTATTTATTAATGGGATAAGGGCGTTACTGGCTAGACAGCATTTATTGTCCATCCCTAATTGCTGTGAGAGTGATTCAGAGTCAACCATTGCCAGGCCAGGTAAGGATGGTGATTTCCTTCTGTAAAGGACATTATTCAACCAGGTAGGTTTTTCTGATAATTGACAATGGATTCTTGATCATCGTTAGATTCTTAATTCCAGGTATTTTATTGAATTCAAATGCCACCATCTGCTTTGTTGGGATTCAAACCTGGGTTCCCAGAACATTATCTGGGTCTTTGAGTTACAGTCCAGCAATAAGGCCATCAGGTAATCACCTGTGCGTGCCCCCCCACCACCCCCACCGCCGCCACCCAACCCTGCTTCATTGTCTGTAAAGTACAATGGGATGTCCTGAGGCAATGAGTAGAAAATGGGGATGCAAATCTTTTGGGATTGGAGGAGCAGTGAGCAAACTGCTGAGTTAGGTTCCTGCTCGTAAATTAAATGCTGATGATCAACAAGGGTCGCCCATTAAGTATGACCTTAAATGAACTGCATGCACAAAATCTAAATGGAAACCTCCCCCTCTGCAACTGAAGTCTTCCTCTCACTCCCTCAATAACTGAATTTCCACTCTTCAGCAATGAAGTTTCCACGTCCTCCCCTCTGTCACTGAGGCACCACCCCTTCCCCTCAGAAATGTAAATATCTACATCCATCATCAACTAAAGCCTCATTCTTTTGACAAGTGAAGTTACTGCCTTCATAAAACTGAATTTCTCCTTGTCAGCAACTGAAGCTCTCATTACCCCTCAGCAACTGTAGTTATCGGTCACTCAATGACTTGCTCCCCTCCCACTCAGCAACCAAAGCCTATGGCCCCCAACATTTGGAACATTCTGCGCAACACAGGAAACTTTAGATTCCAGTGTTTCCTCTCCCCTCCCCTTGTCCTCAAGAAGTGACCTTCCCCCTCAGCAAGTAAAACTCCACCACCCCCCTCATAAATCACTATCACCATTCTGCTCAGCAACTTTCATACCCCATCCTCCCAAAGATTAAATGTTGAATCAAAATCAGATCATACTGGGAAAAGGACAGCACGTCTAACACTGCAGCATTTTGTCACTACTGTACTGGAATTTCAGCCTTGATATTTCAGCTCAGCCCTGGAACTAGATCGTAACTGAAGGTGTCCCAAATCATTTCACTTATGTAATTATTGATCTGTTGGATTTTTCAGCGTGTTTCTTTTTGCAGTGGTTCCGGTGAAAATGTTCGCCATGACTATCAATCAGAGTAATAATTTTTTGTAAAAGATGAGACAAACAACTGCAGATGCTGGAAACTTGAAGTGAAAACAGAAGTTTCTGGAGAAACTCAGCAGGTCTAGCAGGTTCTTTGTGGAGAAAAAACAGAGTCAATGCTTCAATGCTTCAAGATCCTTCTTCAGTTCTGAAGTCTTGCAACATTAACTCTGCTCTCTCTCCACAGATGCTGCCAGACCTGCCTAGTTTCTCCAGCAATTCCTGTTTCTATTTCAATCATTTTTAGTGTTCCTGGCCAGGATGTAGATATCACTAGCATGGGACAGTAAAGAGATCCATAATTGGACAGGGAGAGGGCAGTGACCCTAGTTCACCTTGGGGATTTTAAAGTGCTCCAAAGTTGAACATGGATAAAGAAAAGAAGGATGACATCAAGTAGGGTCCGGCGGGATCCAAAGTCAAGATTATAGTAGACTAAACATAAGAGACAAATGGACCAAATGGTTGAAGCTAATTGGAACCCCATCAATCCACCCTGGTTTGCAAAGAGGGCGGTTAAAGAAAGGAGAAATGAAGAAAATGAGGCCTTTATATTAGGACCTTGAGCTCATGTAGAATTAACAAAATGCCTGAATCATTTGAGAGAAAAACAAAAACAGTCCACAGTATTGCTGGCTAGACCAGTATTCGCAATCCTTGAACCAAACTGGTTGGCCGATATTTATCACAGCTGAGAGGTATGGAGGTTATCTCCATGTTTGTGACTGTGTGCTATACTGGATGGTCTAGAATGTGAAAAATTGGATGTAAAACTAGTTGAGAGATGCTCACGATGAGCAACCCAGAAAGTTGAAAATTGAGATTGGAGGAAAGTAAGAAAGTGTTCACAGTTATAGGAGAGAGAGAGAGCCCAGTTTTTTTGGACCATGGTCCTTGAACTGAATGTTAACTCTTTGTGAGATAACAAAGTGTAGAGCTGGATGAACATAACAGGCCAAGCAGCATCTTAGGACCACAAAAGCTGGCGTTTTGGGCCAAGACCCTTCATCAAAAAAGGGGGAGGGGGAGGGGGTTCTGAAATAAATAGGGAGAGAGGAGGTGGACCGAAGATGGATAGAGGAGAAGATAGGTGGAGAGGAGACAGACAAGTTGAAGAGGTCGGGATGGAGCCAGTAGAGGTGAGTGTAGATGGGGAGTTAGGGAGGGGATAGGTCAGTCCGGGGAGGACATACAGGCCAAGGGGGCTGGATGAGATTAGTAGGAAGGAAATGGGGGTGTGGCTTGAGGTGGGAGGAGGGGATAGGTGAGAGGAAGAACAGGTTAGGGAGGGGGGGACGAGCTGGGCTGGTTTTGGGATGCAGTAGGGGGAGGGGAGATTGTGAAGCGTGTGAAATCCACATTGATACCATTGGGCTGCAGGGTTCCCAAGCAGAATATGAGTTGCTGTTCCTGCAACCTTCGGGTGGCATAGTTGTGGCACTGTTATCTCTTTGTGGTCTGGATTGTGTTTGTTTTTGTTTAGTAATTGTTAAATATTGTGTTGTGTAATTTGTGCATTTTCATTCCCTGGAGCTCAAGACCTGGGGATACTTAGTGTTCACTTTATATTTTAGGGACATATTACGATAGAGTAGTGTGTGTGTTCTTGTCAGTTTGAAACATGTATGGTTAGGGTGAGGATCTATTATGGAACCATCAGTGGTTGTGTAAAAGAAAGATCTGCTACAAAATGTTGATTTAAAATTTGTGTCTCAGAAGCCTGGTTAAGAAAAAAAATTATCTTTTTGGAATCATTTGAATAAAGCCAATTGAAAAATGTAATATCCAATCAAATGACAATTTATTTCCTCTTTCCTTAAAATATTGTAAACTCCATGTTGTTTAGTCTGAGGAAAGAGTCCAGGGTAAATATTTAATTTCAGACTTTTTATGATTGAATTATCATTTTAGAAATTCATTTCCTGGCCAGAATGATCTTCCAAATGTTATTTTAACTCTGAGTGAATCTTTAATTCTGGATGATGAGATTTGCTCATTTTAATGTTGATGAGTGTGAATTGTGCTCCGAAAAAATAGGGAAAATTGGAATTTTGAGCATTTAGTTCTATTCGGACAAAATTACCTGACGATATGTTCTGAAATCTGAGAAGGCAGATATCAAGGAATTGAAAAAAAGTAAAATCTAAAAAGGGAGGTGGGTGTTGCTTTGTTCAGGAAAGAACTATAACACATGGCCCTTATTTCTGTACAGGAGAAAGAGGGGCTGTTTTAATTATTACATCTAAGAATAGCGAGTTTTGAGAAGATTTGTAGCTCAGGTTGAGGTTCTGGATGTGAGTTTGCTTGCTGAGCTGGAAGGTTAGTTTTCAGACGGTTCGTCACCTTTTTTTATTTGAAAAAATATACTTTATTCATAGAATGTACAAAAAAATACATTTATCCACCTACCCAGTCATGCAAGCCACTCTGGGTTACCCGGGGGTACGTACACCAACTAAAAGGAAAAAACAAAAGAGAGAAAAAAAAACAAAGCAAAGAAACCGCACCGGCAGTTGTCACCCCGCACAGTCCCAGTTGGCCCCCTGGCCAGTTGGGGAAGGCGCCAGCTGGGCCCAGTTACCAGATAGGGCCCTTTTTTCTATTCTGGACGAGAGGTTTCATACCGTGGTCTTTCCCCACCGCACCTTGGCAGTGGCTGCCCCAAGCTTTAGCACGTCCCTCAGCACGTAGTCCTGGACCTTGGAGTGCGCCAGTCTGCAACACTCAGTCGGGGTCAGTTCTTTCAGCTGGCAGACCAGCAAGTTGCGGGCAGACCAAAGAGCGTCTTTCACCGCATTGATGGTCCTCCAGGCGCAGTTGATGTTGGTCTCGGTGTGCGTCCCCGGAAACAGCCCGTAGAGCACGGAGTCCCGCGTCACGGAGCTGCTCGGGACGAACCTCGACAAATACCACTGCATCCCCCTCCCGACCTCCCGCGCATAGGCACACTCCAGAAGGAGGTGATCGACAGTCTCGTCACCCCCGCAGCCATCTAGAGGGCAGCGTGCGGTGGTGCAGAGATTCCGGGCATGCATAAAGGATCTCACTGGCAGAGCCCCTCTCACCGCCAGCCAAGCAATGTCCTTGTGCTTGTTTGAAAGTTCTGGCGATGAGGCATTCTGCCAAACGACTTTGGCAGTCTGCGTGGGGAAACACACGACGGGATCCACCCTCACCTTTTCCCGAAGGGTCCCGAGGATACTACGTGCTGACCACTGCCTGACGGCCTTGTGGTCAAAGGTGTTACCTTTCAAAAATTTCTCCACGAAGGACAGGTGGTACGGAATGGTCCAACTACTCGGAGCGTTCCGCGGCAACGAGGCCAGGCCCATCCTTCGCAACACCGGGGACAAGTAGAACCTCAGTAAGTAGTGACACTTGGTGTTTGCATACTGAGGATCTACGCACAGCTTGATGCAGCCGCACACAAAGGTAGCCGTCAGGGCGAGGGTGGCGTTCGGTACGCCCTTTCCCCCATTTTCCAGGTCTTTGTATATGTTGTGTCTGCGGACCCGGTCCATCCTCGACCCCCAAATGAAGTGGAAGATGGCCCGGGTGACCGCAGCGGCGCAGGTCCAGGGAATAGGCCAGGCCTGCGCCACATACAACAGTACCGAAAGCCCCTCGCACCTGACAACCAGGTTCTTACCCGCGATGGAGAGGGACCGGAGCGTCCACCTGCCCAGCTTCTGCTTCAATTTGGCAATACGCTCCTCCCAAGTCTTAGTGCATGCCCCAGCTCCACCAAACCAAACAACCAGCACCTTCAGGTAGACTGTCCTGACGGTGAAGGGGATGAAGGAGCGGTCGTCCCAGTTCCCGAAGAACATGACCTCGCTCTTACCCCTATTGACTTTGGCACCAAAGGCCAGTTCAAACTGGCCGCAGATGTCCAACAGCCTACTCACCGACCGACGATCGGTGCAGAAGACGGCGACATCATCCATGTACAGGGAGGTCTTGGCCTGAAGGCCTCCGCTGCCTGGGATAGTCACGCCCTTCAGGCTCACGTCCTTCCTGATGGAGGCGGCGAAGGGCTCCACACAGCACACGAACAAGGCAGGAGAGAGCGGGCAGCCCTGCCTGACTCCAGATCTAACAGGAAAACTGTCTGATTCCCACCCGCTGATCAAGACTGCGCTAACGATGTTGGTGTAGAGCAGCCGGATCCAATTGCGGATGCCCTCCCCGAACCCCAATTTGGAGAGGACGTCCCTCATGTAAGCATGAGAGACCCTGTCAAAGGCCTTCTCCTGGTCCAGGCTGACGAGGCAGGTGTCCACCCGCCTGTCCTGTACGTAGGCGATCGTATCCCTGATGAGCGCGAGGCTCTCAGCGATCTTCCTGCCCGGCACAGCACAGGTTTGGTCAGGGTGAATCACTGACTCCAGGACAGACCTGACCCGGTTGGCAATGACCTTGGCCAGGATTTTGTAGTCCACGTTCAAAAGTGAAATGGGACGCCAATTCTTAATTTCTTCCCTCTCCCCCTTCCTCTTGTAAATGAGGGTGATGATGCCCTTCCTCATGGACTTGCACATTTCCCCTGCCCGAAGCGCACTATCGTACACCTCCAGCAGGTCCTGGCCGACCAGGCCCCACAGAGCGGAATACAGCTCGACCGGTAAGCCGTCGCTTCCAGGAGTCCTATTCCTCTGCAAGGACTTGAGGGCTCTGGCCAGTTCGTCCAGGGATATCGGCCGGTCCAGCCACTGCCTCATGCCGTCGTCTAAGACCTCCGTGATAGACGACAGGAACGACTCGGAGGCCGTGCTGTCCGTGGGCTTCGTGTCGAACAGTCCAGCATAGAAGGATCTGCTGATCCTCAAAACGTCGGGCCGAGACGACGTCACCGAGCCGTCGTCCTCCTTCAGCCGGCTAAGCACAGAGCTCTCTTTGTGCACCTTCTGAAAGAAGACACGCGAGCACGTCTCGTCCTGCTCCACGGAGCGGACCCTGGACCGGAAGATTATCCTGGAGGCCTCCGCGGCGAAGAGCGAGGCTTGCTGGCCCCTCACCTCGCGGAGGTCCTCCGTGACATCGACCCCCATCAACTGCAGAAGGAGCAGGTTCTGCACGCTTTTCTGGAGTTGCGACAGCTTTCCCCGCCTCTCTCTTGCCTTCTGAACACCCTTGAGGACAAAGAACCTCTTGATGTTCTCCTTCACCGTCTCCCACCAGTCGCCTGGAGACTCAAAGAGGGGTTTCACGGCTCTCCAACCGGCGTACTCCCTCTTAAGCTCCTCGACGTTCTCTGGGGTCAACAGAGTCGTGTTGAGCTTCCACGTCCCCTTGCCGGCCGGCTGGTCATCCTGTAAGTGACAGTCGGCCAACAGGAGGCAGTGGTCAGAGAAGAACACCAGCTCGACACCGGTGGACCTGACCGAGAACGTCCGTGAAGCAAACAGGAAGTCTATCCTTGAGCGGATAGACCCGTCTGGCCGCGACCAGGTGTACCTCTGCTGCGCTCTGTCTGCAGGGGTGCTGAAGACGTCGAGCAGCTTGGCGTCGTTCACCGTGCCCATCAGGAATCTGGACGTGACATCCAGTTGAATCCCCCCACCCGCTGTCCCCACGCCGGATCTTCCATCTGCATCAATGATGCAGTTGAAGTCTCCACCTAGGATGACCGGCCTGGACGTGGCCAGCAGGGGTGGAAGCCGCTGCAGGACGGCCAACCACTCACTCCGTACCGCTGGGGCGTACACGTTGATCAGCCTCAGGGGAGCATTCCTGTAGGTGGTGTCAGCCACTAGGAGGCGCCCCCCCACCACCTCCTGAACTTGAGAGATGGTGAAGTTGCGCCCCCGCAGGAGAATAGCCAGGCCCGAGGAGCGACAGTCGTTACCCCCCGACCAGATCGAAGGCCCACAGGTCCAGGCGCCAGACCATTTCCCGTACCTGCCGAGGTGCGGTATCCCGCACTCCTGCAGAAACAGGAGGTCCGCCTTGATGGTGGTCAGGTAGGCCAACGTGGACACACATCTCGCGGTTGACTTGACGCTGCGCACATTAATGCTCGCAATTCGTACCCCCATTGTGGGCAGTGACCGCAGTACCCTCCCCAAGTCCAAGGTCCAGCCCCTCCATCTGTCCCTTCATGCCCATGGCCCGGGCTAAGTGCTGGACGGTCTCCGGGCTCAGGAAACCGTCCGTGCTGCCTTCCGGGTGGCATCCCCCCGTCAGGGGTGCGGAGGCAGGAGGGTCCGGCTCCGTGTCAGGCTGGGGACGCGCTGTTTCTTCCTTCCCGCCTGGAAGTTCCAGGGGGCCCTCCAGTGCTCCAGCGGCACTTGACTGGGTGTCGGAGTGAGCCTCAGGACGCCTCCCATCACCTGGAAGCGGGGTGCTGCTTTCCTTCCCCCTCGAGACCTTTAACTTCTGCTTCGGGTGGGCCCTCTCCGAATCCTCCTCGTCGGAGGAGCTCTTATAGCCCCCCTGTAGCTGCCTCTTCCCGCCTGATTGTTGCGGTTCCTGGGCCCGTCGACGCACCTTCCTCCTCGCTTTCCGGACTGTTGTCCACTCCCCTGGGTCGCCTGTCGCCGCCTCCATTGGCTCCGGGTTGTCGCGGGGGATCGGAGCCTGCAGGGGTGCTTTGCTGGCCTCGGGCCCATCCTGCACGGCCTGGCCCTCCTGCACATTAGTGGTGTCCTTGCTGGGCCCTGGTGCCTTCCTCTCCTCCGGGGGGGCTGGCCCCGCATTTCCCCTGCTGGCGACCTGGGCGTAGGTGGCACCCCGCTGCGGGCATGCCCTATAGAAGTGGCCCGCTTCCCCGCAAAGGTTGCAGCTTCTCTCTCGTGGGCAATCCTTTGCAAGGTGTCCCTCCTCCTTGCAGTTCCTGCAGATGGTGGCTTTGCAGTCGGCCGCCATGTGACCTGACCTACCACAGGCATGGCAGATTTTAGGTTGCCCTGCATAGGTCAGGTAGACCCTGCTCTCGCCGATCGCGAAGCTGGACGGTGGATGTGCGACATTCCCGTCTGCGCCCATCCTCAGCGTCACCTTGACCTGCCTCTTACTCGTCCAGATGCCAAAGGGGCCCACGATGTCATTTAGGTCCCCTTCCACCTTCAGATACCTTCCGAGGAAGGTCAGGACATCAACTGCTGGCACATGCGGGTTGTACATGTGTACAGTCACCATACGGCTCCTCTGTGCTGGCATCACAAACAGCGGGACAGCGGTCAATACAGAGAGGGGGCCCTCACCTCCTTTCTCCTTGAAAACCTCCAGGAAGCGCTCGCAAAGCTTGGCACTCCGGAAGGTCACGTCGTAAAAATCTCCTCCAGGGAAATCCTGCAGGCAGTAAATGTCCGCAGCAGCGAACCCACAACAGTCCAACAGGACCCTCTTCATGAAGAAGGTGCGGTCCACAGGTGCAACTTCATCCACCTTCTTTACGGAAACACGGATGGTGTTCCGGACCCCCTGACCTGGGGCACGAGCACTTGCGCAGCCATCGTTGCAGGTTGGCTGCTCCCCTGAACCAGCATTAGGCCGAAGCCAGCATTAAGATCCACTGGTCGCAAGGGTGCACAGCCAACCCGACGTCCTCCTTTCACCTCCAAGATAGCACTCTCCTCCTCTCAGTCCACAAGAGAGTGGGTCTTTATTGTGTTCGAGATGTAAGCTAGTTCACTGAACTTGAAGGTTTGTTCCCAGATGTTTTGCCACCATTCTAGGTAACATCAACAGTGAGCCTCCGGTGAAGCACTGGTGTTATGTCCTGCTTTCTATTTATCTGTTTAGGTTTCCTTGAGTTGGTGATGTCATTTCCTGTGTTGGTGATGTCATTTCCTGTTCTTTTTCTCAGAGCATGGTAGATTAGCTCCAAATCAATGTGTTTGTTGATGGAGTTCCGGTTGGAATGCCATGCTTCTAGGAATTCTCGTGCGTGTCTCTGTTTGGCTTGGCCTAGGATAGATGTGTTGTCCCAATCAAAGTGGTGTCCTTCCTCATCTGTATGTAAGGATACGAGTGATAGTGGGTCATGTCGTTTTGTGGCTACTTGATGTTCATGTACATGTTGTGAAAATACAGTGCAGTACAGGCCCTTCGGCCCTCATTGATGCGCCGATCTGTGAAACCAAACTGACGCCCACCTAACCTACACTATTCCATATATTTTATATATATAATTTAATATATCTAAATATGTATATATAAACCACTGTGCCTGTACATTCTTCAGCATATCATAACAAGAAATTATATTAAGATCCACATGGTCTGGCATTCTAAAGCATTTAAGGGGAATTGTTACCTGAAATTTAAAAGGATTCTGGAAAATGATAAATGCATACACGGTCTCATTGGTTTCAATGCATGGAAAACAAAATTTTTAGTATCTTTGAAGGAGTCAATGAAATATTTAATTTGGACAAAGTTACATATAGATATATCAAATAGAGCTATCAAGTAACTTTTTTTATAAAGGAAAAGTCACTTAGGAGAAAGAACAAACAATGTATGTAATTGCCTGGAATCAAATAGAAATGTTTGGCTTCTGTTTTAAGATATTATTAGAATATGTTTCATTGGACTTCAAATCTCTCCAAGGCTCAGAATTCAGATAGGATGGTAACTAGTTGAATTACAAAATTGGGTGAGTGTGACTGATGAAGGGGTAGAATGATGGCAGAAGAAGTCAAACAAAATTAGAATTGTAATGGTAACTGATATTCACATACATTCTAGTGAAAGGAAAGTTTAGATGAGAGAGCACTAGACTGATAGCTTTCTCTTGGTGGTGTTTGTGTCCTTGTCTTTCATTTTAAGAGAGCTGAATTTGACAATCAAGCCACCCCCTGAGGCATTGGGACCTATGTGGAGAGATAAGTAAAATCTCATAGATTTTTTTATAGGATTAAGCGAGAATTAAGAAAGTGTAGCATAATATTGAGATGCCACATAAGTGTGCAAAGATATTCTGAGACCAGTCCAAAATAGACTGCTACAAAGAAGGGGAAATAAATGCACTGAAGAACAAGTTTTTTGAGAAACAGCATGGCATGAAATGGTTAATGTGAGAAAACATCTTAATTTACAAAACAATAGCCTGTTCTCCAGAGAAAATGACTACAAAACTATTGGGATAGGGTCAAGAGTGGAATTGCAAGGAGCAAGGAGCATTTCAATTTAAATAATTAAGGGCGTTGAGAATAAAACACTTAGCAATAGTTATCCTCAAGACAGATACAGATGAAAGAGAATTGGAGAATTTTAAGTCCATGTAAGATGTTCTTTTATTATTATTGATCTGAAGATGGAGAACTAAAGGATAGCGAACCAAGTTAAGGAGCATAAATCTGAAGTTATGGTATTGAGTAATGGATGATAGAAAACAGCAAATTTTAGAACAAGTTATGGAAACAGATTAATTGAAAGAAAATACAAAGAGATGTTGATGATGGAGAGAGTGGTAGGATTGCTGAGGATCTCTTGGAAGGAGATGGAGTGATGGATTTATTTGTAGATAAAGGTAGAAAATATTATGAGGAACAGTCCGACACTGAGTGGGATGTGGTAGTCATTGAGGTTGTTTTGGAAGTAGGAGAGGAGATCCCTGGAATATACTGAGCCCAAATAGCAGAATTAAAAGCCCCACTGAAGCGTTGAAATTAGCCAGGGGTGAGAGAGTTAATATACACACAGACAGCAGTCAAGCCTCTGGCATAGCCAATGGTTATATAATGGCCTGGGTTCTGTGAGGATATATTACCTCATCCAGGGACCACACACAACATGAACAGCAGGTTAAAAATTTAGTAGAAGCAGTAAAACTGCCCAGTAATTGGAACAAAGGAAAGCATGTCTGGCAGAAATATGTGAACAGACAGCAGCAGGGACTATTATCTTGCAAAACTTTGGGAATATTGTTGGCAGCATTTCCCCTCACTGTTTCATCTCTACGTAATGGGCAAAGCTGGGATGAAATGTTACCCAAGAGCCAGAAATTGTAGGCAAAGGAGTAAGACCCAGGGGTACAATGAGAGAAGATTTCAACAAGTTGCTTCCCCCCAGTGAAGTTAAAGAAGCCTTGTATGAAAATTGGATTGTTATCACAGAAAATTACCATAACAATTACAAGGAGAGCATCCTTTACATTCAACTGAAATCAGTACTAAACGGATAAGTCCAAAAACATCATGTATTAAGACTTCTGAATCTTATTTCATTGAAAAGTTTAAAACGTCTTTTTTTAAGCTGTAGTGGGAGAGATGCTGTGGAAGAAAATGGTTTAGCTTGTTCTCAAAACATAGATAATCTGTTTTGGAAAACATCCAATTTAACTCTGAATTTGAAGTTGGAAATATTTTGTCTGTACACTTACTCAGAAAATATTTTCTTTAAGACAATAGAAATTTAAAATGCCAGTTTGAGACTATTAAATTATTTTCTGACGGTTCTTTCTCAAATCTGAATTTGTGAAAGCATGAAATGATGTCACCTAATGACTTGGGCTCAGTCCTTTGAGACCAGCGGAGTTAATACTGCCTGCTGACAGTTTTAAATCTTCTCATACACCTTCTAAAGTAAGATGTGTTGTGTGGATGTTATTAACCCACTGGGTTCTTCCAGTGCCAGTGAATATTGCTTTTTGAATAGGTTTCAAAAACATAATGAGGGGGCTGAAAGTCATATGGAGGCGAAGTATTTGTTGAAATTAGGATTGATAAAATTACTTGATACGTGTTCAAATATGCAATGGGAAATGAAATGTTAATGATCAAACAAATTTAAATCTATAATTTTAATTTATAAAAAGAGCCAATGAAAACAGCCTACGTGATGTTAATTTGTGTCAGGAAAGATTTGGATAGATTGTTTTGGAAGAAATTAATTGAAATCTATTAGCCCTACAACACTACAGGGGATGTACATAAAAGAAACTTGAGTCCCTTGTTGTCAAGTTTGAAATTGGAATAATTTTGAAAGGAAGGAAAGTCAAGTATAATCTAGCAAGTGACATTTGAGAAAATTGTGTGAACTTTTTGTAAGACTAAACAAGTGAAATTTGGTAATGCAATCAGTTCTGTAATAATGTGTGCTTCTTCAACACAAATTGGCTTTAATGCAATTGAAGAATTTACACCACTATTCATAGAATGTGAAATTTCATGACCTGCATTGGCTATAATGCACTTCCGGCCCCATTAGTTTAAATGGAGCAGCTAATGCGTGATTTTCTTACAACTCGAGATAATGCGAGAATAGAGCTATTGCATTATATAAGAACCAACTGTGCTTAAAATCACACAGTAATATTTTGTTTGTCTCTTTTAAAACTATTGCAAAAACATTCTTCTTTTATTTTATTCCCTGAACAGCAAGGTTTCTCCTGGATTCCTGAATCATTTATAAAAGTAATTAATGGTGCCAGTTTTAGAATAAAAGAATAGTAACAGGGAAGAAAAGTGACACAGCATCAAATGGGACTAACTCAACTTGTGTGTGGTCAAATGGGATATATCTTCAAAACATACTATTAAGGATTAATCATTAAAAGTTAATTGGACATGGCAACGAGCAATTAAAAAAATTAACATTGTACATGGTGAAGAGGGTATCTGTCAAGGACTGTAAAATATAGACCATCTGAGCGCTATGGCCAAGCCCCGAATGGAGGTGTTGTTGTAGTTGCCCATGGCTGAATATGACAAAATGGGTTTTCACTTTAACTGACACAATCAAAGGTAATTTTAGCTGACAGAGGATTTCATATAACTCAAATCATGGACTTCACAAACAGACAACAAAATGCATCTGAGTCTCAGTAAAATGGGACTAGGATGCAAAATTAAAACCCTGATAAGGCAGTTTAGATGGAAACCATCTGATTTGAGATTTCCATTTTTTATATGAAATAGAAAGGGAAACCTTGGCCAACCTGAGATGACGCTTTTTGAAAAATGATAATTTCATATTAGAGCAGACACATTTTTGTACAAGAATAGAAGTCTAAATTTATCACATGTTGAGGAATTAAATTTCTAAAGGCAGCCAGCCTTGGATGCAGACTAGTTTCGACAAACAGCCTTGAAGGCACTTTTTTCTCTGTCAGCAAGAAGATTAGAACAACAAAAAGGTATAAACAAGTTAACGCCATAAGAGTACCAAGACTTGAAAAATGTAGCATGAGGATCACTGTAACAATTTTGAAACAGGGTCATTATGACCAAGAGAATAACCAACTGCCAGTTTGGAAATCGGATAAACTGTACCCGAAATTGCTAGCTTTGATGCAGAATCATTGTATTAGGTTTAACTATCCATGATGCTATAAGTAACTTTATATTAGAGCTGATATTACAAATATTATAACAGTAAATAACAATATCTTGCAAACTGCCAATATTACAGAGGAGGAGGTGCTGGACGTCTTAAAGGCAGATAAATCCCTGGGACCTAATCAAATGTACCCTTGAACTTTGTGGGAAGATAGAAAGGTGATTGCTGGGCCCATTGCTGAGATACTTGTACCATCGATAGCCACAGGTGAGGTGCCGAAAGACTGGAGGTTGGTTAACATGATGTCATTATTTAAGAAATGTGGTAAGAAAAAACCAGGGGACTATAGACCAGTGAGCCTGACATCAGTAGTGGGCAAGTTGTTGGAGAGGATTCTGAGGGACAGGATTTACATGTATTTGGAAAGGCAAGGACTGATTGGGGATGGTCAGTATGGCTTTGTGAGAGAGAAATTGTCTCTCACTAACTTGATTAGGTTTTTTTGAAGTTATAACTAAGAGGATTGATACAGGCAGAGCATTGGAAGTTATCTATATGGACTTCATTAAGGCATTCGACAAGGTTTCACATGGTAGATTGGTTAACAAGGTTAGATCACATGGAATACAGGAAGAACTAGCCATTTGGATACAAAATTAGCTAGAAGGTAGGAAACTAAGGATGGTGGTGGAGGAGATAATGGGAACTGCAGATGCTGGAGATTCCAAGATGGTGGTGGAGGGTTGCTTTTCGGACTGGAGGCCTGTGACCAGTTGTGTGTCACAGGAATCATTGCTGTTTCCACTGTTATTTGTCATTTAAATAAATGATTTGGATGTGAATGTAGGAGGAATGGTTAGTAAATTTGCAGATGACACCAATTGGTGGTGTAGTGAACAACAAAGAAGGTTACCTCAGAGTACAACAGGAACTTGATCAGATAGGCCAAGAATTGGCAGATGAGTTTAATCTAGCTAAATGTGAGGTGCTATGTTATGGTACGGCAAATCAGGGTAGGACTTACACACTTAATGGTAAGGTCCTGCAGAGCGTTGCTGAACAAAGAGACCTTGGAGTGCAGGTTCATACTTCCTTGAAAGTGGAGTCGCAGCTAGACAGGGTAGCGAAGAGGGCCGAAAGAACTGCGGGTGCTGTATATCAGGAGCAAAAACAGAAGTTGCTGGAAATGCTCATCAGGTCCAAAAATGGCCTACTAATGTCCTGTACATTCGCAACATGGTGTTTTAAGTCCTATACTCAACACACTGATTAATGAAGGCAAGCGTATCAAATGCCTTCTCCATTACAAAAACAGAAGTTGCTGGGAAAGCTCAGCAGGTCTGGCAGCAACTGCAAAGAGAACGTCAGAGTTAACGTTTCGGGTCTGGTGGCACTTCCTTAGAACCCAAACCCGAAATGTTAAATCTTATTTTTTTCTTCACAGATGCTGCTAGACCTGCTGAGCTTTCCCAGCAACTTCTGTTTTTGTAATGAAGAAGGCATTTGGAAGGCCATTTTGAAATACCATGTTCAGTTCTGCTCCCCTTGCTGTGGGAAAGATGTTGTGAATTTGAAAGCATTCAGAAAATATTTACAAGGATATTGCCAGGATTGGAGGGTTTGAGCTATAGGGAGAGGCTAAATAGGCTGGGGCTATTTTCCTTGGAGACATTTGTAATAAGTAAGTATATGATGCAGCTGGCAAATGTCTCGGAAAGGACATAACAATTGGTGTTGAAGTGTGGGCAATATCATAAGGGCCCAAACACAGGTAATGGGGGTCTGGCAAACATCACAAGATGATGGGAGAACCTAAGGTGGACCATGTTGTTGTCCATCATTGATCATGCATTTGTAATATTGGATGTGTAGGTCAGAGGGGATGTGCCGAGCACTGATGTCAATGTTGCATGTAACCTTTATAACACGGTATGTGTAAATAGCCTGTACTTTACTGAGAAAGGTAGAATGACACTGACCTCCAATCCAAGCTGTGATTCAGAGGGAAATTGGGCCCCAGATTCGGAGCAATCTCCGGCCTCTCCCACAAGGGCAGTAAAGGACCTTCGAATAAAAATCAATTTGTGTTACGGAACACTAGACACAGGCTTCTTTTTAAAATCCCTGTCTAAGAGTCTGGTTAAAATCTTCCAGCATTATGCTAATGCAGTGGTAATATATTATCCATGACCTCACAAGTCTTGGGAGGTGTGTGTAGGATGATGGCTTTTTGTGTGTGGAAGTGCATATCAGTTATTTAAAAAGAAAATATTTTTGCTAACTTATGCCCGTGTTTTGTACAAATAGATAAACTGTAGTGTCTAAATAAATATTTCCTTATATTTTACGTGTTAATGTATGGATAGCTAATTATTAAGGATGAATTATTGATGAATTCTTATAATTCTGCTGCTATATGAATCCATATCCTGTATACGGGCAACACGGTGACTCAGTGGTTAGCACTACAGCCTCACAGCATCAGGGACCCGGATTCAATTCCAGCCTCAGGCGACTGTGCGGAGTTTGCACATTCTCCCCGTGTCTGCGTGCGTTTACTCCGGGTGCTCCGGTTTCCTCCCACAGTCCAAAGATGTGCAGGCTAGGTGGCTTGGCCATGCTAAATTGCCTGTAGTGTTCAGGGGTGTGTGGGTTATAGGGGGATGGGTCTGGGTCGGATGCTCCAAGGGGCGGTGTGGACTTTTTGGGCCGAAGGGCCTGTTTCCACACTATAGGGAATCTAATCTATATGTCAATGTAAATACATGTTATTGTTGCTGCAAGGCTATATCACTTAATAAATGAGTTAGTTAGAATTAAAAAGTAGCGCCCAAAAGTGAAAAAGTAGCCTTAGACAAATCTCAAGAAAAGCCATTCAGGAATCAACTTATTCCCTGATGTATACTATCCTGACTCAAAGAGGATGTGCTATCAATTGAGTCACAGATAGCACACCATAAAATGTACAAGCCTTACCATAATACTAAAATGTATTTAAGCTTGATTAATTGTCAAAGAAACATAAAAAAAAGATAAAGATACATCTGAGATAATGGGAACTGCAGATGCTGGAGAATCCAAGATAATAAAATGTGAGGCTGGATGCACACAGCAGGCCAAGCAGCATCTCAGGAGCACCAAAGCTTTGATAAAATGTGAGGCTGGATGAACACAGCAGGCCAAGCAGCATCTCAGGAGCACAAAAGCTTTTAATAAAATGTGAGGCTGGATGAACACAGCAGGCCAAGCAGCATTTAATAAAATGTGAGGCTGGATGAACACAGCAGGCCAAGCAGCATTTAATAAAATGTGAGGCTGGATGAACACAGCAGGCCAAGCAGCATTTAATAAAATGTGAGGCTGGATGAACACAGGAGGCCAAGCAGCATTTATTAAAATGTGAGGCTGGATGAAGATGAGGCTGTGAGGCTGCTCCTGAGATGCTGCTTGGCCTGCTGTGTTCATCCAGCCTCACATTTTATTATTAAAGATACATCTGGTTTACTTTCTGCCATGTACCATGTTAGTCATATAATATGAAATGGAGATAAAATGGTGCAGAGTTGGATGAACACAGCAAACCAAGCAGCATCAGAGGAGTAGGAAGGCTGATGTTTCCGCCCAGACCCTTCTTCAGAAACCCATTTCTGAAGAAAGGTCCAGGCCTGAAATGTCAGCCTTCCTGTTCCTCTGATGCTGCTTGGTCTGCTGTGTTCATCCAGCTCTACACCTTCAGATTCTCCAGCGTATGCAGTTTCTACTTTCTCTAATATGTTAATGGTTATGGAGAGGCGTTTGGTCTTCGATATCTAGTACCCCAAAACGTCTCTCCAACATCTCAAAATGCTTCACATATAATTAATTACTTTTGAAGTGCATAGAGGTTTCAGATGATTTACTTCAGTTAACATTTTTAAACCTAAGGTAGTTTTTTTTTAACAGTAAAGGAATTAAGGGATACCGTGAAAGTGTGGTAAGTGGATCTGAGTCCACAAAAAGATCAGTCATCATCTAATTGAATGGTGGAGCAGGCTCGAAGGGCCAGGTGGCCTACTCCTGCTTCTAGTTCTTATGGTCTTATGTTCTTATGATTAGTTTTGCAGTAATGTGAGTTCTTTCACTTCTTACACTGATCTTACTTTTGACAAGACCGTCAATTTTATTTATTCATTCATTTTGTGGGATTTGGGTGTCTCTGGCTGGCCAGCATTTACTGCCTGACTTAAGTTGTCCTTGAGAAGGTGGTGATGAGCTGCCTTCTTGAACTGCTGCAGTCCACCTGCTGTGGGTTGACCTACAGTACCATTATGCAGGGAATTCCAGGATTTGACCCAACAACAGTGAAGGAACAGTGATATGTTTTCAAGTCAGGTTGGTGAGTGGCCTGTAGTGGAACTTGAAGATTGTGGTATTTCCATATATTTGCTATACTTGTCCTTCCAAATGGAAGTGGCCATGGGTTTGGAAGGTGTTGTCTGACGATCTTTGGTGAATTTCTGTAGTGTATCTTGTAGATAGTACACTGCTACTACTGAGCTTCAGTGGTGGAGGGAATGAATGCTTGTCAATGTAGTGCCAATCAAGTGGGTTGCTATGCCATGGATAGTGTCAAGCTTCTCGAGTGCTAGAACAAAGAACAGTACAGGACCTTCAGCCCACAGTGTTGTGCTGACCTATTATTCTACTAAGATCAAACTACCCTGCATACTCTACATTATATGATCATTCATGTGCCTATCCAAGATTCGCTTAAATGTCTCTAATGTTGTTGGTGTTGCACTCATCCAGGCAAGTAGGGAGTATTTCATTACATACCTGTGCCTTGTGCCTTGTAGATGGTGAACAGGCTTTTGGGAGTCAGGGGGTGAGTTACTCGCTGCAGTATTCCTAGCCTCTGACCTGCTCTTTGTAGCCATTGCTTTTATGTGGTAAATCCAGTTAAGTTTCTGATCAATGATAATCCCCAGAATGTTGAATTTGGGGTTTCAGAGATGGTAACTGAAAGGGCAGTGGTTAGATTCTCTCTCACTGGTGATGGTCATAGCCTGGCATTTGTGTGGCACTAATGTTACTTGCTACAGCCCAAGCTTGGGTATTGCCCAGATATTGTTGCATTTGGACATGGACTACTTCAATTTGAAAGCATTATTCAATGCTTTCAATTGAGTTGAGGAAGCCAAAGTTCACTTCACATGAGGCCCTTACAACTGCAGACAGAATGACACTTTCTTCAGTCAAATCTGATTTAGTCACCAGTGGTGAATGACAATATTCTAAACTGCAGATACTGTGAGTGGTACTGAAACTCCGGGTTTGGTAGAAGATGAAAGCCATATTTCCATCCAGCTCCAAATGATCAGACAATATGATTCTGCACAGAAGTGGGGAGAAGCTGATCTTCTATCCATGCCGCTACACCAAAGAATTATACTGGAGGCAAATGCCAAGCTGCACGTGGAATTCTCCCTTTATGACCCGAAAATACCTCAAAGGACCTCACATTAATTCAGACTTGCTCAGCATATCGAAAACCCAAAGATTTTTTCTGTTACATCAATGAGGCAGAGGGTTAATTAGCTTTTCTAGTGTTAATTGATTCTCATGGAAAATTAATTATAACCTTAGTTGGATTTCAGCTGAAGTGGAAAAACACTGTTCTATCTTGGAATGGCAGATTGGGTCATGGACAGATAGGCACTATTGAAATTCCAGCAGGTGATGGAAGCCTGATCCAGGGATGGAAATATATTTTGGGTGGAGACTATGGCCTAGGGCCAGGCAAGGTGGGAGTTCCACTTCACCAGCAGATGGACATTAATACAATCTAATTTTCATAAGATCCAGTTGGTGACCTCTTGGTGCAGAATGTTCAGCATACATTCTATCCAGTTCTGGAATTGCACATTGGAAGCTTTTTCTATTCTCTTAATTCTTGCGAAATTACTTGAAGTTTCAACATAATTCACAATGGGTGTGAATTAACAGTGATAAATGCCCATCATTGACTGTTTGATTCAGATTAGCCACTGCAGGAAATAAAATGGAAGGGAGGTGTGTTTCTGAACCATTAATTTGATTGCAATAAACATTATATTCTGCTTTATTCAACC
This sequence comes from Stegostoma tigrinum, assembly GCF_030684315.1. NCBI lineage: Eukaryota > Metazoa > Chordata > Chondrichthyes > Orectolobiformes > Stegostomatidae > Stegostoma > Stegostoma tigrinum. Next base: position 25,409,285 of record NC_081362.1, on the reverse strand, counting down.
TAGGATGAATCAATGTTGATGCTGTGGCCTAGGAACAGGAAGTTTTCAATTTTCTAGTAGCACAAATGTATGTATATGTTTAAATCTTAAAATTGAGAGTGGGTGATTTTGTATTAAGCCAGTGGTGCTGAACAACGAGACCTCGGGTTGTAAGTTCATTGTTTCTTGAAGATGAAGTCACGTAGTGACCTGAAGACAGATAGTCAAGACGGCGTTTGGTACGCTTGCCTTTATTGGTCAGTGCATTGTATACAACAGTTAGGATGTTGCAGTTGTACAGGACATCAGTTAGGCTATTTTTGGAATACTGCATTCAATTCTGGTCTGTGATAATGGGAACTGCAGATGCTGGAGAATCCAAGATAATAAAGTGTGAAGCTGGATGAACACAGCAGGCCAAGCAGCATCTCAGGAGCACAAAAGCTGATGTTTCGTCCTCTCTGTTGAAGGGTCTAGGCCCGAAACGTCAGCTTTTGTGCTCCTGAGATGCTGCTTGGCCTGCTGTGTTCATCCAGCTTCACACTTTATTATCTTCAATTCTGGTCTCACTGCTTTAGGAAGGATGTTGTGAAATTTGAAAGGGTGCAGAAAAGATTGATGTGAATGTTGTTAACACAGCGTGGAGCTGGAGGAACACAGCAAGCTAGGCAGCATCAGAGGAGCAGGAAAGCTGATGTTTTGAGTCAGGACCCTTCTTCAGAAATGGGCCCATTACTAAAGAAGGGTCCTGACCCAAAACATCAACTTTCTTGCTCCTCTAATGCTGCCTGGCCTGCTGTGTTCCTCTAGTTCCTCACCGTGTTATCTCTGACTCCAGCATTGGCAGTTCTTACTATCTCTCTTTACAAAAATGTTGCCAGGGTTGGGGTTTTGAGCTATAGGGAGAGGCTGATTGGCTGGGACTATTTTCCCTGGATCATCAGAGGCTAAGGGGTGACGCTATAGAGATTTATAAAATCATGAGAGGCATGGATAGGGAGAATAGCCAAAACCTTTTTCCCAGTATAAGGGAGTCTAAAACTAGAGGGCATAGCTTTAAGGTGAGAGGGGAAAGATGTAAAAGAGAGCTAAGGGACAATTTTTTCACACAGTGGGTGGTGTGTATATGGAATGAGCTGCCAGAGGAAGTGATGGAAGCCGGTACAATTACAACATTTAAAAGGCATCTGGATGCGAACATAAATACAAAGGGTTTAGAGGGATATGAACCAAATGCTAGCAAATGGAACAAAATTAAATTAGGCTAATGGGTTGGCATTGATGAGTTGGACTGAAGGGTCTGTTTCCTTGCTGTACATGGCTCTAAGTCCAAGTTGTGCTATGTTTTTGAAGGGTTTTTTGCCGGGAGGCCGAGTGCGATTTCTCACCCTATTTTAGCAAATTGCCTTATTAACCACACCTCTATGTGGTCTCTCACACAACATGCCTAGAAAAACACACAACACAGCAGATATTCCCTGAAAAACCTGCATTCCTGTATCCCTGCCATCAGAAAAAGGCTACTGAGCATCTGGACAGGCATTAGTATTTCAAATCTGCCATGATCAGTCAAGGACTGGGTCTGGACTTGTTGAGGATGGGGAAGATGATACTGTGATTCCCAAATAGGGCCTGGAGATCCTGGTTAATGGGGTGGAGCAGAGGAAGGGGCGCATGCTTATTGGAAGACCAGCAGAGGGGGCTGGACCACCAGATGCTGCTAGCCTGGTCTGAGATCACCACTGGGAGCAGTGCCATGTTCAAGGTGAGCAGGAATACCCAGCAATGTAGAAAGAAGGTCAACAACCTTCTCTGCCCCATCACACTCCTTCTCTTTGCCATCTCTCCCACTGCACCCATCTGTCATCATACTGCGCCACTCTCATTACTGCAATCAACACCTTCCTTCACTTACTCTCATCCCCATCCCCCAAATCCCACACCAACATCGTCATGTGCTCTGTGCTGCTTTTTCAGTCCTTCAGAAACATCTCATCACCTTTCCCCAATTTGCACCAGCACTAACAGCTGGGCCACTCACTGTAATCATGCTCATTTTCCCCTTTTTATCATTACAAGAGAAAACAGAATATAACAGGGCAGAGACAGCCTGCACACTTGGAGAAGTGCCAACATCTCTGTCCTCACCTGTTAAGGGACAGAATTTTGGTTCTAGCAGGAGAAGACTGGGACTGCTGCTGTGGGGATGGCAAAACATCCATGCCCTGCCAGATGAGTAGGTACCAAAACAGCAACTTTCACAATGACCTTGATGTCACTCTTAATTATTGCATTTCACTTCTAACCACTGGTCACAACAGCTCTTCTCTGATCGGTCTTGAAAGTTTCTCTAGCCTCCCCCAACCACCATGCAGACACCTGTCCTGGATCTCTGAGGAAAGAGTACTGAGGTCTCAGGGAAAGTATCGTCAATGCTGCCTTTTGCACTTGTCACTGGCTACTGATACTTTGGGAGGTACAGAGCCATAGACATGATGGCTGTAGTGGTCTGAATATTGATGAATATAAGAGGAGAAAAGGGACATCCTCTTATTCTCAGCATAGCAGAGGAGGTCATGACACAAGAACTTGCCAATCTGGCCTGAAGTTGCCATCTGGTTCACTGCAGTCTCCGCCATTTGGAGGAATGCACAGCAATGTAGGAAAAGGTTCTGCTCTCTGCTAGTATAAGTGCTACTATCCTCTCTCCAATATCTCACACAATCTCTGCTACCATACTCACTATTCACCAAGGCTCTATCATTCTTACTATTGCTTGCAACACTTTCCCTTACTTGATATCACCCCCGACCCCTGGCACCACAAACCTGCATACACCGCACATCATCACGTGGGACACGTCCCTCTCAGCACCAAAAGTGTGGTGGTGGAGCATGCCCTAAGATGCTGTTGCATGCCAATGTTCCCTCTAAGTTCCACAGGTTCCCAGATGTTCCAATGTTCCCTGCACAGCAATTAGACTGACTGCTCAGACTTCCAATTTCAGAAGGTGCTCCTGTGCATGGACCTTGCAGATATATGTGCAGAAGAAAAAGTAATTAGAGGGATCACCAATGAAAATGAACATGGAAGCTCTTCACAGCGAGCTGTGAGCTAAAGTTGCCAAGTGTCCACTCTGAGAATTTAGGACAATGTCGAGAATTTTTGGCATCTAGTTTGCTTATGATGGATTGTAAGATAGAAAGCTGTATTTAAATGAGGTGAGATCTGCAGTTAATAAGGGTGTTAACAAGCAATAAATCTCCTTAATAGGCAACTCAATGCTGCCTAACAAGAACCTCACCTTGATGCATGGAACCTAGTTAATAGAAGCAACAAGTTATTCCCAATATCGATAGTCTCACTGGATTTCTTGCACAATTCAGCCACATTTCACATCATTATTCAGGTCCCTGTGAAATTCTGTCCATTTTACTGTTTGGAAACTCCTTCACTGTTAATAGATCAAAATCCTCTCCTTAACATCATCACTTTTTCAATGTCCATTAGAGATTTGAGATAAATATTGATCTTGCCAGTGACAACTACATGCTTAAAATGAATTAAGGTAAACAATGCCATGTTTGCCAGGACAAGCACTAATGTGTACTTCACAAGTGATGAGGCCAGTCAGTATCAGCAGGTTCAGATTCGTAGCTCTGGCTGCCTTCCCACAGATCCAGTGAGTCATTGCATAAATGTGGAAATCAAGACACCATCACATAACCCAGGAATCTTTTCAATTGAAGATGATTCTACTTCCTCAATGTTCAGATGGTCTGTAAACACCGAAAGATCATTTTACAAGTTTGTGCAAGCTATGAGACACTAGCCATAATACATTCATCATTCTGTTAGTCAACAACCCCGCGTGGGTTTCCTCTGGGTGCTCCAGTTTCCTCCCACAGTCCAAAGATATGCAGGCTAGGTGGATTGGCCATGCTAAATTGCCTGTGGTGTTCAGGGGTGTGTGGGTTATAGGGGGATGAGTCTGGGTGGGATGGTCCAGGGGGCAGTGTGGACTTGTTGGGCCAAAGGGCCTGTTTCCACACTGTAGGGAATCTAATCTAATCCCAAAGATATCAACACCTTGAAGCATGGTTAATGCTAATTTCTCAGAGACAAGGTCTATGTTCTGAAGACACGGCTAACAGGAACTCCATGATGCTCTATCATTGACATCTGTAATATAGATATTTTTAATCAACCTATTCAGACATGTTATGACATGCTGCAGCAGGTGAGGCTTGAGCTTCAAGCCTTCTAACCCACAGATAGGGGCATTACCACATCACCACCACAGCCACCTTCCTTTTAAGTCAGGAATATGGATGAACATAGTCCAGAGGATTCAAAACTATGTGGGAAGACCCCAATGGAATTCAAATCCATTGCCTTTCCACTTATCAGTATCCAATGGTTACAGCCAGAATATATACAACAGAAGTCACAAGAAACATCAGAGTGTAATTGAGCAATCATGATGCTGCTGATGTGGCTCAGATGTCTGGGCAGATCTGAAGATGCCCTTCTTACATGACACAGCTATGATTTTCAAAATAGTCATTACAGGCTGAGACTTACACAACATTGCATACACACTAATAGGATATTGTACATCAGGAAGGGAATCGTGATGGAATGTTTTGAATTTTTGAAGGGAGGAGCAATATATGGCCAAAGGTACAAATACTTGCATACATATCTGCCAGGGATGCCCAGATTCAGGCACCCTTCAGTTAAACTAAAGTTGTGCAGCCTTCCGGTACATAAAATCTGAATCCATGTTCCTCTAGACCCAAAACCAAAACAATGCTATAGCCTATAAATTCATCCCAATCACACACACTATTACTCATCTTTATCTGTTTGTCCTGCTATTAAGCAGAAGCTAACTTTGTAGCGGCAAGCAAATATGGGCAAATGAGATGGCTGACGTGTGTAATTAAGTTCATTTCATATAAACATGATTCAGAAGTATGGTAATATAATAGCATGTTACACAGCCAAGTGATTATCATTGTGCAACTACAAATCCATTATCTTCCTTTCTCTACTCCAATGGTACTATCCACGGCAGCAGTGCTACTGAGAAGCTGCTCAGATATCAATTCCAACTGCCCAAGCCCTGTCTAAGGCTAATAAAATGTGAGGCTGGATGAACACAGCAGGCCAAGCAGCATCTCAGGAGCACAAAAGCTGACGTTTCGGGCCTAGACCCTTCATCAGAGAGGGGGATGGGGGGAGGGAACTGGAATAAATAGGGAGAGAGGGGGAGGCGGACCGAAGATGGAGAGTAAAGAAGATAGGTGGAGAGAGTGTAGGTGGGGAGGTAGGGAGGGGATAGGTCAGTCCAGGGAAGACGGACAGGTCAAGGAGGTGGGATGAGGTTAGTAGGTAGCTGGGGGTGCGGCTTGGGGTGGGAGGAAGGGATGGGTGAGAGGAAGAACCGGTTAGGGAGGCAGAGACAGGTTGGACTGGTTTTGGGATGCAGTGGGTGGGGGGGAAGAGCTGGGCTGGTTGTGTGGTGCAGTGGGGGGAGGGGATGAACTGGGCTGGTTTAGGGATGCAGTAGGGGAAGGGGAGATTTTGAAACTGGTGAAGTCCACATTGATACCATATGGCTGCAGGGTTCCCAGGCGGAATATGAGTTGCTGTTCCTGCAACCTTCGGGTGGCATCATTGTGGCAGTGCAGGAGGCCCATGATGGACATGTCATCAAGAGAATGGGAGGGGGAGTGGAAATGGTTTGCGACTGGGAGGTGCAGTTGTTTGTTGCGAACTGAGCGGAGGTGTTCTGCAAAGCGGTCCCCAAGCCTCCGCTTGGTTTCCCCAATGTAGAGGAAGCCGCACCGGGTACAGTGGATGCAGTATACCACATTGGCAGATGTGCAGGTGAACCTCTGCTTAATGTGGAATGTCATCTTGGGGCCTGGGATGGGGGTGAGGGAGGAGGTGTGGGGACAAGTGTAGCATTTCCTGCGGTTGCAGGGGAAGGTGCCGGGTGTGGTGGGGTTGGAGGGCAGTGTGGAGCGAACAAGGGAGTCACGGAGAGAGTGGTCTCTCCGGAAAGCAGACAGGGGAGGGGATGGAAAAATGTCTTGGGTGGTGGGGTCGGATTGTAAATGGCGGAAGTGTCGGAGGATAATGCGTTGTATCCGGAGGTTGGTAGGGTGGTGTGTGAGAACGAGGGGGATCCTCTTGGGGCGGTTGTGGCGGGGGCGGGGTGTGAGGTCTTGGGGCGGTTGTGGCGGGGGTGGGGTGTGAGGTCTTGGGGCGGTTGTGGCGGGGGCGGGGTGTGACCACACAACCAGCCCAGCTCTTCCCCCCCACCCACTGCATCCCAAAACCAGTCCAACCTGTCTCTGCCTCCCTAACCGGTTCTTCCTCTCACCCATCCCTTCCTCCCACCCCAAGCCGCACCCCCAGCTACCTACTAACCTCATCCCACCTCCTTGACCTGTCCGTCTTCCCTGGACTGACCTATCCCCTCCCTACCTCCCCACCTACACTCTCTCCACCTATCTTCTTTACTCTCCATCTTCGGTCCGCCTCCCCCTCTCTCCCTATTTATTCCAGTTCCCTCCCCCCATCCCCCTCTCTGATGAAGGGTCTAGGCCCGAAACGTCAGCTTTTGTGCTCCTGAGATGCTGCTTGGCCTGCTGTGTTCATCCAGCCTCACATTTTATTATCTTGGAATTCTCCAGCATCTGCAGTTCCCATTATCCCTGTCTAAGGCTGCTCACCTGCATGTCAGTACAAACAGATTCGGTCTATGAGATAAGAGGCAGCATGTTAGATTCTGAATGGTGGAGCAGGACAGGGAGTCAGGAGTGGAAATGCTCCAAATAAACCTTCACTTTCATATCCTCATCCTTCCCTTTTCATGTCTCACCTGCATTTTCTACTGGCCAAGAGGCAAAGAACACTCCACTGTACTTGAGTGCAATATTGAACGGAGGTTGAATGGAATTGAGGATTACCCCATTCCTCGAGTAGTAATTTTCTGAGAATGCAGATCATTGATTAGGGCCTGCATGGAATTAATTGATGCTGTGTCTAAGGTACCATGCAGGTACCCAATCTTTTCATTGTTATAATACCTGATGATCATGCCAAATCATGTTACAATCTGGCAAGGGAGCAAACGCTATTTTTCATTTTGTTAGATTAAGTTTGAGATCCTGAGTACTTACTAAGTGAATAAAGCGACAAGACTCCATGATTTAAAACAAATGAAATAAACTTTATTGTACAAAATTAGAAAAATAAAACAACCATATATGTGTACATACACATACTTCAACATCTGGAATTAGCACAAGGTAAATGTGGATTAACAGACAAACTGCTCGATAGCTTAACAAATAGCTGTTACAGTCAAAGCAAATCCCATGGATTTCTCAGGAATCCACCCACATGCCAGTGACACCATGCACCACCAATTAAGACTGTCTCCTTCACTAGGGATTTTAGGTCTTCATTTCCAAAGATCTAGCCTAGAAAGTTCCTCAATGCTACTCTACATGATCTGACTTAACAACTTGGTCTGTCTTAACAACTGCTTATTTCTTGACAACTCAATCTCTTTTGCTAGGATTATGCTCCCTTGGATTCTTGGGCTGAACTCCAGCGCTTACCGATTGCACAGTTCCAGCTCTTTTTCAAGCAAAGATAACAAGGTGTAGAGCTGGATCAACACAGCAGGCCAGGCAGCATCAGAACAACAGGCAAGCTGACATTTCAGATCTGGACCCTTGTTCAGAAATCATTTCTGATTCTCCAGCACTGGCAGTTCCTACTATCTCCTTTTCAGGCAGCTTGCTTTGGTAAGTCGGCACTGATCCCATGTTTCTCCAAACCTCAATTTTTCAGCAAGTACTGCTCATTGGTTTCCTTTGCTCTCTTCTCAGCTATCGAATTTCCCATGCAGCTTCAATGAGCTGCCCGCTCAACAAAACCAACTGCAGCACTTTAACCTTTTGAAGCCACCTTCTTTTGTTGCTCCTCTCTCTCCAACACAGGCTCTGTGGCTTTCCACTATCTTCTTAGCTCCTCAACACCTCTTCCAAGTCCTAACTGCCTGGAGACTGCTAACAACTGCACATTAGGCTACCTCCCACAACTCCTAAGTTTCTGAATGATTAGCAGCCTGAAGGTAGCAAAAGCCTTCCCCTTTAACTTCGTCTGGCCAAATAAATGGGTCCCCGACTTCCTTTTGCATGCTCCTCAGTCCTATGGTCCCTTTGTTATATCAGTTTCCACAATGCAGGTGCATTGTTCCCTTTATGACCAGATTCTTTACTGGACAAAAAGATCAGCAGATCAAGTGAAATCTGTCATGCTGCTGCTCTGTGCATGAATTAGAACTCATGGCCTACTGGGATATGGAGATTGACTTCTATTTTTCTCCAGTCCTGTGCGGGGCTTCTGCAAAACCTGGCAGAACCTCAAACATTTAATGCTGCTGTTCAGAACAGTCGTCCTCCTCATTGCTGGCTTGAGACAGCATTTGCATCCCAAGCTGTCTATGAGAGGGGTCTATTCTACACAGAGCAGAATTTGGACAAGGCTGCGCTCTGACAGGAACCTCCATTGTTAAATACATCTTCACCATCTGTTCCACTCATCTGTTGTGTTGATTCATCCTCTGTTAAACCAATTAACTTTGATTGCACCAAGTAGTGTGTACAAGAGCTGACAGAAGGTGCATACATTGCACTATGGTTCATAAATAGTGTGAAGTATCTCCTCCTGAGTAAATAGAACATAGAACATTACAGCACAGTACAGGGCCTTCGGCCCTCAATGTTGCCGACCTGTCATACCAATCTGAAGCCCATCTAACCTACACTATTCCATGTATGTCCATATGCTTATCCAATGATGACTTAAATGTACCTAAAGCTGGCGAATCTATTACCGTTGCAGGCAAAGCGTTCCATTCTGTGAGAGATGGAAAACTTGAATCAGAACTGACAAGGTGACTGGCTGTTATCTTAGTCAATGAGTGAGTGAATGTTGTTGCCATGTAGCAGTGTAATGTATAATTCTGTCACCAGGTAACTTGGAAACCCTCCCCTCTTCATATCCTATGATCAGCAATGCTGGGAGTTGACTTATTAACAATATCTTCTCCTCCTCTAGAGCTGTCAAGATGGAATTAACTGTACACACATGCCTGATTTTCTGCCTCTCCCAGATATTCTGTGCTCTCTTCTGAAAATGAGGAAGAACAGACTGATGAATGAGAAATGAAATGCTGAGGTGATGAATGGTCTACTTCTATGCCAATTTTGTGTTTTTGTAGATCCAGGTCAATATTTATCCCTCAGTCATCATCACAAAAAACAGATTACCTACTCATTATTGCATTACTGTCTTTGGGAGATGATGTGTATAAATGGGCTGCTATATTTCCCACATTACCCTACAAGTTAAATATTCAAAAGGATGGTTATGTTGAGCAAGCAGATAGGGTTAAAATCAAGCCTGCTAATTGGTTTGGTTATTTGGCTTGGGATTGTGGGTTGTTACATCTAAATGAACAACAAGAAACAATTTATATTAATAAATGTGAATTGTTCTGAAGACTCTACGTTAATTTTGTTTCTCTTGTGGATGCTACCAGACATGCCAAGGTTCTCCAACATTCTCTGTTGTTTGAGATTTCCAGCATCTGCAGTACTATGCTTTTATTACAGTAATATGTCGGCTTTAGGAACATTGGGACAGACATAGGGAATTTAGCCCCTTAAGCCTGTTTCAGCATTCAACCGGTTTATTGCTGATTCACGATATAACACCTGTGGAGAGACAAAAGAAAAATAGCAGACATTGACGTCTTTGTCCAGAGAATCTAGCAACTGCATTGTATAGTCTAAGTCAAGAGGCTATGAAAGGTAAACATTTGGTTTTGTTATTGTAGACAATGCCTCCTTACAATGGTGAAATTATTATATTCTTATCTGTAGCAAAATAAATCTTCCTTACAATAATGATCAATTCTTGAACATTTATGGTTGCCCAACCCAGCTAATTTCTGCTCTCCAGCAAGGCATGGAGCTTGTTGAAGGGTCTGAAAAACATTGGCTTTGGGCTTCTCATCTTTTACTGAAGGAAATTGCTATTCATCCAGGAGTGAATGGTGAATGTGCAATGTGACAATAGAGAGGGCTTGATACAGTTGGTGGTGAGATAGAGCTGGATAAGCCTCCATGAATTAGATCTATCATGAATCATTTGTTAAGCTTCATTTTAACATTTAAAGACATGGCTGTGATTATCCATTTTCATTTAATTTTGTTTCAATTCTCTACTTTGAGTTTGCTGCTTTCAAAACTTCATACTTTGCATACTTATTAACAGGCCTGCATTTTCCTAGTTATCTCTCAACTTTTTTCGAACGTGCCCATCACATTGCTTACATGAGTGTCAACAGGACAATGCATTTTCAGTTACTTTAAATCCAAAAGTTTTCAGACAGCAATGAAATGTTCCATAAGGATGCTTTTCTTCTCCAGAACTGACCACATGGGAGTTTCTGTTCCTGGAGCCATAGACTGAGAAAAACACAAAAGTCTAAACAAAACTGTATGGCTCTGCTTCAAAATGATCATTCCTTCACAGGAAGGATGAATCGACGATGGATGAGGGCAGCATGGTTGTAAAGTGGTTAAGCACTGCTGTCTCACAGCACCAGGAACCTGGGTTTGAGTCCAGCTTTGGGTGATTATTTGTATGGAGTTTGCATGTCCTCCTCTTGTCTGCATGGGTTTCTGCCGGGTGCTCTGGTTTCCGCCCACAGTCCAAGGACATGCAGATTAGGGGATTGGCCATGCTAAGTTGCACCATTGGCAGCATCCTAGGTGGATTAGTCAGTTTAAATCGAGGGGAAAGAATGCTCTTTGGAAGGTCAGTGCAGACTCACTGGGCCGAATGAACTCTTCCTACACTTTAGGGATTCCATGAGAGTGGCCACAAATATATCCAATCTCCCCGATTTTTTTTCTCTAATTTCGTTATTTGGTGATAAAGAGCAGATAAATTAGTATCTGGCAACCTTCTTTTGTACAAGTCTTTAATAAGTTTTAAGTTTATTTCTATTAGGTTCAGTTAGTCTACATTGATATGGTTGGACACCTCAGTCCATTTAATGCATTCTTGTTTCATGTGCAAAATCTGGGATATTCCTCAGGGTATAGAATGAGATGCCAGAGGAAGTGTTAGAGGCTGGTATGATTACAACATTTAAAAAGCATCTGGATGGGTACATGAATAGGAAGGGTTTAGTGGGATAATGGCCAAATGCTGGCAATGAGACTAGATTTATTTAGGATATCTGCTCAGCATGGACGAGTGGGACCAACGGCTCTGTTTCTGTGCTGTACATCTCTGACTCTATGATTGGATGAACACATCTTCAAGAAGTGTGGTCAGCTGAAGCAGCTCAAGCTCTGGGGTTTCAGAGCTTGAGCAGCAGCTTATTTCTCTGCAGTACATCTGTGAAGTTGGATTGTATGTTGCTGGAATATCACCATCCTGTAGCTTGGGTGGACAGGCAAAGAAGGAATGGTCAGGCGATCGAGTAGGACCAGAGGGCAGACTGCATCTTGCTTTCCAAACAGTATTCAAATCAGAATACTGATGAGAATAATAGTTGATCTGGAGCACAGTCAAGGCCACAGCACCAGAAGTAGCTAGCTCAAGAAAGAAAATTGGGAGCTGATACTGTCAGGGATGTCAAAACGAAATTGAATAGGCACCTAAAGATTTTTTTAAAATGCAGCTCTATAGAAGGGAGGGAGTGTCGTACAGCTGAATGACTTCACTTTGCATCATAACCCATCCTGTTAATTACATATTTATTTTGTACTACCAGACTTTTCTAGCAACACCGTATTCTCCCTCATTCAGAGCTAAGTGAAAACAAAATTGCGCAGCTTTCATTGTACGGGAGGATAGTAACATGTATTTCACTCAGGTTGTATACGAGTGGCTGTAACCGTCGCACTTGGCAGCAAAAAGCTGCAGCTGGTTCTTTCTCACAAGTTGGTGTCTGAATGACCAGCAGAGCCTGACACAGTGACACCAATTACCATATAGAGGAGGATTGCTCTCCACCAGCAAACACCGCCCCCCCCCCAACCCCTTCCATACAAATCAATTCATTTATGAATCATAACCCCTTCGTCTGGAACTTACATGAAATAAATGACAAAAATTGCTGGGAAAACTCAGCAGATCTAGGAACCTCTGTGGTGAGAGGGACGTAAAATTAACGTTTCGAGTCCAGCCACACTTCTTGGGAGGTTAATTACTTTGATTTTTGAAACGGCGGAAGCTTCCCTTCTTGAGGCGATTTACATAAAAACAACTCATGACGGTTGGAAAAAGTAGGCAGCCGATTCGTTTTATTTTTCTGGAAAAGAAAACCGTTGATCTGTTACTTCCCACTCAAATAATTTCAGTGAATTTATATATTAGAGTTGGTATACTTCAGGTCAGGACAATGGAAAATGAAAATAAAGACTTGCGCACACCTGGAGGCAGTGTGTTTTCAGTTGTTGTCTGTCCGTTCTGCTGCCCTCTGCCGGCCGTAGCCGGTTGCCGTAGTTACCACATACCGGTCCCAAGATGGCCGCCCCGGTAGCAGAAAGGCGCCTCAGTGTTGGCTGATGACTCGGTCCTTACAGCTCGCAACCACTGGGCGGACTTCCAGCATTTATTTCTCTCCCCCGCCTCCGGCCTCCAATTAAAAAAAAACTTGCAGCCTTTCTATGTTTTGAAGACGACAGCAACAATAACGCGTCATGGCGTGCACTTTGTATCACTAGACTACCGATATGGAACAGTCCGAGCTGCAGCCGCCTCAAATGCAAAGGTAAAAGGGAGCGATGATTAGCGGGGAACAAGAAGGGCCAAGTGTTTTGTGTACATTTAAGCGAAAGGGGTTTCGAGAGTCAATCGAGACGGGAGGGGTATGTGCAGGGCTGCAGACTGGGCCGCAAGCAGCTTCTGCCAAATAGTGCTTTCACACTTAACGTTGGACCGCAGCCCCCGCGCTTGCGCACAGCGACCCTCAGTGCTTCCTGCCACATTCTGCACAGAGGGCAAAAATTCTGCAGCTTTTAATTTGCACCGTGAAAAGGGGGAAAACTCTGTGCAACATAATTTTAACTTTTTGCATTGTGTAGAAAAGTGAACGAGGTCACCAATGCATACAGGTATTATCGGTATAAGTTTTAGTTAATCGCAGAAAATTGTGGCAAGTAAGCGAGTTTCGTTTGGGAAAATACAATGACAATGGTGGTGGGATTCTGCAGTGAAACAAGAAACGAAATTAGTGCATAGAACTAAATGCTCTGCAACAGCTATGCCGTAGTTCCAGGAAGACATCTAAATCATTGAGCTGGTTGGTAGTGGAAGTGTTACAATACTTAATGAATTCTCCTCGGTCCACTGATAACAAAGGAGTTTAGCGAAAGGTGCATCAAGTCACGCACAATGTGCCCGAAAATGTACGAATGCAGTTCTTTTTATGACAATGTTTGGGGTTTATCAGCACCCAAAAATAACCGTTTGAAGAATAGTTACAGACTCTACTTGCAGAGTGAACTTATGGCTGATTTGGAACTGTATCGGAGTTTCTTAACTGGAGAAAGTCCGGCAGATCCCTCCACCCCCTCTTCACAGAAAACCGTCTCTAGAACTGCGAAGCCATGCTAAGATTTTAAAGCTTTCCGAACCAGAGCCCTTTTGCCCGCCTAATTCTGAGTTACACAGGACTGGGTGCATGGAAAATATTTTTGTTTTTCCACCTTGAGTTAAAAGCCTTAATTGGTAACCTTTAACATTTGTAGTAGTTTTCTTTCATCCCAAAAGCTAGACAGCGACCTGAATGTCTATTGGGCTCTTTTGTGTACCAGGGTTGTTTTGAAACATTTACCCCCACCGTGGAGCATCTAATACAGCAGTAAACAACTTCATTGCGGGGATGGTTTCAAATAAACAGCACGACGGTGGGATGTACGAAATTATCCAAATCTTTAGGGCTTTTACATGCAAGAACCGTAATCTCCTGTTCACTGGAGTCGACGGAGTTGAAAAGAAAGGCAGATTGGGTATTTTGTGGACGTTGTGTGGGTTGCTCGTTTGTTGAGAAATCACCTAGTAACGTAAATTCTGGGAATAAAATTCTAAATTGAATTTTTGAGTGGGAGTTTGCGACAAATGTAATGCCGATTGAGAACAGAATCTGGGAATGATTTTCCTTACAGAATGAATTAATGTGAAAGTACCTTTTTGCAGTATGATTAGCTCACTTTGCTGCTATCCTTGTTTGTCTGGAAACTTGAATAGCAAATTCAGGAGAGCTGTTGTGCCGATCGGATGGCGGAGTTTTTCAAGCTGCGGTTTGAATGTACTTTAAGGGCAGCGCTACATTTTCCGGAATATTTTGTTTTTCTAGGGTGCGGCCGTTTCGTTTGCAATTTAGTACGTCTAAGTAATGTGCTATATGTTTATTCTGGAATTGAGGATGACTGAAATTTGCGGTGCAGCGAGGCTTGTGATTAGCATGATGCGTTATGACTCTAACATTTCTGACCAATTGTTAGCACGCGAAAGGCCAAATTATTTCTAATCGATTAGTTTTCTCAAGTAACACAATGTTGAAATAAATCTTCCCAGGACTTGCCCTGAAATTAACTTCTGCCCTGGAAGAGTGAGATGGGTGTAATTGGTGAGCGGTAACTCATCAAAGTGACAACTTTTGTAACTCTGCCCAAATTCTAGATACGTAGAATTTTCCGTTTTTTTTTCTCAAGACTGGAGTCATTGTCTTCACTCCCTGCCACAGACTCTTCTGTGGCTGAGTCCGTCTTTTTCTGTTTGAGGCTGAACCACTTCGTGTCTCCTCTCATCCTGAGCTGAGTTCCCAACCCCACAGCTGCTTCCCTCAACAAGGCCCTCTGCTGAAACGCTCATCATGTCCTTGTTACCTTAAGTATTAAAGTATTAAAATGCTTCCCTTGCTTGCGTCCTTCATCTTAGCTTCCGTTGAGTCCTGTTCGAGCATCCTCTAAACTCCATTGGCTCCCCTTCCGTGAAGGCCTCAATCTAACATTTTCCCTCTCGTCAAATCCTTACACCGCGATGGCGCTAAACTCTTTCAACTGACTGAAACATATGAGATCCTGAGGCGTCTTGACATGGAGAATGTGGGATACACGTTTTAGAATCTAGAACTAGGGGTCACTATTTCGAAAGACGGGGTTGCCCATTTAAACCATGAGAATTTCTTTTCTCAGTGTGTCTTGAATCCTTGGAACTCTGCCTCCACTTTTTTTGTGGAAAGAGACTGAATATATTTAAAGCAAATGTAGATATTTAATATGCAAAGGGTAAAAAGTTTAGACTGGAATGTGCAGTAATCAGGTCAATAATCCTTTATTTTACTGACTGTCGCAGGCTTGAGGGGTGGAGTGACTCTCTGATTAATGTTTTCTACATCCTTTTGAGATGTTTGCTCTCCTTCAGTTCTGGTTTTATTTTTGTTCCTGATTTTCATGTGCCCCCAACAGTTATGGCTGTTCCTTCAACCACTGTGGGCTCAGATTTTGAATTGATTCTCTACACACTCCATCTCTGTTTACTGCTGAGCTTGTAAGATTTGTGTTTAAACTTAACACTGACCAGGCTTTTAGTCACTTGTTCTGTTATATCTGTAAAATTGTGTTCCATGAGATTCTCATGAAGTGCCTTAGAAATACAAGTTGTTGTTAGACTGGAGTTTGGGAAATGTAGTTTGATGCAGACGGACTGAAATTGTACTAGCTGGAAGCATAATCAGATCACAGTAGATTACCGACTAAAGATCTCCCTGCCCTGCTTCCTGAACCACTTGTCAGCTGAGGTGACTTGGAACTCTATTATGAAAATTCCACATTCATTTGCAAATAAAATGCTAGACTGACCGTTGGATGAATCACCTAGGTATTCTTTTTCAGTTAAGGAATTAGTTTATAATATTACGGTTGTGAACTCCAAGCATTATTTAGTTAATAGCATAATTGTCTGTCTGGGTCCCATCATGTGAAGCCACTCCTTGTCATTATGAAAATGGAAGGACCTTTTTTCTCTCTCCTCATTTCTTCCTTTGTCATTCAGTTAGAAAAATTGCGTGTGAAATTTCCCAACTCCTGATTTTTATCCCCTTCCATGATTCAATGGTCATATGAATTTTTTACCACTCCATTAGTCTACATTTAGCAAATTAACACAGAGGATTAAAAAGTACATTTTTGAAAGAAATCATTTGGTTTTCATAATCTCAGCTGGTCTCAAGGCGTTTTGCAGCATTAAAGTTGTGAAGTACTTTTGTAGGTGAGCCATCTTGGGGAGTGTAATGTAGGAATCAGAGCAACTGATTTCTGTGCGGCAACACCCTACAAACGGCAATGAATTGATGACCAAATAATCTGACATTTGTTGAGGATAAAGATTGGTCAGGACATTGAGAATAAATCATTGCACTTTGAAATAGCCCTGTATAATAGAGTCATAGAGATGTACAGTACGGAAACAGACCCATTGGTCTGAATCTTCCCTGCCAACCAGATATCCTAAGTTAATCTAGTTCCACGTAGTAGCATTTGGCCCATATCTCTCTAAACCTTGCCTATTCATATACCTCCAGATGCCTTTCAAATGTTGTAATTGTACCAAATTGTGACAAAATTGCTCCTTTTAAATCTTTCCCTTTTCACCATAAACCTATGCCCTCTTGTTTTGGACTCTCCTACCCTGGGAAAATACCTTGACTATTCACTCTATCCATGCCCCTCATGACCTTATAAGCCTCTATAAGGTCATCCCTCAGCCTCTGATGCTCCAAGGAAAATAGCGCTGGTCTTTTCAGCCTCTTTGTATAGCTCAAACCCTCTAACCCTGGCAATATCCTTTTTAAATATTTTACAAACCCTTTCCAGTTTCACAACTTCCTTCCTCCAGCTGGGAGAGCAGAACTGAGGGCAGTATTCTAAAAGTGGCCTGACTAATGTCCTGTACAGCTGCAATATGATCTCCCAACTCCTATATTCAGTGCACTGACGAATAAAGGCAAGCACACCAAATGTTTTCTTCACTAACCTGTCTACCTGCGACTTCATTTTCAAGGAAATTTTTTAATGTTCATTTTGGGTGGTAAATGGGTCTTTAGTTTGTTAGCTCTGGCACTTTGAGTCTCTGTATCACATTGAAGTTTCAGCCTGTATTGTGTTTGAGTTTCCAGAAAGGGTTGAGTTTACTATCACAGTAACTGCTATTCTCTGAATCAAAATGATACACTGCTGCATTTTGTGGTGAGAACTGTGACAAATTTGTTTTCCAGATATTTAATTGCAGGAACCTTCCCTTTTGGACAAGCTGTGTGACAAATCCGAGATGGTGAAGTGTTTGAGTGATGGTGGTGAACTCGAGCTGGATGTTTTTTCAGTACATGTTGTTAAAGACTAGAATGGACTTGAAATATTAGTTGTGAAACAGAAAGTAATCATGATGTGGAGATGCCGGTATTGGACTGGGGTGGACAAGGTAAAAAATCACAAGACACCAGCTTATAGTCCAATGGTTTTATTTGAAAACGCATGCTTTCGGAGCTCAGATCCTTCCTCGGGCATAATGTGAGAGAAAGGGTATAAGACAAAGAAGCTATAAGGAAAAAGGTTAAAATTCCTCAAACTGGCTGTGTCTCGTTGAAACTTTAATCAGTTTGGAAAGAGACTGCTGATTGAAATGCCATATCCAAATTCCTTTCAAGACATTGCCCAGAGATAACTAAAGATTTTATCAGTGTGTACAAGAGGTGGCATCTCGGATCAGGCAATGCATTTTAGTTGTGAGGTCTTGCTTGGAATCTCTGTTTTAAATTGTGAGTTAACAAGGTGTAGAACTGGATGCACATACAGACAATGTCACACTCGTGCATTAATTCATCCACTGTGTTTGTGTGGTTGCAGATGTGTTCTGTTTCGCTCAAATAACATGACCACAGTTTAAAACATAGGCAAATTCTATGCAAGACCTCACAACTAAAATGTATTGCCTGTCTTGAGATGTCACCTCATGCATACATTGATAAAACATTTAATGATCTCAGGACAATGTCTTGAAAGGAATATGGATTTTGCATTTGAATCAGTAATCTCCTTCCTAACTTGACAAAATTGAACAAGAGGCAGGCAGTTTTAGGGTTGTTATCTTTCTGCTCATAACATCTGTGCCTTTTATACCTGAGGAAGGAGCTGAGCTCTGAAAGTAATGATAGTAGCAGGGACATAACATTTTAGTGGGAATGATACAATATGGTATGATGTTGAAATGCCTAGAATGTTGTAAAAACCCATCTGGTTCACTGCTAACCTTCAGGGAAAAGAAATTGACCAATCTTGTCTTATCTGGCCTACATGTGAGTTCAGATCCATGCCAATGCTGAGGCTAACTTTATATTGCAGGCTTATTAATTGAATTTTGAATTTCACCAATTTCTGTGATCATATTTGTTAGTACATTACCTTGCGCCTTTGGATTGCTAGTTCAGTGATGTCATAGTTACATCACCATATCATGCTAAGGAAAAAGGGAAATGCCGCAGTCCCTCAGATGCAGGACAAATCGTTTCTTGAGCTTGAGCCCTTGTGTCTGCAACAACTTTTGACAGGATTTTGAACAGGTGAGGATGTGAATTTAGGATTGAATTGAATTAGAAATAGCATTGAAATGCATTGAAATAGATTTTTAATATATTTTAATTAAAGTTGGACCTCTGGGGTAATTTTCCTCTTTTATTGTTTTTCATTTCAATGCAATTTTAATGAATGGGCAATGTACCTGAAATGAGTTTCAGTATGTCCAATGAAGTGAAATTGAATGTTCTCAACTTCTGTCTGAGCATCAGCAAATTTGATTAACATAGTTTTGGCCTCCTTGTTTGAGAAGCGTTACTATTACATTAGAAGTTATTCAGAGAAAATTCAGCTTTCTGGAATTACCTGGGTTACCTTTTTGAGGAAAGATTGAACAGGGTGCTTGTTAGAATTTAGAATAATGATGTGATTTTATTGCAGAAAGGATTTTGAGGGGACTTGAAAGGGTGGATACTGTAAGGGTGTTCAGCTTGTTGGTGAAACTGGAACAAAGGAAAATATGTTTAAAATGATACTTCTCCCATTTCAGACAATAGGTGGTGTTTTTTCTGATAATCTGTGAATTATTTCTCTTCCCTTCACCCACCCACCCACCCCACAAAATTGTCTAGTCATTGAAAATGCTCAAAGCTGCGTGTTTTTTTTTGATCAATGTGTGCGTGGAGGATTTTAGGATATAGAGAGGAGAATGGAGTTGAAGCCACAACAGAGCAGAACTCCAATTTAAGGCAACAGTAACTGACGTTGACATCAAGATAGCATTTGAAAAAGTCCTGGAATAAGTTGTGGGTGAGGGGGTGGGGAATGAAAAGAAACTCAACAAATAGGGAAAACAAAGTGTGGTGCTGGATGAACACAGCAGGCCAAGCAGCATCTTAGGAGCACAAAGGCTGACGTTTCGGGCCTAGAACCTTCATCTGATCCGCTCTTAAGATGCTGCTTGGCCTGCTGTGTTCATCCAGCTCCACACTTTGTTATCTCAGATTCTCCAGCATCCGCAGTTCCCATTATCTCTGATATCAACTAGTAGGAATCATTGGCAATATGAAAATTGTTGTAGTTTAAGAAATTAGTGATTTTTATCCTAAGAAATCAGTGTAGGAGTTTCTCAGGGTAGTGTCTTGTGCTGAACCAGCTCAAGATCATCAGTGACCTTCTCTATTAGGTCATGACTGAAAATATTCACTGACAACAAGTGTTCGGTTCCTTTCATATCTTGACAGGTATTGCAGTGGTCTCTACCCACATTCAGCAAGATCTGGACAAAGCTTAAGTTTAAATTGTTATGTAGCAATCAGCATTCACTTCACACAATTGTGGGGTAATGAATATTTTCGGCAAAAGAAAATTTAAATATCCCTAGTTAGTATTCAACAAAACTGCTAAACTTGAGTCTCCCTGGACCCCCAACATTGACATCCTGGTGGTTGACATTGACCAGATATGTGACAAATTGGATCAGCCGCATAAATATTGTGGCTACAAGAATCCACTAGATGTTCAGGGTTCTACAGCAAGAAATTCATCTCCTTATTCCCCAATGCCTGTCCTCCACATTTCAAGGCACAAGTCTGCAGTGTGTTGGATTACTATCCATGCTTGGGCAAGTGAAGCTCCAATAAGACTTGAAGCTCAACATCATCTAAGACAAAGGTCATTTAATGGGCATACATTCACCATTTTAAACATTTATTGTTATTCCTTATTCCCCAATGCCTGTCCTCCACATTTCAAGGCACAAGTCTGCAGTGTGTTGGATTACTATCCATGCTTGGGCAAGTGAAGCTCCAATAAGACTTGAAGCTCAACATCATCTAAGACAAAGGTCATTTAATGGGCATACATTCACCATTTTAAACATTTATTCCCTCTATTACCAGTACACCTTGGAAGCAATGTATACACTTATAAATGCACTGCAACAACTTGCCAGGATTCTTTAACAACACCGTCCAAATTTGCAGTCTCCATCACCTGGAAGATCAAGGTCAGCTGGGATATGAGGATGCTACCTACCTGCAAGGATCCTTTCAAATTACTCTCAAAATATATTGATGCTTGATTCCGTTATCAGGACAAGGCCGTAGAACTGGCTCCCTGTCTGCACTGTGGATGTATCTACTCATGACCACAGAGTTTTGAAATGTGGCCTGCCATTGTCTTAAGAATAATTAGGCATGTACAATAAAAGCTGACCTTGGCAGGTTTGTTCACATCCCATGAACAAAGTTAAAATATAATGGACCGTTGTATAATTATTCAAGCTGAACTCTAGACATCTTCGTGGGACCATCTTCACATAGAGATCCAATCTTCCATGTTAATGAAGCCTTACCTCAATGTGGTACATGTCACCCCTGCACAGGCAGCCCACATGGAATTAGCCTGTAATCAAACTAATTCCAAAATCCATTTCTCTTGCCTCACTTTTACCTCCTTTACTCATGCACCTGTTGAAGTACAATCAAAAGATCTTGATGAGAAGTGGACATCACAACGGGAACAGTTGCGCACTTGCATCATAACCCTGAGGAAAAAATGCAGGAACTCTAGTGTGACACTAACAATTATGCACTATTTATTTCATATAAATGTGATCCAATAGGCGTATCACTTATTTTGAGCCGTAACATCCATCTCTATCAGTGAACCTGTCCTTGTATTGTTCACATGAGCGTTCTAAGGATCGTTACAGACTTTGAGTTGGCAATTTAAAATATTTTCAGTATAGAAATAGAACATGCTGGAGACACTATCTATAGCGTCAGTAGATGGAGGGGGACTGTGTTAATGTTATGAGACAGTAATTACTTCAGAATAGAAAGGGGCAGAAAATGATGGATTTTATGCAGTTAATATGGGAAGGAAGAATAAGTGGGACAGATGATGAGGGTGCCCAGAACAAGAGACAAAGAGAGTTCTAATGTTAGTAGAATTGATATAAATATGGAATAGATGTTAACTGTTGGTGCTAGTAACAAAATAGGTCCGCTCTGCTGATAGTAAGTCCACGCAAACAAGACACTGAGGTGGAGGGAGAATCAAAGGGATGAAAGTGCTCATGTTCTAAATACGTGGGACTCAATGTCGAGTTCATAAGGATATAAAGTGCCTAAGCACAAAATGAAGTGCTATTCTTCCAGTTTGTTTTGGGCTTCCCTGGAGTACCACAGATTGCCGATGACAAAAATGTTAGCATGAAGGCAAAATTGTGTATTGAAGTGAAAGGTGAAGGCCGTTATGGATACAGTTCTGAAGAGTAGTTGTATTGGACCCAACCTAAACTCTGTTTCTCCTACCACACGTGCTGCCAGGCCTGCTGAATTTCCCAACACTTTATTTTTATTCCCGATCTCCTGCCTTCACACTACTTGGCTTTTATTTGTGCTTTTGGTGCTTTCTACAAAAGGGTACTTTCTTCCATAAAATGTTGATCAATTTGATGAAAATAAATATGAATTAAAAATTTGTTTGTGTATCAAAAAAATCAAGCATAGACTTTTATGTCAAAGCAATGATGCAATCATGCTAAATTGCAACCTATTAATGAGCCAGTTTGATTCTGCTGGAAAGAGCTAACTGTAAGACCAACGAACCCTTAACAATCAACTTTATTAGTTGGCTGCTAAAGAGTATTGGAGGTCATGAGTATGGAAACAATAGCCTAGTTTTCTAGTGAAAGGCTCCTAGATATAACATAACCTGGATTGACAAAGCTGACAGTGAGTTAAATATGTGTTCTACCAGGAGAATGAAAAGCAGACTTTTGCTGCAGTTTAAAGAATATAGTCTTCACCATGCCTGAAGAAGATCTGGGTGTCTGCAAAAAAAATTACACAGCCTACTTTTCCTTTCTGAAAATTAGATCTAGAGCAGTGCACCCATTGACTCGGATCTGCAACTAGTAGGGACGTATGTTGTTTCAGTTTCGGACGTAAGAGTTTTCAGGAGTCAGCTCGTGCTGCGTTTACAAACGTGTGGATCACTAAAAATGTGTCTTGTAAGAGCGCCCCTTGTTACGCCTACTTGACCTTGTCCGCACTCGAATTCAGATCTTTCTCCTAGTGAGTTAATTTTGGAATCAGTTTTTTTAAATCAGCCTGCTCAGGGATGTTATTACATACCTACGGAACAGGTGCAACTTAAGCCTGGGCCACCGGGTTAAGAGGTAGGGGCGCTATCACTATGCCCCAAGAGCCATGAGAAGATTTATTTCGAGGTGCCCCTAGCAATCGCAAGTATAGCTAATCCCATATCCTCTTTTCTCTCACATCCCACCTCCTAAGTAACTGGGGCTTGCTTTGATCCTCGACAACTGATCCAAGCAGTAGCTAAGATAGAACGTTCTGCGCTAGCTAATGAGAGAGGTAAGAAGCAATTTAAAATGCAGTCCATATTGTGCAAGTCTCGGGAGCATGATCAGACAGAAAATGACCCTGAATCAAATGATAACTGGTGACCAATGCGCTGGTGGGCATTGGTTTTCAGGAGATCCTGGAAGTTGAGGAATGATTAGCTTTGTAAGGGTGGCAGAGTTCTACAGCAGAAAGCATAGGTGCTTTTGGAGTGTGAAGAAATTTGGGGATCCGGAAAAGACCAGGATTGGAGGTTTGCAGGAGTCTGAGGAACATTGTCCTGAAGGAAATTTCAGAAAATGGGGTCTGAGGACAAAAATGTAAATTTAAAATTCTTAAGGCAATATTAAATTGAGTCAAGGTGGGTCATCAAATTAAAGTGCTTGAGTGTAACATGAGAGTCAGGAAATAGCAGCTTTGAGTGACCTGAAATTTGTGGAGCATGGAAGTTGAAGCTTGGCTGGAGGGCATTGTAATATTATATAGCTTTGCCTGAACAATGCCATTAATATAAACTTATGCCAGTTTAATATTACATTTTGATTACGCTCATCAGTTTTCATGTCTTGCCTTTTAAAAAACAATTTCCAATCAATAGTGAAAGTCAAGTAGTAAATGAGTAATTCAATTGCCTCAATTCAACGTGTCCCCAAGAATAAGTTTCTAATTACTTTAATATTGCATAGTTGATTAAATTTGAGACTTTCTAGGGAAAATCATGTAGATGAAAGGTCTAGGAACTTGCGTGTGTCCATGGCAAAATACTATATCATTTTCTGTATTTCACTTGAATATTTTAATTAGTTGCAGTGCTGACAGGGTGTAATTACAGCATGACAAGTTTACAAAGTTTCCTTCATGCCTGTGTACATTCATGTTCCTGTGTGCTTTGCCTAATTATACCCTGTACCTTTTAACATGCCTTAAGTTGACGTCGAGGTACTGACGTGACTAGTATAATATAGCTCTTGCTTCAATCTCAGTAAATCATTTTGTTAATTTTAATGTATTAACTGTGATCTAGAATGGTGAACAAAAGATCCTCAAATAAGAGAGGTTCAAATTAATGGAATGAACTTGAACTTGAAGTTGCAAAACACTATCAAGAACTGAGCGATCGCAAGAGGACAACTCCCCAAAAGAAATACAGATAACATGCAATATCATCAGTAACAGTATTGAAAGTTTAATGGATACCATTGCATTTCTATTGTAATTTGAATTGAGGATCAGAACATTAAGAAATAGTTATTAAATATTAATACTGTACATGAATAAGTCAATGAAGAGGGTTTAGTAGTAAGAAGGAAAAAAAGTAGCAAACAACTGAGTGTATTTAAAAAAACTAAACCGGTTGACTGCTATTCTGCTCACTGCCAGTGGCACAAGGTGAAAAAAACGGTAGACATAAGACATACAAATATAAGAAGGCCAGTCAGCCAAACAATTAAAAATGATGTCAGTAATAAATTTTAGGAATAAGGTTTTAAAAGTTAATAGGGCCAGGACAGTTGTGCTTGCTACATCTGAATACATCTGGGGGATAAAAGAAAATTGGTGTGCGCAGGAAGCTGAATTGGGAGAGTTGTTAAAAACTGGGAATTGAAACAGGCAGGAAAGTGTTGAAATTTGACGAGGATGTTAGGAGTGGCTAAGACTAATAATTTTGCAGAAGAAAGCACAACCACTGCTTCGAGTAGCAATTAAATTTGTTTTTCCACAAAAAATGTGAAAAACTAGCTTTTAATTAAAGACTCAGAGAAGGAAGACCAACATTCTGATTGGCACAAGAATCCACTCAGTAGATCCTCTGAACAGAGGTGCCCCCACTTGAGTACTTTCCCAGTTTTCCCTTCACCAACAATACCCACATTTTCCTTCTGTGAGTGTGTGTGCGTGTTTGTGAAGGGCAGTTTATAAGTGTATTAGAGTTTTAACTTGTGTAGATATATGGAGACAAATAATAATTGTTGATTTGTAGCTAGAATCTATTTATTTGTAATAAGTAGATAAATTTGTACTGTACTTTCTGCCAACCTGGATTGGAAACACCAGTAAATTAGATGGTTCTGTGTACTTCAATAGAATGTTTAATGGTGTGATGAAGCTGCGAATAACAGGACTTCCTTTCCTGTGCACTGTCCCTGTGAAATCTAACTGTATGTGTATGTATGTGTGTGTGTGTCTGTGTTTATATGCGTGGGAAGGGGGGTTTCGAAGAGGGTAAAGTTGAATGTACATAAATTAGAAATTCTGTTCTTGTTAAAAGTTAACAATGTGTTACTATAAATAGCTTTTTAGTAGTGTAAATGAGCAGAGAGATCTCGGTGTCCATGGACACAGATCATTGAAAGTTGCCAACCAGGTTGACAGGGCTGTTAAGAAGGCATACAGTGTTTTAGCTTTTATTAATAGAGGGATCGAGTTCCAGAACCAAGAGGTTATGCTACAGCTGTACAAAACTCTGGTGCGGCCGTACTTGGAGTATTGCGTACAGTTCTGGTCACTGCATTATAAGAAGGATGTGGAAACTTTGGAAAGGGTGCAGAGGAGATTTACTAGGATGTTGCCTGGTATGGAGGGAAGGTCTTACGAGGAAAGGCTGAGGGACTTGAGGCTGTTTTCGTTAGAGAGAAGGTTGGGAGGTGACTTAATTGAAACATATAAAATCAGAGGGTTAGATAGGGTGGATAGGGAGAGCCTTTTTCCTCGGATGGTGATGGCGAGCACGAGGGGGCATAGCTTTAAATTGAGGGGTGAAAGATATAGGACGGATGTCAGAGGTAGTTTCTTTACTCAGAGAGTAGTAAGGGCATGGAACGCTTTGCCTGCAATGGTTGTAGATTCGCCAACTTTAGGTACTTTTAAGTTGTCATTGGATGAGCATATGGACGTACATGGAATAGTGTAGGTTAGATTGGCTTCAGATCGGTATGACAGGTCAGCACAACATTGAGGGCCCAAGGGCCTGTACTGTGCTGTAATGTTCTAATGTGCTATTATTTGTGAAGAGAGGAGCTAAGTCATAGGATCAGAAATTCAACTCTACCAAACAGGGTGCAAAAAAGACTCTCCCCCTACATCAAAGACATTTCCGAAATGACTGCCAGACTACTCGGACCTCTTGGCATCAGGGTAGCCCACAAACCCACCAACACACTAACACACTAAAACAGCAGCTAAAGAACTTAGAAGACCCTATACGGACAACAAACAAAACAAATGTCATCTACAAAATACCTTGCAAGAACTGTGATAAACACTA
The DNA here is from genome assembly GCF_030684315.1 of Stegostoma tigrinum. Taxonomy (NCBI): domain Eukaryota; kingdom Metazoa; phylum Chordata; class Chondrichthyes; order Orectolobiformes; family Stegostomatidae; genus Stegostoma; species Stegostoma tigrinum. Next base: position 25,382,979 of record NC_081362.1, on the reverse strand, counting down.
CATTGGACAAACTGGCAGAAAGCTAACCACCAGAATACATGAACAGCAACTAGCCACAAAACAACATGACCCACTATCACTCGTATCCTTACGTACAGATGAGGAAGGACACCACTTTGATTGGGACAACACATCCATCCTAGGACAAGCCAAACAGAGAAACGCACGAGAATTCCTAGAAGCATGGCACTCCAACCAGAACTCCATCAACAAACACATTGATTTGGAGCCAATCTACCACCCCTGAGAAAAAGAACAGGAAATGACATCACCAACACAGGAAATGACATCACCAACTCAAGGAAACCTAAACAGATAAATAGAAAGCGGGACATAACACCAGCGCTTCACCGGAGGCTCACTGTTGATGTTACCTAGAATGGTGGCAAAACATCTGGGAACAAACCTTCAAGTTCAGTGAACTAGCTTACATCTCGAACACAATAAAGACCCACTCTCTTGTGGACTGAGAGGAGGAGAGTGCTATCTTGGAGGTGAAAGGAGGACGTCGGGTTGGCTGTGCACCCTTGCGACCAGTGGATCTTAATGCTGGCTTCGGCCTAATGCTGGTTCAGGGGAGTAGACAACCTGCAACGATGGCTGCGCAAGTGCTCGTGCCCCAGGTCAGGGGGTCCGGAACACCATCCGTGTTTCTGTAAAGAAGGTGGATGAAGTTGCACCTGTGGACCGCACCTTCTTCATGAAGAGGGTCCTGTTGGACTGTTGTGGGTTCGCTGCTGCGGACATTTACTGCCTGCAGGATTTCCCTGGAGGAGGTTTTTACGACGTGACCTTCCGGAGTGCCAAGCTTTGCGAGCGCTTCCTGGAGGTTTTCAAGGAGAAAGGAGGTGAGGGCCCCCTCTCTGTATTGACCGCTGTCCCGCTGTTTGTGATGCCAGCACAGAGGAGCCGTATGGTGACTGTACACATGTACAACCCGCATGTGCCAGCAGTTGATGTCCTGACCTTCCTCGGAAGGTATGTGAAGGTGGAAGGGGACCTAACTGACATCATGGACCCCTTTGGCATCTGGACGAGTAAGAGGCAGGTCCCGGTGACGCTGAGGATGGGCGCGGATGGGAATGTCGTACACCCACCGTCCAGCTTCGCGATCGGCGGGAGCAAGGGCTGCCTGACCTAGGCAGGGCAACCTAAAGTCTGCCATGCCTGTGGTAGGTCAGGTCACGTGGCGGCCGACTGCAAAGCCACCATCTGCAGGGAGGAGGGACACCTTGCAAAGGATTGCCCACGAGAGAAGAGCTGCAATCTTTGCAGGGAAGCGGGCCACCTCTATCGGGCATCCCCGCGGCGGGGGACCACGTACGCCCAGGTCGCCGGCAGGGGCAGTGCGGGGCCAGCCCCCCCGGAGGAGAGGAAGGCACCAGGGCCCAGCAAGGACCCCACTAATGTGCAGGAGGGCCAGGCCGTGCAGGAGGGCCCAGCCCCGCAGGATGGGCCCGAGGTCAGCAAAGCACCCCTGCAGGCTCCGATTTTCCCCCCCCGACAACCCGGAGTCGATGGAGGCGGCGACAGGCGACCCAGGGGAGTGGACAACAGTCCGGAAAGCGAGGAGGAAGGTGTGTCGACGGGCCTAGGAACCGCACCCATCAGGCGGGAAGAGGCAGCTACAGGGGGGCTCTAAGAGCTCCTCTGACGAGGGGGATTCGGAGAGGGCCCGCCCAAAGCAGAAGTTAAAGATCTCGAGGGGGAAGGAAAGCAGCACCCTGCTTCCAGGTGACAGGAGGCGTCCTGAGGCTCCCTCCGACACCCAGTCAAGTGCCGCTGGAGCACTGGAGGGCCCCCCGGAACTTCCAGGCGGGAAGGAGGAAACAGCGCTTCCCCAGCCTGACCCGGAGCCGGACCCTCCTGCCTCCGCACCCCTGATGGGGGCATGCCACCCGCAAGGCAGCACGGACGGTTTCCTGAGCCCGGAGAGCGTCCAGCAGTTAGCCCGGGCAATGGGCATGAAGGGACAGATGGAGGGGCTGGACCTTGGACTTGGGGAGGGTACTGCGGTCACTGCCCACAGTGGGGGTACGAGTTGCGAGCATTAATGTGCGCAGCATTAAGTCACCCGCAAGATGTGTGTCCCCGTTGGCCTACCTGACCACCATCAAGGCGGACCTCCTGTTTCTGCAGGAGTGCGGGATACCGCACCTTGGCAGGTACGGGAAATGGACCGGCGCCTGGACCTGTGGGCCTTCGATCTGGTCGGGGGGTAACGACTGTCGCTCCTCGGGCCTGGCTATTCTGCTGCGGGGGCGCAACTTCACCATCTCAAGTTCAGGAGGTGGTGGGGGTGGGGGGCGCCTCCTAGTGGCTGACATCCTCACCTATAAGAACGCTCCCCTGAGGCTAATCAACGTGTACGCCCCAGCGGTACGGAGTGAGCGGTTAGCCGTCCTGCAGCGGCTTCCACCCCTGCTGGGTACGTCCAGGCCGGTCATCCTAGGTGGAGACTTCAACTGCATCATTGATGCAGATGGAAGATCCGGCGTGGGGACAGCGGGTGGGGGGAGTCAACTGGACATCACGTCCAGATTCCTGATGGGCACGGTGACGGACGCCAAGCTGCTCGACGTCTTCAGCACCCCTGCAGACGGAGCGCAGCAGAGGTACACCTGGTCGCGGCCAGACGGGTCTATCCGCTCAAGGATAGACTTCCTGTTCGTGTCACGGGCGTTCGCGGTCAGGTCCACCGGCGTCAAGCCGGTGTTCTTCTCTGGTCACTGCCTCCTGCTGGCGGACTGTCACTTACAGGATGACCAGCCGGCCGGCAAGGGGACGTGGAAGCTCAACACGACTCTGTTGACCCCAGAGAACGTCGAGGAGCTTAAGAGGGAGTACGCCGGTTGGAGAGCCGTGAAACCCCTCTTTGAGTCTCCAGGCGACTGGTGGGAGATGGTGAAGGAGAACATCAAGAGGTTCTTTGTCCTTAAGGGTGTTCAGAAGGCAAGAGAGAGGCGGGGAAAGCTGTCGCGACTCCAGAAAAGGGTGCAGAACGGAGGACCTCCGCGAGGTGAGGGGCCAGCAAGCCTCGCTCTTCGCCGCGGAGGCCTCCAGGATAATCTTCCGGTCCAGGGTCCGCTCCGTGGAGCAGGACGAGACGTGCTCGCGTGTCTTCTTTCAGAAGGTGCACAAAGAGAGCTCTGTGCTTAGCCGGCTGAAGGAGGACGACGGCTCGGTGACGTCGTCTCGGCCCGACATTTTGAGGATCAACAGATCCTTCTATGCCGGACTGTACGACACGAAGCCCACGGACAGCACGGCCTCCGAGTCGTTCCTGTCGTCTATCACGGAGGTCTCTTGGACGAAGTCACGAAGGAGTGGCTGGACCGGCCGATATCCCTGGACGAGCTGACCAGAGCCCTCAAGTCCTTGGAGAGGAATAGGACTCCCGGAAGCCATGGCTTACCGGTCGAACTGTATTCTGCTCTGTGGGACCTGGTCGGTCAGGACCTGCTGGAGGTGTACGATAGTGCACTTCGGGCAGGGGAAATGTGCAAGTCCATGAGGAAGGGCATCATCACCCTCGTTTACAAGCGAAAGGGGGAGAGGGAAGAAATTAAGAATTGGCATCCCATTTCACTATTGAATGTGGACTACAAAATCCTGGCCAAGGTCATAGCCAACCGGTCAGGTCTGTCCTGGAGTCGGTGATTCACCCTGACCAAACCTGTGCTGTGCCGGGCAGGAAGATCGCTGAGAGCCTCGCGCTCATCAGGGATACGATCACCTACGTGCAGGACAAGCGGGTGGACACCTGCCTCGTCAGCCTGGACCAGGAGAAGGCCTTTGACAGGGTCTCTCATGCTTACATGAGGGACGTCCTCTCCAAATTGGGGTTCGGGGAGGGCATCCGCAATTGGATCCGGCTGCTCTACGCCAACATTGTTAGCGCAGTCTCGATCAACGGGTGGGAATCAGACAGTTTTCCTGTTAGATCTGGAGTCAGGCAGGGCTGCCCACTCTCTCCTGCCTTGTTCGTGTGGTGTGTGGAGCCATTCGCCGCATCCATCAGGAAGGATGTGAGCCTGAAGGGCGTGACTATCCCAGGCAGCGGAGGCCTTCAGGTCAAGACCTCCCTGTACATGGACGATGTCGCTGTCTTCTGCACCGATCGTCGGTCGGTGAGTAGACTATTGGACATCTGCGGCCAGTTTGAACTGGCCTCGGGTGCCAACGTCAGTAGGGGTAAGAGCGAGGTCATGTTCTTCGGGAACTGGGACGACCGCTCCTTCATCCCCCTTCACCGTCAGGACAGACTACCTGAAGGTGCTGTGTGTTTGGTTTGGTGGAGCTGGGGCGTGCACTAAGACTTGGGAGGAGCGTATCACCAAATTGAAGCAGAAGCTGGGCAGGTGGACGCTCCGGTCCCCCTCCATCGTGGGTAAGAACCTGGTTGTCAGGTGCGAGGGGCTTTCAGTGCTGTTGTATGTGGCGCAGGCCTGGCCTATTCCCTGGACCTGCACTGCTGCAGTCACCCGGGCCATCTTCCACTTCATTTAGGGGTCAAGGATGGACTGGGTCTGCAGGGACACCATGTACAAAGACCTGGAAAATGGGGGAAAGGGCGTACCGAATGCCACCCTCGCCCTGACGGCTACCTTTGTGTGCGGCTGCATCAAGCTGTGCGTAGATCCTCAGTACGCAAACACCAAGTGTCACTACTTACTGAGGTTCTACCTATCCCCGGTGTTGCGAAGGATGGGCCTGGCCTCATTGCCGCGGAACGCTCCGAGTAGATGGACCATTCCGTACCACCTGTCCTTCGTGGAGAAATTTTTGAAAGGAAGCACATTTGATCACAAGGCCGTCAGGCAGTAGTCAGCACGTAGTATCCTCGGGACCCTTCGGGAAAAGGTGAGGGTGGATCCCATCGTGTGGTTCCCCACGCAGACTGCCAAAGTCGTTTGGCAGAATGCCTCATCGCCAGAACTTTCAAACAAGCACAAGGACATTGCTTGGCTGGCGGTGAGAGGGGCTCTGCCAGTGAGATCCTTTTATGCATGCCCAGAATCTCTGCACCACCGCACGCTGCCCTCGAGGTGGCTGCGGGGGGGGGGGAACGAGACTGTTGATCACCTCCTTCTGGAGTGTGCCTATGCGCAGGAGGTCTGGAGGGGGATGCAGTGGTATTTGTCGAGGTTCGTCCCGAGCAGCTCCGTGACGCGGGACTCTGTGCTCTACGGGCTGTTTCCGGGGACGCCCACCGAGACCAACATCAACTGCGCCTGGAGGACCATCAATGCGGTGAAAGACGCTCTTTGGTCTGCCTGCAACTTGCTGGTCTGCCAGCTGAAAGAACTGACCTCGACTGAGTGTTGCAGACTGGCGCACTCCAAGTTCCAGGACTACGTGCTGAGGGACGTGCTAAAGCTTGGGGCAGCCGCTGCCAAGACGCAGTGGGGAAGGACCACCGTATGAAACCCCTCGTCCAGAATAGAAAAAAGAACCCTATCTGGTAACTGGGCCCAGCTGGCGCCTTCCCCAACTGGTCGGGGGGCCAACGGGGACTGTGCGGGGTGACGACTGCCGGGGTGTTTTCTTTGCTTTGTTTTTTTTCCTTTAGTTGGTGTATGTTCCCCCTGGGTAACCCGGAGCGGCTTGCATGACTGGGTAGGTGTGTAAATATGTTTTATTTTTTGTACATCTTACGAATAAAGTATATTTTTTCAAATAAAAAAAAGTGACTAAACGTCTGAAAACTAACCTTCCAGCTCAGCGAGCCAACTCACATCCAGAACCTCAACCTGAGCTACAAATCTTCTCAAAACTCGCTAAAGACTTGATTTCCTGGGACAGTGGCTGTGGAAGGGTTTGGTATTGAAGCAAAGCATTTTGAGTGAGTTGGGACTAATTGAGTGCTTTAACAAGCTGCTTGCATCCATTCCCACCTGTTGCAACCCAACCACTATCACAGGCTATGCCAGGTTCAATAACATGTGAGATAAAGGATATGACCACGGCACAATGACATCCAGCCATTGATTTAGGAAGTGACTGCAAGTAATATTAGGAATTAAATGTGCTAACAAAGCTCTGAGATTTACTTCTAGTGACTTTCTTAAAATTTATATGGGACCTTACTGAGGTTGGAGTGTTTAAAAACTACATAGAAATAGGCGTTTTTGTGTGCTATACATTGTATCATACAAAGTATGTCTGGGTAGCAGAACAGAGTGCAGAATAGTGTTACAGCTGCAGAGAAGGTGCAGAGAGAGATCAGAAGTAACATTTGAGGTCTGTTCAAAAGTCTGATCACAGCAGGGAAGAACCTGTTCTTGAATCTGTTGGCGCAACATAGAGGGCCGAAGGGCCTGTTCTGCGCTCTATGTTCTATATTTTATCTGGAGAAAATACAAGTAAACAAACAGTGATGATGGTACAAGAACGTAGGGAACATCTATTTAAAAAGTTGAACAGGTGGGTTTTGTATAAGAAAAGAGAACTTTTGAGGATGCCTGAATGAGGTTGGATTAGTTGTGGTGAGAATGTCCCCATTTGTGGGAGAACTTCAAAACGAGGAAACGTTAATGCAAGTTGCTGATAAATCTAATGGGAAATGAGGAGAAATCTCTTCACCGACACAATAGGCTGATTGACCAGTACACTGTGGGTCTTTGTTTCATTTATTCCTGTTATTTGGACAATGGTTGGTATTTGGAGCTGCAGGTTGACACAGGTAATTTAAATGTTTTCAAAAGGAAGCTGAACAAGTACGTGAAAGGAAGATAAGTTAGTTAGAATGTGAGGGAACTTGTGATTTCATAGACACCAACACTGGGTAGTTTGGTTGACTGTCATGTGTGACATGAGTGACCAACACATTAACTTAGCGAGGTGACAGCAAATGAAATGAAGTTGAGTGAGGAGGTAGGGTTGGAGGCATATGATATGAACATGATAAGTGATTAATTGGTGTTGCTTTTTCAAACTAGATTTATATACAAAAGCATCTCAAGCCACTAGGTGTGAAATTATCTTTGAAGGGTATATTTTGGCTTGTGTCTAACTGTGTTGTAAGTGTAGTAAATGATGTAGATAGAGTACTAAGTTTTGGAGGTGCAAAATATGATCAAGTGAAATCACAGTTAGCCAACTGTTCGTTGGGATAATTATTGGATATGTTACTTTCACAATTTTCTGCAGGACCACTGCAAGTTGGATTGCAACTTTTTTGTTGTGTATTCATTATTTTAAATGATATTCTTAGAAAGAAAGCAAGCAAACATACTTCTTAGTGGAGTTCTGTTGCTAATTCAATTCTGTGTTTTGTACTTGGAGCAATAGAGCTTGGTTTTGAAGAGGTTTTAGCTTATACAGAATAGTATTTGATTATCGCATTTTATTTGGAATAGATTAAAATTTTTGTTGTTCAGCTGTGGGTTCTACAAGACAATTAAGTTACTCTTCCAGAATCTCCCAGGTTATAAACAGGTAAAGTTTGCATAACAATTTACATTCTAATAGGTTTATAAATCTCACCAGCTCAGATTTTATGATGAATAGTTTGCTGCCTGTTTGCTCCTTTGAACTAGATGTACTGGAAATAGCCTTGGAATAAGAAATGTAAATTGTTGACCACTTTGTGTTAGTTACCAGTGCTCACGGAGATAGGTTTTTTTTCCCTAAATGGTACAATTTCATAAGGAGCCTAGTACTAGACAAATATGGAGCTCTGTAATGGCTGCACAGAAGAATATATTCTGTACACATTTTATGTAGATTTGTTATTGTGCTTTTCCAAGTTGTTGTGTCACATTGGTGTCAGGTTTTAGAGTTTTGATTTTATTCGCAATTCTCATGTTACTCCTTTTGATTTGCATGTTTGGATGTCATGTTCTCAGTTGTTCAAATTTCACACTGGGGCAGTCACGAAGAAATACCAACTAAACCGCAAGTATGTGTGAGTAGAATGTGTATCCTTAACATGTATCCATTGAGTCAGCCTGCCTGTGGCTAAGAGGAATGAAAATTATTCAGTCAGAGCTGTCAAATTGCTGATTTAAGTAAAAATCACCAAATCATGAAAGGTGCGGCTTACAGATTTCACTTTCATAAATAGAACTGACTAGAGGAAGAAAACACAGGAAGGAAAGTGTGTCAGGAGGTTGTGCCAGATAGAGGAGCTGTTGCCGACTGCTGTACAAGTAAGGTTGGTTGCTGGTGATAACAGGTGAGTAGGGGAGAAATACAATCTGATAGGCAACTAGTGCGACTGGATCTTGTTTACTAAGCTAGTGCAGGGGCATTTGGAAATGCTGAAATTAGTTAAGTGGCTCATAATTTAGGTTGCACTAGACAATTTCATTCCAGATCTCATTACAGCCTTGAAGATTAGCTAAGTTGAGTTGCAGAGATGAAGTAATGCCAGTATTGTTCCAAGCTGGTCAGTAAGGCTGAATCTAAGTCACCTTCTTCCTTTCTGAATAGTCTTACAGCTCATTCCACTCCCTTTATGTTACAGGTTCTCCCTGAATTTTGTTAATCAACTTGTTTAGACATGTTATGACATACTTCTGGATTGAGTGGGAATTCAACTTAGGCCTTCTGGCCCTGTGGCAGGGACACTGACATGCACTACAGTCGTCCCAAAATATTTTGATTAACCCATTCAGAAATGTTATACACACTTCTGCAACAGGTGTGACTTGAACCCTTGATCTCTTCTTTCCAAATTTCTTTCACACTAGTGAAGTCAGTTCTCAGTCTTTTCTCTCAAACTTATTAATCACATGAACATTATCGTAAAGAGAACGATTATCTGCATGACATTTTATGGGCAGTGTTTTTTTTTAGATTTGCCCTTTATAATTGATTTCTGTCAGAATGTTAGACAAATTGACTCGTATATCTGTTGCACCCCACCAGTGCCAGTGTTTCTTCATCTGACATGCTTTTAACAGCGTATTGTATTTTCTTTGCTTCAGGCTGAGTTATCACTCTTTCCCATCAAGAATATGATTAGCGCGGCAGGGTTTGAGTATGCATTTCAAAGATTAGCATATGAAACATGATTACGAATAACTAACATCTTTCTGGATCACCTGAAGTTGGAAACTTGTGTGTGTTCTTTTGAACTTAATTTTGTGAATGTTTTTATTTCCTCCCAGAATTTCTTCATCAACTGTAGCATGTTTTAAGATGGTACTTGGTACTTGGTTCCAGCATATCATAACTGACATTGGGTCTAGTCCAAGTGTGCAACCAGTTCACCTGCCTAGTCAAAAGTGTTAATTGGTCTACTTCTACTTGGATGGGCCATTCGCTTTCTGTGTGGACCTGGCCCTATTTTATAAGGATGTGTCTGACCTATTCTGAGTAATATTGTTGGTCCAGCCACTCTCGACTTGTTCTGCTTTTTATCTGATGCTTCATATTTAAATGCTTTGCTACCAGTCTTAACCTCTTAAATACGTTATCTGTCAAACTACCTAAATTCTTAAGAACTTCCCTGCAGAAAATTAGTGATGTGCATTACAAAGATAATTGCCAGCTTCTATCTCTTTTTCATGCCAGTAAATCATTACTAGATGGAATGATCAGCAAACTACATTCAGTAAGACTGATACAACCAGGAACCTCATGCTGTGCTATTTTGGAAGTTTAATGGCTCAACTTTTAAACTGCTAAAGTAATGTCCCTTTTTTTTGCTTTATATTTCAATGTATAATGAGTAAATACATCAAACTGGATGAACCAAGTACTTTTTACGAGCTCATTAACTTGTAATAACCTTGTGTCTGTGGTGAGAATTGGATGAGGAGTGGGAAGCAGTTCAAAAATAAGGGCTGTGAATATAACAAATTTATTAATGAATCTAATTAACAATTCGAGAGATATCGTTGCTAAAAACTGTGAGTTTAACGTGAATTAGTTTTAATCATACGGTAGCAAATAGCAGATTTACATTTAAAGGGAAACTAGTTAAAATAACTGAGGAAGAAAAGATTATAAGAATATACCAAGTGGGTTAGATGAAATTGGGTGTGAAGAAGTTCATTAGTGTAGACTAGTTTGATCTAATAACCTGTCTGTACTGTAAATTCTATATTTTACAAATATTCTTTTTGAAACTGCTTCATTTTCTTCTGGAAATTTTTTTTAGTTTCTGTTTTGTGGTGTGTTGAATGTACGCTGGTAGAAATGTGGAAAATCTACTTGGCTTGCATTCCTCCCCTAAATGGTTTGTATGTTATTGCAACAGTGGGGAGTGACCATCATCATTTCATAGAGCAGAACTTAATTAAAGAAAATAATGCTCTGCATGGCTCATCCACTCCAAACTAAAACACCAAGCTTACATTGTGCTGAATGGGGGCCTGCATTTTAAAAAAATCAGTTAAATTAATAGGTTTTGCTAACGAGTTAGAGAAAAAGTGATAGAATTGTATGTGCAGTAAACCAATTGAGCAAATTTAATTTGCACGTGTCTGTATAGCTGGATTTGAGAAGCCTAAACAGTAATTACCCTGCTCTTTGAAGGTGTCTAGACAGCAAGTGTGTTTGGTTGCATTTAAGTTTAACTTTAGAAGTTTGAGGCCATGTTTATGAGTGGCTACCATTTTTAATGATATATTAGTGAAATTGCTTAGACTTTTCAGCTAATCTAACAAGGCAGTGAAGTTTGTTTTGTCAGGCGTTATATGTCTTGAATTGAGTGCTCTTGTGATATGTAAACATTCTATTTTAGGTGAACGAAGACTTGTTAACTTATTTAGTAATAGCTGGCTATAATGTGACATACAGTCGTGGCTAATGTGCTCGGTGTGTTAATTTTGGTGCAGCGATACCACTTTTGCCCAAGCTCAAGGGTTGTGAGTTGAAGTCCCAGTCGAGAACTCGAGCACATTCTATAGGTGGACAGTTCAGTTTGGTAGCAAAACCTTGATTCTTTGATTCCATTTCGAGGCTTGAAAATTGTTGTAAACCTTCAGTGTAAACTGAAATTGCGAGGACTCGTTTGGGAGAAGCTGCAGCTGTTCTTACGCTCAAAGTTCCACTATGGCCATTGCTCGCTCAGCTTGCAACCCCACTTAAGGTTCTGATGCTAAATTTGAGAACTGTATTATATTTAAGAGATGTCAAGTTTTTGAGGAGTTGAATCAAGGCTCCACCTGTCCTTTCTGTTGTTTGTAGAGGATTCTGTGGTACTCTTGGAAGAGATCACATGTTTTTGCTTTCAGACTGTGGATTGAAACTGAAAAATAGACACTGCTTTTAAAGGGAGAATGTGCAAGGAGTTGTTGGCTTCACTTGCTTTCTCAAGTTGCAAACTGATGTATATGCACCGGTGTCATTTTTTGAGATCAGTGAATCCAAATTTGGTATTGTCTGGTTTGGGTTGTGGAGAACTAGGTCTTGAGACAACCTTCTGGCCTGACTGCAGACCTTGCGTGAAATGCAATTAGAAGCAAAGGGAATCCTCCCTGAAGCTGGCTGCAGCACCATCACTCTGTCTGCTTCTCATATTAAGTCATTCTGACCAATTCTCCTTTGGAACAACTACACTCCTGAAATGCTATAATAAACCTAAAACACAGAGGAAAAGAAAAGAACCTGGGTCTAATCATAACGTTGTGCATTTATCACAGAATTGAAAGGATTGTGAACAAACTCGTCTAGTATTGTGATCTGGATTGGTGATACAGAAAGGTCCCTGATTATTACTTTCCCCCCCTCGACCTGTAATGTTTATCTCTTTATTGTTTCTATTTGTGTGGGGAAGGGGAATTTAAAAGGCTAAAGTTTAAATTGCATGTTCATAAATTTAGTTTTTTAATCATTAGTTCAAAAAAACAATTTATTTGTAATAAATATTTAAATACTTCTTATTAATGCCAAAAGCCTATGTGTGTTGCTTTTCGCCTGAATGAGTTAGGTGAATTGGGCATTTTAGTAGTATGGCTAGATTTTTACTTTCGTGGCATCTCTGAGATCAGTGGGGCTTGATATTGGCACATCGTCCATCTGAAGTAATGAAGAATGACTAGTATTTGCTAGCTTATGCATGTCCATATTACTTGCCATTGTACTTATGTTAGCTGCTTCCATTAGATTAAAATGACAGCATTTTACCTGGAAATGTGTTAATGTCCAAAATAATGATCTTGATCACAAAATGTGCATTTCACAATAATGTAAGTATACTAAATTTATGTTTGGTGACTTTAGCCATTCCAAAAACCTGGGCTTAAACTTGATATTTTTGCTCAAAGATGTCACTGCTAGCTGAGGGTAAGTCCAAAATTTTAATTTTGTGCTCTGGGATTTCTCAGCTAGCATCAATGGCATTATGGTAGGTACATGATGTAAAACCTCTAGCCAGCGTTCCGAAATCAAAGAAATAAGCAATGGTAGATCAATTTGGAGAAATGCAAGGGGAATAAATTTGAAAAGCTTCATTTGCATCAAACTTCAACTAAAATCCAGTCTTATTTTTGTGTGTTTTAGGAGAAAGTGATTGTATTGACTGCTTGTTAGAATTTCTGTCTGTAAGTTTAAACTGTCCTGAGGCTACCGTGTTTGCTTCTAATTTTACATCATTTTTCAAAATCAATTAAACTATAAAGCATGGGAAGTTTTTAATTAACTTAGGTATCTTAATCTGGAAGAGAATAAAAGGATTCCAGTTGATAGCATAAAATGTTGACCGTTTTGATTTCAATTTGACTTTTTTAAATGAGTAAAATGTATTTGAATTTTGATGTCAAAATAATCCTTTTGAGGGAGGTGCTAGAGGAGGAAAAGTAGGAGAAGAATGAGAATTGGCTGTGGTTGTAGGTACCGACTAGCGGAAACAAAATATCCTTCTTTACTCAGTCAAAATTGTTCATAATTTTGAACACCTCAGTAATATGGGTTATTTACTCTTCCCTGTTCCAAGATGCCCACTTTTTTCTAATCTTTCCTTGTATTTAAAATTACCCATTCCTGATATCATTGTAATAAACCTTCTTTGCGCTCTCCGGGGCTTTAACATCCTTCCTTTGAAGAAGTTACTCAGAACGGAGCACAATACTCCAAATGTGGTCTGACCAATGATTTGTCAAGCTATAGAATCACTTCCTTGCTTCCATGTGCTATGATCCTATAAGCCTTCTTAACAACTGTTCAAACTTGCCTGGCCACCTTCAGAGAATTATACAGTTGAACTCCTTTGGTCTCTGCTCTTGTACCCCCTCCAAAGTTTTACCATTTGAGCCTCTGTAGTCTGTCCGTGCCTCTTCCAGTAAGATGCATTTCTCTGCATTTGATATTCATCTGCCAGATTTCTGCTCATTTGGCCAACTTGGCAATATTCCTGTAAAGTTGTCCACTGTCATCCTCAATTCACTGTTTTCCCTAGCTTAGTATCATCTGCAAATGTAGAGATTTTGCTCCCAACACTCATCTCCAAATCATGTGTATGTAAATCAGAAAAAAAAAGGTCCCAGCAGCTGAGGGACTCCACTTGCAACTCGTCTCCGATCTGCGAAATGCCTATCTACGCCTACTCTCTGTTTCCCATCTTTTAATCAACGTCTAAACCATACTGCCAAGGGACCCATCAATCCAAACATTTCTAACCAACCTACCATGTGGCACAGTTTCAAATTCTTTCTGCAAGTCCAAACATATAACATCCACAGCACTACTCTCATCCACTGCCTCTGTCACCTTCTCAAAGAACTCAATCAGATTTGTCAGACATGACGTGCCCTTGGCAAAGCCATGTTGACTGTCTAGTATGAACTTATTTTCTCTAAGTGTATATTTATCTTATCCCTATTATGGCCTCCATCAGTTTTCCCAATATTGATGTCAAGCTGACTCGTCTCTAGCTTCCTGGGTTATCCTTTACCACCTCCTTAAACAATGGCATTACATTTACAGTCCCCTAGTCCCCTGGGACTAATTCTGTTTTCAGAGAGGCCTGGAAAATTACTGTCAATGGCTCCACAATTGCTACATTTCCTCTCTCAGTAATCTAGGCTGCATCTCATCTGGGCCTGGCAGCTTCTCTGCCTGGAGTGTTGCCAGCCTTTTTTTTTCTTGCACCTCTTCTTTCTCTATCACTATACTGCTTAGTTGCTCAACACCACATTATTGACCTAGGCTACTGTCACCATTTTCTAATTTGGTGAAGACATTCAAGGCACAATGTGTGCAAAAATGGAAATAGCTGGAAAATCTCAGGTCTAGCAGCAAGTGTGGAGAGAAATCAGTTAACATTTCAGGTCCAGTGACCCTTCCTCAGAATTCATTTAGTATGTCTACTGTATCCTTTGCTTCAGTGAGCAGCTTACCTTCCTTGCTCCTTATGGGCCTCTCTCTATCCTTCACACTATTTAATATTTATTTAGTGCAGCCTGTTATTCTTTCTTAATGCTTCCTCTTAGCATTCCTTGTTCCATCTTTAGCCCCTCTCCTTTGAGAGACTCTCCCTGATTTCTATTGCTGCTGTTATTTTGGTATATATCATATGCTTCCTTTTTTTTCTTCCTTATTTTCTCATCAATATCTTTTATCCTCTAGGTCACTCTAGTTTTGGATACCCTGTGTTTATTTCTCATCAGTATATATGTAGCTTGTAACCTGTTCATCTATCTTTTGAAAGTCTTCCAATTGTTATTCACTAAAATACATTTCCCATCAACCTTCACGAGTTTAAATTTTAGATCTCTAATATCTGCCCTCTTCCAGTTTGGGATCTTAATCCTTGGCATTTTGTTTAATCTTCTTTCAACTTAATATTGAAGCTTATTATGATTGCTGTTTCCCAAATGCTCCTTCACTCTGACATTCTCCATTTGATTTAGTCCTAGGAAATTAGGCAGTTCAAGCGCAGTTCAGTCATTGGTAGGAATGGAAAAGTACACTTCCAGAAAGTTCTCCTGCACACTGAAGGAATTTCACCCCTTCCATACCCATACTGACACCTTTATTCTCCGGCTACCATAGGGTAATTAAAATCATCAACTATCAACCCTACTTGTCCTGCGGGTTTCCATAATTTGCCTACAGTTGCTGTCGTCTTCTTGTCCCCACCATTCACTGCTCTGTTCCTCTCTCTCGTCTCCAACTATAGATCCTAATTCAGGGACTGCATCTCATTCAATGGCTATGATACTGTCTTTGGCTGAGGCTGCTACACATCTCCCCTTCTACCCACACTTTCTCCTAAAAGCCTTATAACCTAGGATGTTATGTATCCAGTCCAGTTCAGGCTTGAGCTAGATTAAGCTATGCTAGTAAATCATATTCCCCAGAGCAATTTCTGCTTTCAGTTCTTCTGTCTTGTTCACTGTTCTGTGCGTTTAGATGTGTACAATTTAACCCTGGGCTATCTCTTTCTTGCCCATTGGAAGGCAACCATTTCTTTGTTCAGCATCAACACTCAAGCTTCCCATCCCCCTTTCTATTCCCCATTCCCTATCTTCTCTCCTTTGCCCTCATTGGTACTTCCAAATCTAGGCCTATTAGTCAATCCACCCTGTGTGATGAGTGCAGTGATGTGTGCAATTCTAGTCTCCTTATACAAATATGTACTTGTCATATAGTAATTGATTCTAAGGTAGCAGTGAATAGATCCTTGATCCATAAGGGTGTAAATAGGGATGTGAAGTAATCATATCATGTATGACCTTAAATGGCACAGCAGGCCTGATGGGCCAAGTCGCCTATTCTTCTCCTACTTTGTAACAAGGGTTCACAAAATTAATCCCTTGGATGGAGGGGTTATCTTTAAGGAAACATTAAATAGACTGATTTGAACAATGATGGACTTTATCTTAATTTTTTATGAATGATTTCTGTTATTAATATAGGTATGGGTATGGCAACTTAAATACTTTACACTATGTTTTTTAAAAATAAAAATGACCATAAATTATTATTCTAGTCTAATTAGACTGGACATTTTAATCTCTGGAGTTCAGAAGAAGGAGAGGTGATTTCATTTAAAAATGTAAATTCTTACATGGTTTAACAGTGTAGATGCAGAAAAGATGTTTCCTCTGACAGGCTTCATCCTCTAAATTTCAGTTTATTTATATCTGCCTATTCTATTACACCGAGACCATGTCATGGTCGTCAGTGATCTCTGCTGATCCAGATTGACTTTCAATTGTCCAGTGCCTCAAGTTTAAAATTCTCAACCCTGTGTTTAAATGTCGTTTCGCATCTTGTATAAGCACAGAATTGCAAAGGATAAGCGGCGAAGAAACAGGCCATTTGGCCATCCTTATACTCTGTCATCTAAGATGTTATCCGAATAATTTTCTGTTCCTTCTGTCTCATTAATTGAAGGGAAATCTGGATGCCGTATAAAGGGCAGTAAAATGTTTGCGTTTCCAAGACCTATTTTCTTCTTCAGGCAGAAATCACAGTTGATTTTAGCATGGATTTAGGGCCTCAGTGAAGTTACAAAAGAACAGTTGCACTGGAATTAAAGTAGAAAAAGCTAAATAATTCACTAATGTGATATTCCGTAGTAGAAACCATATTATATTGGATGATGTGCAATTTAAATAGAAACATAGAAGATAGGAACAAGAGTAGACCATTTGTCCCTTTTGAGCCTGCTCAATCATTGAATATGATCATGGCTGATCGTCCAGGTCAAAACACTGTTCCTGCTTTCTCTCCCCATGCTTTGAGATCTTTAGCCCCAAGAATTCTTTCTCTTACTTTTTTTTGAAAATATTCAATGTTTTGATCTCAGCAGTTTTGTGTGGAAGAGAATTCCACAGGCTCAGCATTCTCTGGGTGAAGAAATTTCTCCTGATCTTAGTCCTAAATGGCCCACATCATATCCCAAAACTGTGACCCCTGGTTCTGGACTCTCCAATAATTGCAGTCATCTATACTGCATTTTCTCAGTCTCATCCTGTTAGAATTTAAGATTTCTATAAGATTCTCCCCACCCCACTTTCTCCTCATTCTAAGCTCCATTAAATGTAGTCGTAACCATCCCAGTTTCACTTCATTCACAAGTCCTGCCATCCCAGGAGTCAGTCTGGTAAATCTTCATTGTACCTTCTCCATTGCTAGAAGATCCTTCCAATGATAAGGAGACGAAAATTGCATACTCTACCCCAGCGGTCTCACTGAAGCCCAGTACAATTGCAGAAAGACATCCTTGCTCCCATATTAAACTTGTTTCACTAGGAGGGCCAGCATACCATTTGCTGCCTTCATTACCTGCTGCACCTGTAAGTTTACTTTCAGTATCTGGTTTACAAGAGCATCTAGGTCCAGTTGCACTTCCCACTTTCCCAACCCATCATCATTCAGATAGTGCGTCTTCCTGTTTTTGCTATAACTTTGTATTATATTTCATCTGCCCTACAATAGACTGCTTACTCAGCTTGTCCAAATCACACTGAAGCATCTCTGCATCTTCCACACAGTGCAATTTCCAACCCAGCTTTGTGTTTGCAAACTTGGGGATATTAGATTTAGCTCCCTAATCTGAATTATTTGTGTATATTATGAATAGCTCCCTGTGGTATCCCACTAGTCTCTGTCTGCCACTAGAAAAAAAGACCCATTTATTCAGATTCTTTGTTTCCGGTTTGCCAAACATTTCTCTATCCATGTTGGTAACTAGCCCCAATCCCATGCACTTTATATGCTAATCTCTTATATGCGACCTTCCTGAAAGCCTGCTGTAAATTCAAGTAAAACACATCGACTGGTTCTCCCTTGTCAACTGTACTAGTCCTTGAAAAATTCCAGTAGATTTGTCAAGCGCTATTTCCCTTTTGCAAGTCTGTGCCGACTGTTCAACCCAGTCACTATTCCAAGTGCTTTGCTGTGGAATCTCTTTTAATTGACTCTCTAGCGTTTTCTGCACTGTTGATGTCAGGCTAACTGGTCCATAATTCCCTGTTTTCTCTCTTTCTCCTTTTTAAAAATAATTGAGTTTAATTAGCAATCCTCAAATCAGTAGGAACACTTCCAAGGTCTGCAGAATCATGAAAATGATGACCAATCATCCACTATTTCTAGGCCACTTCCTTGAGTACTCCTGGAATTTAGATGATTAGATCTTGGGGACTTATTGGCCTTTAATCTTGTCTATTTTCCCAACATCTCCCTACTAAAACTGATTTCCTTCAGTTCCTCCCTCTCCCTGGACCTTGTGTTGCCCAACATTTTTGTAATGTTACTTGTGCCTATTTTGAAGACAGAACCAAAGTATTTATTTGATTGATTTGCTGTCTCCCCTTCAAACATAGTATCAGAGATAATGGGAACTGCAGATGCTGGAGATTCCAAGATAATAAAATGTGAGGCTGGATGAACACAGCAGGCCAAGCAGCATCTCAGGAGCACAAAAGCTGACGTTTCGGGCCTAGACCCTTCATCAGAGAGGGGGATGGGGGGAGGGAACTGGAATAAATAGGGAGAGAGGGGGAGGCGGACCGAAGATGGAGAGTAAAGAAGATAGGTGGAGAGAGTGTAGGTGGGGAGGTAGGGAGGGGATAGGTCAGTCCAGGGAAGACGGACAGGTCAAGGAGGTGGGATGAGGTTAGTAGGTAGCTGGGGGTGCGGCTTGGGGTGGGAGGAAGGGATGGGTGAGAGGAAGAACAGGTTAGGGAGGCAGAGACAGGTTGGACTGGTTTTGGGATGCCCAGTTCATCCCCTCCCCGCACTGCACCACACAACCAGCCCAGCTCTTCCCCCCCCACCCACTGCATCCCAAAACCAGTCCAACCTGTCTCTGCCTCCCTAACCGGTTCTTCCTCTCACCCATCCCTTCCTCCCACCCCAAGCCGCACCCCCAGCTACCTACTAACCTCATCCCACCTCCTTGACCTGTCCGTCTTCCCTGGACTGACCTATCCCCTCCCTACCTCCCCACCTACACTCTCTCCACCTATCTTCTTTACTCTCCATCTTCGGTCCGCCTCCCCCTCTCTCCCTATTTATTCCAGTTCCCTCCCCCCATCCTCCTCTCTGATGAAGGGTCTAGGCCCGAAACGTCAGCTTTTGTGCTCCTGAGATGCTGCTTGGCCTGCTGTGTTCATCCAGCCTCACATTTTATTATCCCCTTCAAACATCCCTGTTTCTGACTAAGGAATCTACCTATAGAAAGTTTTTGTAATCAGTTTGTATGATCCTTGCAACTTTCTCTCGTGCTGTATTTCTTCTCTCTTTCCCCCCCCCCCCCCCCCCCCCAACTTAACTGTTTTGTCCTCCTTTGCTGAATTCTAAACTTCTCCCAATCGTGAGGTTTGCTACTTTCCTCTCCTCTTGGCTAATACGTATGCCCCTTCTTTGTAACTTATACTGCCCCTAATATCCCATTTTAGCCATGGTTAGCCCACCTTTCCTCTTTAATGCTGGACAGGAGGGAACAATTTTTATGGCCCACTCTTGTGCTCTTTAAATGTTTGCCCCTCTCTTTCCCCAAATTATCATAGACCACTCACTCCTAAATATACAACTCTTCTGCTTTGATTGTGTTGGCTTTGCAGACCAGCATCAGCATTCTGCTAGGATTGCTTATGCATGTGGTTAATATTGTGAAGAAGCCCAGATAATCTGTTTTTCTGATTATTGCCTCAGGGATAGATACTAGCTAGGACACAGCTGCTCATCATTGAGAGTGTGCTGTGGGACTCTCTTAGATGAATCTAAATGGGCACTTGGAACTTCTTAGGCTAACATTTCATCTGAAAGGCAACACCTCTGACAGTGCAGTGTTGACTGTGCTCCATTGGATGGTCAGTCTTGATTTTTATGCACTTAAGTCCTGGAGCAGGACCTGTACCTGAGACCTAGTTTGTAAGAGGCAAGAATGCTGCCAACCGAGCCACAGCTGACACACTAATTAGCCATAATGACGCATTGTGAAGAGTCTGATTTTGAAGGGGTTCATAATCTGAATTCTTGAACCATCTTGCCCATTCACGTTGTTTGTATAAATTCTTCCTGGTTGTCTTCATCGCTTATTTGTACTTGTCATCTGTACTGTCAGGCACATCTTGATATTTCATATTTTAGATTATGTATTTGAAAATCTTGGGATCAAATTATTTCCACGTAAAGCTGTTCACATTATTCCTGACACTTTAGACCAATGATGAAGCATTGAATATAATATTTGGACTTTGAGCATGCATTTGATTAGATATCACATGCACTCTTCTGTGGTTGTAGCCTATGGTAAATAATGAAGAGGAATTTCTTCTCAAAGGATACTGAATCCGTGGATTTCTTTACTACAGAGGACCTTTTTGAGGTTGTTTTATTAAGTAGGTTCATAGAACATAGAACGTAGAAAAGTGCAGCATGGTACAGGCCCTTTGGCCCACGATGTTGTGCCATGGATTAATCCTAATCCAAACATAAAATAACCTAACCTACATTCCCCTCAGTTCACTGCTGTCCATGTTCATGTCCAGCAGTTGCTTAAATGTTACTAATGACTCTGCTTCCACGACTACCACTGGCAAAGTATTCCATGCGCTCACAACTCTCTGGGTGAAGAACCTCCCTCTGACGTCTCCTCTATACCTTCCTCCTGACACCTTAAAACTATGACCCCTCGTGGCAGTCAGTCCTGCCTTGGGGAAAAGTCTCTGGCTATCTACTCTATCCATGCCTCTCATTACCTTGTACACCTCGATCAGGTCACCCCAAAAGAGAGGTTCAAGTCTGATATTTTTAATCAAGGATTATAGGAAAATGGAATGAATGTAAAGGTGAGGATCATCAGATCAGATTTAATGGCAGAGCAGACTTGATAGGCTGAATTACCTCCTTCTGTGCCTTCTTCCTGTGACCTCTAAGATGTGTAGTCAAGTGTCACTAGACCCCTACAGCTACAACATGCTCACACTAGATACCCCCATTGTTGAAGTGAGTTGGGTAAAGGACGTTGGGAAGAATTGCTGTGGTGCTTATGGTATGAGGAAGATGAGCTTTGTTTAGTTTGTTGTAGTCATTCAGCATTGGAACAGACCCTTTGGTCCAACCAGTCCATACTGAACATAATTCCAAACTAAACTAATCCCACCTGCCTGCTCCTGGCCCATATCTGTTCAGACTTTCCCTGGTCATGTACTTATCTAAATGTCTTTAAATGTTGTAACTCTGCCTGGATGTACCACTTCCAAAGGAGACATGTTCCATGTATGAACCACCCTCTTTTTTTTTTAAAGAAAGGTCTTTTATAAATTTTCTCTCCTCTCACCTTAAAAATATGCCCCCTTGTCTTTAAATCCCCCATCCTATGGAAAAGACACCCACCGTTAACCCTGTCTCTACCCCGTCATGATTTCATAAACCTATATCAGGTCACCTCTCAACCTCTTGTGCTCCAGTGAAATAAGTTCCAGCCTAAAGGCCTTTCATTATAACTCAAACCTTTCATATCCAGCAACATCCTGGCAAATGTCTCCTGAACACACTCCTTCCCGTAGTAGGTTGACCAGAGGTGGTCAGGGAGATGAGAGAGAATCCAAAACTAGAGGGCATTGGTTTGGGTGAGAAGGGAAAGATTTTAAAAGGGCCTGAGGGGCCACTTCTTCATGCAGAAGGTGGTGTGTGCATGGAATGAGGAAGTGGTGGATGTTGGTACAATTGTAATGTTTAAAAGGCATATGGGAGCCCTCTTGTGGCAGGTAGCACGCCTACCCCTGGCCTGAGAGACCTGAGTTCAAGTCCCGTCTACTCCAGAGGTGTGTGATAACACATCTGAACAGGTTGATTTAGAAAAGTTGGGTAAGTAAAAGGTGTCTAAATGGGTATATGAATAGGAAGGGTTTAGAGAGGTATGGGCAAAATGCTGACAAATGGGCCAAAATAAGATTGGGATGTTTGGTCAGTGCGGACAAGTTGGTCCGAAAGTTCTGTTTCCATGCTGTATGACTCTTAAAATGCTTCAAATTAAATCTTTGTGATTAGTTGTGAGAAACATCTGTCTTCTCTCATCTGCTTTGAATTATTTAATATTCACTGTCAGTTCAGATTATTTTATGATCCTATTATGGGGTATTTTGTTTGTCAGCAATCACAATATTATTTATAGATTCCAAGTTGAAAGATTTAGTAATTTGATACATATATGTAAAATTGTTTGTGCTATCTTTTTCTAAAGAAGAAAACCCCAACTGTAATAATGGTTTGAATCTTGCCAGAAATTTTATGTTGTGGAGTTTCATGAAGGGTTTCTCTCCTCGAGGTGGTGAGTTTTCTTGTGCAATCATCCCAAACTTGTCTCATTGACCATGCAGTAGGCGATCCCTCTTTCACAGCTCCCCTGATTCTCCCACTCCCTGTTGACAGAGTTACTTGCATGTGTTGGGACATTCCAGGAGTTCTTGACTCTGGCATTTAAGTTTAAAAAGCCATTTTGTTCCTAGCCAAGCACTGGCAGTCCAGAGTTGGCACTTAAGGGGAATTGGCCAGTTTTTGGCCAGGGATTATAGGCCCTGGTGGATGGCGTGATGTGGAGGAGGGCAATCTTCTCAAAACTGGCAGAAGAGCCCACAACACTGGAGCCAGCCAAACTGATTTGAAGTTGCTACTCAGGTCAGCATGACCTCACTCTCAGGAGGAACATGGAACAGTCCTGCACCACAGTCACTGACAGAAGTTCCCCACAGATAGGTGCCCGTGGACTGTGATTGACATGTTAGTGCTGGATCTCCAAGATGATGGTGTAGAGAAGGAAGCAGTGAGCTGGAGTCACCAGACAATTGCTTTGGGCTTGCAAACTGAGAATTTTCAATATACAGTGGCTGGGAGCATGGAAGACTTCATATTAAAGTGGTGTTAATGCGCGCAAATAGGCAAGCGGGACTTCTTTATCACAAGGTAGCGAAGCTCCTCACTAGCCACCTCACCTGATAATCCTAGTTTTCCTATAATAGCCTATGAGCCCATGAAAATGAAGAAGTAGGCCTCACAATATTTAAGAGCCCTTGGGTGGGTTTAAAAACCCCACCTCATCACTATTTTACAAGGCTTTTTTTGGCCATAAGAAATCTGGATCTTTATTTTGTACCAAAAGTATCTGAATTGTGACTGCTCTACCCATTCATCCTTGCACACTTTTTAGCTCGTTATTTTTACAGGTTTTGAAATACTAATTTTATATCTTCAGACGTTACAGGAATGCAGGAGGTTCAGGGGTGACCTTATAGAAGCTTATAAGATTGTGAATGGCATGGATAGAGTAGAAAGAATTCCGCTTTTTCCAAAGGATAGAGGTGTCAGTTACTAGGGGGCACAGATTCAAGGTGCAGTGTTTAAAAGAGATGTGCGAGGCATGTTTTTCAGAGTGGTGAGTGCGTGGAACATGTAGAGCTGGTGGAAGCAGACAGGATAGCGGCATTCAAGAAGTGCCTGGACGTATACATGAATAGGAAGGAAATGAGGGATATGGATCTTGTAAGTGAAGACAGTTTTAGTGTGGAAGGGCAAAATGTGGTGGCGCAAGTGTGGAGGGCTGAAAGGCCTATTCCTATGTGGTATTGTTCTTTGCTCTATTATTTAGCATTGTTCTCTGTTCTTGAAGTCTTCTATATCTCTTTTTAACAACGATGATGTTTCAGTGTTGATTTCCTAATGACAAACAGTTACTGTGGTCACTCTTCACCAATAGAAATACATTTCGATCAGATTTATGCTGATTACTGGTAAAAATCCTATTTGCAAATATCTTAGTCTGAAGATTCAGAGCACATTCATTCATGAAACAATCCTGTATCATGATCATTTATGACTGTGACATATACTGGTGGTTTCAAATGCATCGAGAGCAATGGCATTGAACAATTACCTGTGGTAGTTTATAGCAATAACTTGGTTTCTATCTCATTGCATTTCATTCTTCAGCAGCGGCATTGACTGAGCACGATGAGTTATATATATACAAAAAAAAGCTAATTTATTGAACGGTTCCAAAACTTCCTTGCAAATGATCTCTGAGAGCACGTGAGGAGCATGTCCTTTCTGTTGCATTTATGTACAATTAAATTGCAAATAGACTTGGTGTGCGTTAAAAGGGTTTTGACAACCATGGGAACCTATAAGAATGTGTGCTCACTGTGTCAATTTGACTAGTCACCACTATAACAAGTTTGTTACATGTTGTGTTTGCAATGAAACCATTTTGCCCTGTGGCTTTTTCGAATTTATTCTCAATCTGCAAACAATATTTTTCTGTTCAATTTGAGCTCATTGCCGTTTTGTCTTGTATCGTTTGAGCAAGACCAATTATAGAGCACCTTTTAAAGGTCATTGAATCTAGGGGTCAGGTTTGGGTTTCCAGTGTGGTACACCGCAATTACCAAATGGGGATGTTTGCTTTGCATAACTGTTGGTGATTTGTTGTTTGGTATTGCATTTAGTCAAATTCACCAGTCTGATTTATCATTTAATTAAATTATCCTTGTTTTCATGTGTTCTTTGATATCTGAAGCAGGTTTGTTGAATTGGAAAATTTTGTATTCGTTTGTGAATACACTTAAGCATTTTTTTTAGACAATGTAAATATTGCTTCTTGTGTATTTCTTTAATTGTCACAGCAATTTCAAATCACTGACCAATTTCTGAGTAATACTTCCATCTGGCATTGCTTGAATCAAAATATTCTTCAACGTTAATGAAATTTAACAAAACAAAATCTCGTATATACAAGCATTCTCTTTTCATTGCGTTTCATATTTTAAATGATCCTAATAACTGGAATGCCAAGATTGGAAAATATTTACAGTCAAGGCATATTACTAAAAGACTTGCACTGTTATATCTTGTCCAGTAGACACTCAAAAACTAAAATTTGGTGTCAGAAAATACCAAAGACTAACATTAGCACTCGTTTTATTGTTCAGTAACATGGCAGATTAAACAGTACTACTTTTATTAATATGCAAGACTAGATTATGAATGTGAGTAGATGTTTGTTAAATAATTGCCTTACTAACCGTTCTTACATTATTCAGATTTCAGGGTAGACATTCATGAGATCTGAAAGCTTCATTTAATTATTTTTAATGATGTACTTGGAAATTAAAACTGCCCTGTGTTTCCCATGTTTGATGTGCTTAGATCTCCAGTTCTAATTGGGTGCCTCAGATTTCAAGATTCTGGTTTAGAACTTAACTCTCTTGCTTATCCACATTATCTTCCCTAGATTCATACAATGTTGCAGCATAGAAGGAAGTCATTCAGTCCATTGTGCTGGTTATGACAGAGGTTTTTAATTAGTCGTTAACCAAGCAAATTTTCGTTTTGAGTATTTATCCAGTTTTCTTTTGAAATTTCTTACTGCAGCTGCTCCTAGCACACTCTTGGACTGTGTTCGAAGTTGCAGTTCTTTCTTTTTTAAAAGAAAAAACATGTTGCTGGTTATTTGCCAATTAATTCTTGGCGACTTCTTGTATCTAGATAGCACTTTTGAACAAAGCATTCCATGGTGCCATATTATCAGTCTAGGGTTTAGTTGGCTTAGTTGTCCGAACACAGCAGGCCAGGTGGCATCAGAGGAGTAGGTTGGGACCCAAACGTCAACTTTCCTGCTCCTCTGCTGTCTGGCTTGTGTTCTTCCAGCTCCACGCTGTGTTACCTCTGATTCCAGCATCTGCAGTTCTTACTGTCTACATGGTTGTCTGGATGGCTGGTTTGCAATCCAGTGATGCCAGTGGTATGGGATTAGTTCCTGCGCCAGCTGAAGTGACAGTGAAGGACTCTGTTTCTCAACTTCTCCTCTAGCCTGAGGTTGATTCTCAGGTTGAAGCACCACCAGTTGTGTGTCTCAAGTGGGAAATCTACACTTTGGTCCCATAGGACTTTACTCACCAAACACAATTGAAATAGCTACGTGAGAAAAAGCATTTTGAAAAAAGATGTAATTTAATGTCTGTGCCGAAGGAGGAATATGAAGTAGAGGGAGGTTAGGGGACCGAATTCCAGCATTTAGAGTCTTAGTAGCTGAAGGATGTAAAATTGGAGTTAATTGAAGCCTGAGTTAGAACACAAATATCTCAAGATTGTGGGTTTGGTGGAAATTATGGAGATTGCAAGATATAACATGGAGGAATTTGAAAACAAAATTGAAAATCTCGTGTTCCCTGTTAACAATCCTTGTATTGAAGATATTTAATCTTATCAAATCCTCCCTTCATAAATTTTCAGCATCTCTTATCATGTCTTTCTTGAATTTCTCTGACCCTTGAGGGAAACAACCCTTGTTTTTATAGAGATAGCGGGAACTGCCGATGCTGGACAATCTGAGATAACAAGATGTAGAGTTGGATGAACACAGCAAGTCAAGCAGCATCAGAGGAGCAGGAAAGCTGACGTTTTGGATTTGGACCCTATAGTTTGTCTTCTGTGGAACCTTTTCATGTAAATCTCCTGCATCTGTTCTAAAGCCTTTACATCCTTTTTTTGGTGCTCACAATTAACCACAGATTTCCACCTGAGGGCTAACTAGTAATTATTGAAGTTAGCATAACGTTCTTGCTTTTGTTCTGTTTTACTCTAATAAGGGGGGGGACGACAACAAGGGGTTCCATTTGACTTTTAGTATGTCCTGTCAAAAACCTTTTTTAAAGACTTATGCATTCCATGTGCCTCTGTTCTCACATTGCTTTTAAGGTATTTTGTTTATGTAGTCTTAGTCTTCCTTTTATATGTTTAACTACTTCACACTCATCTACACTAAATTTTCATTTACCATCAATACGCTCTTTTTGATTTCCGCTGCATTATTCAAGTTGCATTTAGACAGACATAAGACCAGGCAGGGAATAGAGGGCCATGGTACAAGTACAGGCAGATGGACTAGTTTAGAATGACGTCATGGTCGGCACAGTTATGGTGAGCTGAAGGGCTTGCTCCTGTGCTGTATTGTTCTGTGTTCTGTTTTAAGACTGATTCATTTAAATGCCTTTTGAATCGTTGTGTGACTGCATGTGTGATACTAGCTAATGTGAGATGTGCTTGGGAGCTTCAGGGTTGTTGTGCAGTTAAGAGGGAACACTGATAATTTTTGATACCCATTATCTCAGTTTTTAAATCTGCCGTTCTAACCTCAGGCTAAGGCATCAATAGATGTCAAAAAGAATTGTACCCCTGTCACTCCCTTCGGGACAACGACTGCGCACTTCCTTCTGGTTTGGAAAAGAAATTCTTCACCTCTGCCTGCTCATTTCTGTCCCTCAGGTGGTTTTATATCCACATAGCCACTTCTTAGCCTAGGCTTCAGTTTTCATACCAAGTATTTTTCTGAAATGCGTTTGAAACTCCATGAATACATGAACAACACAACACTCATCCAACCACTTTAAGGTTCTTAGGTAAAGTAAGAGAGTAAATTTATTTTGAGATTAGTTCCCAGCCCTCAATTATGGAAGTTTCTTTGTATTTTCTTTCTCCTTCACCCTCCTAATGGTTATGTTTTATTTTCCAACAGGTTTGGAAACCCTAAGTGATCTTTCCTGAAGTGCAAATTCCCTGGACTGTTTAGTTATTCAGGGTATCATGGATGAGTCCAATTTAGTGATCCCCTAGTGTTTACATCGATAGCCAATGATGTCCCAACAGTATGCAATGAAAAATGGGTACCTTCTTGGCACTGCACCCCCAATCCTGTCAATACTGAGACCACAATTTACCCCATTAATATGATGGCGTTCTTAAAATAACTTTTGGGCAAGAATGTAGAAAATCTGTGACCTATTGTTTCTGAAGCAATAGAGTTCAGTCATGGAGTGAAAGTGAGATAATGCAGAAATTATCTGACATCTAGTGCTTAAAGGGAAAATAATGTTAGTTATTGCAGTTCAAGAATCTGACTACATTTTTGTTAGAAGCAAAGTGTTATATAACATTCCACCCTTAATTTAAAATGGCATGCTTTATTTTCTATCATTTTGCTCAGTCAGCCTTGTAGAAAGCTTAAGATGAGCAAAATGTTCTTTTGGCACTAGTTGTGGGTGGGGTAGCGGTGGTGAGGGTATGCAGGAAAGAAAAGACCCCAGTTACATCTGATATTGAACAAACAGACGTCACTATAAAAATGATTCCCAAATCTCCTCTTTTTTGAAATTACTATTCAAATGAGCTATTTTTAAAACTTAATCGTTAAACCAGATGTGTGTTTCTAATGAAAACTGTTGTCTATATGATGATGTAATCCATTCAGAATAACTATTTGGGTCCAAACTAGTTCAGAGTTTCCCATGCCCTGTTTGCTTTGACCTCTTGAATAAACAATAATTTAGTAGTAGTGCAGGACACACGTACTGCCAAAAAGAGACTTAAAATTGAAGCTTTTCATCTGTCATGCATCAGGACTAAAATTTAAGATAACCAAATATAGAAAGGGAACAGCAATTTATACAGCATGGTCAGAATGTTGCTTCAGTGATACAGCAGAGATTAGCTGCCTCCATTGCTTTTATCAGTTTAAACGTGCAACATTTTCTTTTTGCCAATAAAGAACAGGTTGCAGCCACACTTGTGGGCAAGATGGAAATGTGAATGAGTAGGGCTGTTAACCTACCTGTTGGAGTCCACATCATTATGGGCTACTCAAAGCACTCCAAACCATGTCCTTTATTCCTTATTTGTGACTGCTTCTGTAAATCATAGATTAGCCAAATTGTTGAGTGAACTGAAGTGGCCAGTTGCATGAAAATTACACAAGTTCTTTATTTAAGTAGCGATATTGTGCCCAGGCCTTTTTTGGCACTAATCTATTCACTAACACATCACCCAGGAAAGCCATTGACCATTTCATTAGTTCATATGGTGATCTAGATGCGTCCCTGATGTCTATATCTGTTTTCATAAAACTCATAAACTTAGCAACGCTTTTATAGTTGAATTCAGTTCCAATGACACCATGTATGTCAATGGAAAGGGTTGCCATGAGATTCCTGCAGACCACATCTCTCGGATGTATTTTTTGGTTTCTATGAAAACCATGACTTTGATGGAAGGACCACTGACAACTCCTCTTTTGCAGACAACTTGCGTGTAGTTGACACGTTTGCTATGTTTCAGTATATAGCCGCATCTATGTTTTTGTATACCTTTTAAAAGACTATATAATGCACTCATCTTCATATTTGAAATGAAGAAGTAAAGCCAGTTCCCTTTCTTCAGTAGATAATGGGAACTGCAGATGCTGGAGATTCCAAGATAATAAAATGTGAGGCTGGATGAACACAGCAGGCCAAGCAGCATGCTCCTGAGATGCTGCTTGGCCTGCTGTGTTCATCCAGCCTCACATTTTATTATCCCTTTCTTCAGTACTCTGGTTGAGGAACTTGCCTTTGTGTTTCTGCTACTATCTACTAAAAGCCTTTGTTTAATATGATTTCTCTAGTTCCGTGTGCTACAAGGCCATTCTTATCAGCATTCTCATGAATAAGGCCCAAACCATCATCTCACTGCTTAAGCTTGATGCAGACATCACATGTATTAACACTGTCCTGCATGATAATGACTGCCCAAATCAAATCATCGCCAGTTGGATATTGTGCAAACTCATGAATGGGCGAAAGTTGGCCATTTTTGACTGAGCAACAGGTGAAAGTAGTTTGCTGAATTGCAATAAACATGAATGGTATTCTCCGCTAAAATGCTGATATCGGCCAAAAAGACGTTCTGCCTATGACACAAATGAGTACTGAGGGCTACAGGGAGAGTGCAGGGAAGTGGAGTTGAAATGCTCATCAGCCGCGATTAAATGGTAGAATGGATTTGACGGGCTGAATGGCCTTACTTCCACTCCTGTGTCTTATGGTCTTGTTTGTGTTGCTGTGATGCCAGTTATGTCTGAAAGAGTGGTAGACTGTTTAAACGATACATCCCTTTGATTATTAGCATGCTCAACCTACCTGTGCTTGTGATATTTGGCAGTAGATGTGATTTGACTATTGGATAACATTTACTAAGTAACCCTGATTCTGCTAATATATTTGGAAATCCCAAAGCCATAGATAGTCATATAAGTTGTAAAGGAATAGTTAAAGGAGGAGTAGGAGACCAGTAAAAACATATTTGATCTTAACCTCACCAGTCTGCCTGCTGTAGATGCATCGGCCCATGATTGTGTCAGTAGTGACCACCATACAGTCCATGTAGTGACAAAGTCCAAACCTCATATTGAGAATGCCCTCCATTGTGTTGTGTAACAGGATTTTAGAAAATCCTTTTGATGTTCTGCATGATAGACTAATTTAGTAAAGTTAGGTCACGCGGGATTCAGGATGAGCATGCCAGTTGGATATAATTGGCTTAATGGCTGGAGACAGATTAATGAAGGGTTGCTTTTCGGACTGGAGGCCTCTGGGTCATCTTTTGTCATTTATAAATCTGGGGAGGTGATGTCTAATGGTATTATTGTTAGACTGTTAATCCAGAGACCCAGGTAATGTTCTAGGGACCTGGGTTTGAATCCCACCGTGGCAGATGGTAGAATTTGAATTCAATAAAATATCTGGAATTAAGAATCTTAACATGATATCTATCATGAATGCATTGTTGATTGTCAAAAAACCAATCTGGTTCGCTGATGTTCTTTCAGGAAGGAAACTGCCATTCTTACCTTGTCTGGCCTACGTGTGACCCTAGACCCACAGCAATGTGGTTGACTCTCAACTGGCCTCTGGGCAATTAGGGAGGGGCAATAAATGCTACCTGGCTGCGATGCCCTCATCCTGCGAATGAATAAAGAAAAAAAGATTTGGATGAGAATACAGAAGGCATAGATAATAAGTTTGCAGATGTCATCAAAATCGATGGCGTCGTAGACAGTGAATAAGACTTTCTAATGTTACAGAGGGATCTTGATCAAATGGGTCAGTGCGCTGAAAAATGGCAGAAGGAGTTCAATTTGGATAAATGCAAGATATTGCATTTTGGTACAACAAACAAGGGTAGGGCTTATGCAGTTAGTGATAGGGCCTTGGGTGGTGTTGTAGAACAGAGGGACATAAGGGTACAGGTACACATAGACAAGGTGGTTAAAAAGATGTTTGGCACACTTGCCTGCATTGCCTGGCCCTTTTGAGTATAGGCGTTGGGAAGTCATGCTGAAGTTGCCCAGGGCATTGGTAAGGCCTCTTCTAGAATACTGTATCCAATTCTGGTCCCCCAGTTATGGGAAGAATATTATCAAGCTGGAGCGGGTTCAGAAGTGATTTACCAAGATGTTGCCGAATATGGGAGGTTTGAGCTTTAAAGAAAGGGTGGACAGGCTGGGACATTCTTCACTGGAGTGTAGGAGATTGAGAGATGATCTGATGGAAGTTGACAAAATAATGAGAGGTTTAAAAAGACTATAAGATCATAAGACATAAGAGTGGAAGTAAGGCCATTTGGCCCATCAAGTCCACTTCACCATTTAAATCATGGCTGATGGGCATTTCGACTCCACTTCCCTGCACTCTCCCTGTAGCCCTTGATCCCTTATGAGATCAAGAATTTATCGATCTCTGCCTTGAAGGCTTCTAACGTCCCAGCCTCCACTGCACTCCGTGGCAATGAATTCCACAAGCCTACCACTCTCTGGCTGAAGAAATGTCTCCTTATTTCCGTTTTAAGTTTACTCCCTCTAATTCTGAGGCTGTGCCCACGGGTCCTAGTCTCCCCGCCTAACGGAAAAAACTTCCCAGCGTCCACCCTTTCTAAGCCATACATTATCTTGCAAGTTTCTATTAGATCTCCCCTCAACCTTCTAAACTCTAATGAATACAATCCCAGGATCCTTAGCCGTTCATCGTACGTTAAACCTACCATTCCAGGGATCATCCGTGTGAATCTCCGCTGGATATGCTCTTGGGCCAGTATGTCCTTCCTGAGGCGTGGGGCCTAAAATTGGACACAGTATTCTAAATGAGGCCTAACTAGAGCTTTGTAAAGTCTCAGAAGCACATTGCTGCATTTATATTCCAATCTTTTTGAGATAAATGACATCATTACATTCGCTTTCTTAATCACGGACTCTACCTGCAAGTTAACTTTTAGAGAATCCTGGGCTAACACTCCCAGATCCCTTTGTACTTCTGCTTTACGAATTTTCTCACCGTTTAGAAAATAGTCCTGGTAGTTGTTTTTGCCCTGGGATGAAGGAGATTTCATGACTGGGAGACACATTTTTAAAGTGAGAGGAGAGAGATTTTTAAAAATTGAGACATTTTTTACAGTGTGGTTCACGTGTGGAATGAATTTCCTGAGAGTTCAGCAGAGGGTGGTGACAACGCTGATTGGCATGTGGGGCGAAGATTTGCATCAGCACAGTCACCACTATCAAACAGTGGAGGAAGTTTGTCAAGGGATGGTTAGATGCCAAACTAATTCAAACTAATTCAGTGTTACCTTCTCTCCCTTCCTCCTCCTCTGACCAACAAAAAAAAACACCCCTGTGAAGGCCACAAGCAGCAGCAGCAGAGTGAGTATAAACCTACTGGAGCTCAGCTGTTGTAGCTGTGAAGAAAAAGCTAGAGTGGCGTCACAGGGAGTCTGTGACCTGATTCGCTGTTATGAAATCTGAACAAAATTCAAAAAAGAACACAGCCAAGAAGTATCAATGGACTTAGTTAACTCAATAAAGTAATTAACTAAGTAGAAATGGCCAGGCAGGTGATGTGTCGTAGCTGTATGATGTGGGAGCTGGCTGATCCCATTGCGAACGGCGATGACCACATCTGCAGCAAGTGCTAGTTGCTCGAGAACTTTTGGCTCAGAGCTCTGAGCTGGAATCTGAGTTTCACATCCAGGACGGGGAGAAGTACCTGGATGCTGTGTTGCAGAACGCAGTAACACTTGGTAGATAAAGTACTTCAAATTTGGTCAGTGGGCAGGGACAGCAGGGGTTGACTGCAAATGAGGTAGAGGAATCCTGCATTCAGGAACATAGCAGCCTCAGCTCTTGACCTTGTCCAACAGGTACAAGGTACTTGCTCCCTGTATGGATGAGGAAAAGAAATGCAGGGAGGATGAGCCAACTGACCACTGCACCGTGGCATGGGAGGCCATTCAAGAGGGGAGAGCAAAAAGACCGGTGGTAGTTGTAGGGGGTTCTAATATCAGGGGACTAATGGGGGGTGGGGGTGGGAAGGGAAGGGTGGAACTTGCCCCAATGTGGAACAGAGCAGCAGGCTAACATCTGTAGAGGTAGATTCAGCTGTGTGGAAAAGTATGAAAACAATGATGGGAGGGAAGATCTCAGGAGCGGTTATTACAGTCTCCCGCACAGGCACAAATAGAACAGTATTTGGAAAAGGTTAAGAATCAAACTTCAAGCTCACCAGATAAACAAATGATAATGAGAAGAGGGACAATTAGTACATGACTGAAGGTGTTATATCTGAATGCATGCAGTATGAGAAAGAAGGTAAATGAGCTTGTGGCCCAGTTTGAAATTGGTAGATATGACGTGGTGGGCATCGCTGAGCTATGACTGCAAGGGGATCAGGATTCGGAGCTGAATATCCAAGGACTTGCATCTTATTGTAAAGTTAAGTGGGCAGAGGGGCTGGGGTTGCCTTATTAGTAAGAAACAAAGTAGAGTCAGATGGTGTAGAATCTGTAGGTAGAGTTGAGGAACCGCAGAAGTTTAAAAAAAAAACAGAATTGGAATTATGTACAGGTCTACAAACAGTAGTCCGGAGGTGGGGTGCAAGGTACACCAGGACATTGAAAAGGTGTGTTTAAAAAAAGGCAAAATTATGGTGATCGGGGATTTCAATGTGCAGGTAGACTGGGAAAATCAGGTTCGTAGTGAATTGCAAGAAAAAGAATTTGTGGAATTTCTGCGAGATGGCTTTTTGGAGCAGCTTGTTGTGGAGCTCTCAAGGGAACAGGCAACATTGGATTTAGTGTTGTGCAATGATGCAGACTTGAT
The DNA here is from genome assembly GCF_030684315.1 of Stegostoma tigrinum. NCBI lineage: Eukaryota > Metazoa > Chordata > Chondrichthyes > Orectolobiformes > Stegostomatidae > Stegostoma > Stegostoma tigrinum. The sequence goes on along the minus strand of NC_081362.1, from coordinate 25,349,114 downwards.
AAGGGAACTTAAGGTGAAGGCACCCTCAGGATGCAATGATCATAATATGATAGAATATACTCTGCAGTTTGAGAGAGAGAAGATAGAATCAGAGGTTAACGGTATTACCTCTGAATAAAGGCAACTACAGGGGCACGAGTAAGAAGCTGGGCAGAATTGACTGGGAGAAGAGCCTAGCAAGGAAGACAGCGGAACATCAATGGCAGGAGTTACTAGGAGTAATTCAGGAAACACAGCAAAAATTCATCCCTAAGGGGGAAAAAAGGCATGGTACAGGGATGATGAGGCAACCATGCTAACTACGGAAGTAAGGGATAGCATAAAAGCGAAAGAGAAAGCATATAATGTAGCGAAGGGCGGTGGAAAACCAGGGGATTGGGAAGCTTACAAAGACCAACAGAGGGCAATAAAAAAAAGGAGGGAGAAGATTAAATATGAGGATAAGCCAGTCAGTTGTATAAAGAAGGATTGTAAGAGTCTCTCTAGATATATGAAGGTCAAAAGAGAGGCATAAGTGGACATTGGACCACTGGAAAATGACACTGGAGAGATAGTAATGCGGAACAAGGAAATGGCTGAGGAACTGAATAATTACTTTGCATCAGCCTTCACAGTGGAAAATACAAGTAATATCCCAAAATTTCGAGTCTGTCAGGGGCTAGAGCTTAGAATGGTGGCCATCATCAAGGAGAAGGTGCTACAAAAATGAATGACCTGAAGGTGGATAAATCACCAGGACCATAGATCTTAAGGAGATGGCTGAAAAGATGGTGGCGATGTTAGTGGTGATCTTTGCTCGAGTCAGGGAGGATCCCAAAGCGCTGGAACATCACTAATGTGACACCCCTGTTTAAAAAGGGAGTAAGGCAAAAGACTGAAAATTACAGGCCGATTAGCTTAACCTCAGTTGTGGGTAAGATTTTAGAGGCTATTGTCAAGGGTTGAGAGTTCTGAATACTTGGAAGCGCATGGTAGACTAGGGCAAAGCCAGCATGGCTTCATCAAGGGACGCCATGCCTGACAAATCTGTTAGACTTCTTTTGAGGAGGTAATGAGCTGGTTCGACCAAGGAGAGCCAATGGTTGTTATCTACCTGGACTTCAAGAAGGCCTTTGACAAGGCCTTTGCTGCCTAAGAGGCTGCTGAGTAAAATAAAGACCTATGGTGTTAGAGGCAAAGTACTCGCATGGATGTAAGATTGGCTGGCCGAAAGCAGAGAGTAGGGTTAAAAGGTTCTTTCTCAGCATGGCAGCTGGTGACAAGTGGTGTTCTGCAAGGGTCTGTGCTGGGACCACAACTTTTCACTTTATATGTTAATGAGCCAGATGAAGGAACTGAGGGCATTCTGGCTCGGTTTTCAGACGATACAAAGATAAGTAGACAGACGGGTAGAATTGAGGATATGGGGAGGCTGCAGAAGGATTTGTACAGGTTAGGAGAGTGGCCAAAGAAGTGGCAGATGGAGTACAATTGTGAAAATGTCAGGCCATGCACTTTGGTAAGAAGAATAAAAGCATGGACTATTTTCTAAATGGGGAGAAAATTCAGAAGTGTAAAGAGGCTTGGGAGTTCTAGTCCAAGCTTCTCTCAAGGTAAACGTGCAGGTTGAGTCAGTAGTCAGGAAGGCATATGCAACTTTGGTATTTATTTTGAGAGGACATGAATATAAAAGCAGAGATGTACTACGGAGGTTCTGTAAGGCTCTGGTTAGGCCACTTTGGAGTATTGTGCACAGTTTTGAGCCCCATGACTCAGGAAAGATGTTCTGGCCTGGTGCAGATTCAGAGGAGGTTCACGAGAATGGTCCCAGGGATGAAAAGCTTAATATATAAGGAATGTTTGAGTACTCTGGTTCAATACTCGATGGAGTTTAGAAGGATAAAGGGGCATCTATTTGAACTTTACAGAATACTGAATGGCCTGGACAGAGTGGATGTTGGGAAAATATTTCCACTAGTAGGAGAGACTAGGATCCGAGGGCAGAGCCTTAGAGTAAAGGGAAAACCTTTAAGAATAGAGGTAGGAGGAACTTCTTTATCTAGGGAGTGGTGAATCTATGGAATTTACTGCCACAGAAGTCTGTGGAGGCCCGGTCATTGAGTATATTTAAGACTGAGATAGGCTCTTGATTGTTGAGAGGATAAAGGGTTGTGGGGAGAAAGCAGGAGAATGGGGTTGAGAAACTTATCAGCCATGATTGAATGAATGGTGGAGCAGACTTGATAGGCTGAAAGGAGCAGAAATTAGGCCAATGGCTTACGGTTTTATGGACGTGGTGGATATAGGTACAGTTGCAATGTTTTAAAAGACATTTCGTTAAGTATATGATTAGGAACGGTTTGGAGGAATATGGGCCAGGAGGACGCAAGTGGGGACTAGTTTATTTTGGAACTGTGTGTTGTTAAGACTGGTTTGAAGGGTTTGTTGCCATGCTGTATGACCGGCACTGTGCTAAATGGGACAGACTTTGAACAGATCAACAACTCAAGACATGGGCATCCATAAGACACTGTGGAATTATTGTAGATGCTTCTTCAATTTGGTGCACTTGGGCTAGAGATTCCCATGATTGACTCAATAAGGATATTTCAGTTTTTTTACAGGGAGGCTTTGAAAACATCCTTGAAGTATTTCTTCTGCCCTCCTGCTAACTACATGCTCTACAAAGCTTAGAGTAGAGAAATCATTTTGGGAATTTTTGTCAGACATTCAGCTGATATTGCCTGTCCAACATAGACGTGGACTATAACCTGTGTCACACGGACATTGACCATAACCACTGCAGTAATTGTGGGGAAATTGGCCTGAGAGAGGACACTAAATTGGAGAGGCTATCTTGCACGTGGATCTGAAGGCATTACTGATGTTTCTCGGGGATTTGAGGTGTTTGTTGTCCAACGTGTTTCCAATTCTTACAGAAGAGTTACTAGTATTGCTGTCATTGGACGATAAACTTGGAACTAGGTTTGAGATCTTTGTCTCTATTACAGTGCTGGCACACTAGGGGTGGTGTGTTGAGTCTCATTAGCATCTAGTCCAACTAGAAAGTGGTGGCTAAGTATGGTTATGTCCCATGGCTTATTGTGAATCTTGATAGAAATAAGTTGGGGGAATGATGAGAGTAGGTTGACAGAGCACTGTTTTATTCCAGATATTTAGGTAAGCCCCTTTCTCATTTGTTTGTATGGATGCATTGATTTGGAGCTTGACATCTGAGCATTTGCACATGCCGACATCATTTGCATTCTGCATCTCAGCAATCAAGGTTGGGGTGGTCTCCATTCTTGGCTGGAGGTCAGCAGGTTGAATAACTTCTTACTCATTCTGTAGATTAGCTCCACACCAATGAGAAATTTCATGGATTAGTGTTGCAGCAAGGAAGGTAAAGAAGAGCTTTGATATGATATTGTGTCTTGCTTGATCCTAGAATTACACTCATTGAGTCTGTAGTAGATCCGTGAGTGAGGATCACGACTTCTATGCTATCATAGAGGATACTGAAGACTCTGGATGGAATCTGGAAGCAGGTGATTTTAAAGAATCTTTAAAGATTTTAAAGATTTCACTGAAGGATAACAGGGCTGTTCCTTGTTGTTACCATAATAAGTTTTGGTCTTTGTTTCTAGAGATGAAAACAAGGCCAAAGAACAATTGTATTCCAGTCTTGATCAATCATTGTCCTGTGTTTCAAAGGGAGACGTGCTGATTTTTTTTCTTGGCTTCAATGGCAGGTTTAGGAGAGATGCACCCCTCTGTAAAGGCATGTTTGGTAAGAATGGCATAGGATAAACAATTGCAATGGGAGTTGTCCCCCACATGAAATACCTAGGCTATGGTCTTGTCATAATAAACATGGTATTTGATCAGCGATAAGTACCAGACTCCATGGCTATACCTTTTGCTCCAGACCTTGGGACGTGCTTGACTCTCATTCAGTAAGTGACTACAAAGGTGGCTGCAACACTCACTACATAGCAGGAACTGACAATCATTGCCCAAGCTGTTCTAACTCCATTAACATTGCCCAAGTACAGCAGTGGTGGTAGAAGTGCTGCTGCAAGAAATTCAGTGTTGATGTTAAGGTTATGTAAAGTAGAGTTCCAAGGGAACCCGTGTTGAATATAAATATCAGTATAGATGACTTGGGCCTGTTTACTGTAATTCTTTATAATTTTATTACGTGGTGACACTAAATTTCCTTTAGTATGGGATTTATCTTTTCAAAATTAATTGTATCAACTTTTAAATTAAAAAAAATTGGTATTTGTATTATCTTAAACAATTTATATTGAATTAAAATAATGTTTGGATGTTGGGTCATGTTGACAAAATGCACACTTATGTGGTGACAGTACAAGAGCTTTATGTTGGGAAAAGCACCTTTTAAAAAGTGCTTTTGATAAATGGTGCAAATACGTGATTTTTGTTTTTCTTATGCCCCTCTTACAACAGGGGGAAAGGCTTGGGTGATGCTGTTCATAGTTATTGCCCATCTCTCTGACTTCTCCCCCTCCTCCTCCTACCCATACACTGTGGGCCCCATGCTTTCCTGGGGGGATTTATGCTAATGATTTGAGTGAAGAAAAATCATGTTGTACCTTATGGTTAAGTAACCTTGACACCTTTTATTCAAACTGGGGAAAAAAAAATTTTAAACAATATGCTCCTTTTTTTTTGAAAGAATGTATAACCCCAACAAGAAAGATCCATCTGTGAATTACTAGGAAAGTTAATTAAGGCCTCTTCTTTAAGATTTAGTATTGCAAGTTAAGTCTGAGGACTGAGTTTTAAAACTAGCTTCTACAGGAAAGAGCATAGGGCCCCCTCTCTCGTCAGAGACAACTGGTGGTGGCTTAATCTGCAGGTCTCCATGCCTCAGGCCGGCAGAATTTTTTTCTGTTCACTCATGGGAGGTAGGCATCAATGACTGCCATTGAATGAGTGACTTCCTAGGCCATTTCACAGGGTTAGAGATAATGGGAACTGCAGATGCTGGAGAATCCAAGATAATAGAATGTGAGGCTGGATGAACACAGCAGGCCAAGCAGCATCTCAGGAGCACAAAAGCTGACGTTTCGGGCCTAGACCCTTCTTCAGAGAGGGGGATGGGGTGAGGGTTCTGGAATAAATAGGGAGAGAGGGGGAGGCGGACCGAAGATGGAGAGAAAAGGAGATAGGTGGAGAGAGTATAGGTGGGGAGGTAGGGAGGGGATAGGTCAGTCCAGGGAAGACGGACAGGTCAAGGAGGTGGGATGAGGTTAGTAGGTAGATGGGGTTGCAGCTTGGGGTGGGAGGAAGGGATGGGTGAGAGGAAGAACAGGTTAGGGAGGCAGAGACAGCTTGGTCTGGTTTTGGGATGCAGTGGGTGGAGGGGAAGAGCTGGGCTGGTTGTGTGGTGCTGTGTGGGGAGGGGATGAACTGGGCTGGTTTAGGGATGCGGTGGGGGAAGGGGAGATTTTGAAACTGGTGAAGTCCACATTGATACCATTAGGCTGCAGGGTTCCCAAGCAGAATATGAGTTGCTGTTCCTGCAACCTTCGGGTGGCATCATTGTGGCACTGCAGGAGGCCCATGATGGACATGTCATCTAAAGAATGGGAGGGGGAGTGGAAATGGTTTGCGACTGGGAGGTGCAGTTGTTTGTTGCGAACTGAGCGGAGGTGTTCTGCAAAGCGGTCTCCAAGCCTCCGCTTGGTTTCCCCAATGTAGAGGAAGCCACTCCGGGTACAGTGGATGCAGTATACCACATTGGCAGATGTGCAGATGAACCTCTGCTTTATGTGGAATGTCATCTTGGGGCCTGGGATAGGGGTGAGGGAGGTGGTGTGGGGGCAAGTGTAGCATATCCTGCAAATGCAGGGGAAGGTGCCGGGTGTGGTGGGGTTGGAGGGCAGTGTGGAGCGAACAAGGGAGTCATGGAGAGAGTGATCTCTCCGGAAAGCAGACAGGGGTGGGGATGGAAAAATGTCTTGGGTGGTGGGGTCAGATTGTAGATGGCGGAAGTGTCGGAGGACGATGCGTTGTATCCGGAGGTTGGTAGGGTGGTGTGTGAGAACGAGGGGGATCCTCTTGGGGCGGTTGTGGCGGGGGCGGGGTGTGAGGGATGTGTTGCGGGAAATGCGGGAGACGCGGTCAAGGGCGTGGCTTCCTCTACATTGGGGAAACCAAGCGGAGGCTTGGGGACCGCTTTGCAGAACACCTCCGCTCAGTTCGCAACAAACAACTGCACCTCCCAGTCGCAACCCATTTCCACTCCCCCTCCCATTCTTTCGATGACATGGGCCTCCTGCAGTGCCACAATGATGCCACCCGTAGGTTGCAGGAACAGCAACTCATATTCTGCCTGGGAACCCTGCAGCCCAATGGTATCAATGTGGACTTCACCAGCTTCAAAATCTCCCCTTTCCCCACCGCATCCCTAAACCAGCCCAGTTCGTCCCCTCTCCGCACTGCACCACACAACCAGCCCAGCTCTTCCCCTCCACCCACTGCATCCCAAAACCAGTCCAACCTGTCTCTGCCTCCCTAACCTGTTCTTCCTCTCACCCATCCCTTCCTCCCACCCCAAGCCGCACCCCCATCTACCTAATAACCTCATCGCACTTCCTTGACCTGTCCGTCTTCCCTGGACTGACCTATCCCCTCCCTACCTCCCCACCTATACTCTCTCCACCTATCTTCTTTTCTCTCCATCTTCGGTCCGCCTCCCCCTCTCTCCCTATTTATTCCAGAACCCTCACCCCATCCCCCTCTCTGATGAAGGGTCTAGGCCCGAAACGTCAGGTTTTGTGCTCCTGAGATGCTGCTTGGCCTGCTGTGTTCATCCAGCCTCACATTTCATTTCACAGGGTAGTTGAGATTCAACCACATCGCTCTGGGTCTGGAGTCTCATGTCGGACGTGCAGATTTCCTTCCCTTAAGGACATCAGTGAGTTGGATTGTTTTTTCCAATAATTGAGAATGGTTTCACAGTACGATTCCGAATTCCAGACTTTTTAAAATTGAATTCAGATTCAGCCTCCTGGTGGGATTTGAACCCTGGTCCCCAGAACATTACCCCTACGCCATTGCGTTGATTAGAAGGCAAGTCCTTCATGGTAACTTCAGGTGCGGGAACTGAACCCACACTGGCGATACTGTCACATTAAACTAGCCTTCCAGCCAACTGAACTATTCAATCCCTTGTTCAAATCAATAGGAGTACTTACTGAAAACTACCATCTACTTGTTAAAAGTCAATGTAGCATGAACATGCAAGCAACAAATTCAGATGCAGTGTTTTACCTGCACAGAATGTAAATGCAGTTTTTCAAAGACATGGTAGTAAAAATTGTAGTTTGAAAATTTCAGCAGAAACTTGATTCATGCAACATCTTAATGTGATAAGATTACGTTTCTTTGCATAGTATGAAAGTAGTGCATTAGACTGTTGTTTGAAGTGATGTCTATGTGCCTGATGGTTGTTGCACTTGTGCAAAGGTTTCTTATTTTGGTGTGTTGGTGGTTTGTGTTTTTTTAGCCTCTTGCTTTAAGCTTGGGTAGTTATTGAGGGAGTTGTCACACCATCCCAAAATAATGATAGCGAATTTAGATCATTTGCCGCAACTTTGTGTGCTGATGTGCAGTAATAGATCAAAAGATCAATTCCATATCTCTCTTGACTCCGAGATTTTACCCTCTAGGGTTTTCAGTCAAACTGGAAGTTTGCCCCATATGTTTATCCCATTGTGTGAAGGAAGAATCTGAACAGTCCTAAATACTAATTTGATCCTGTTTAACTTGTCTGTTTAGTTTAATTGAGGATATTTTGAATTTTTTTCTCAATCCTTAAATTTGAATGCCTGTCAAATCTACGTTCAGCTAACATGTTCCTTAGCTAGGGGGGAAAAAGAAATTCTCCAGATTTAGTCGTCTTTTAACTTGGATAAAGCATTATGCAAGAAGTAATTTGAGCATGTGACAATGTAATAGTAATTGTGGGGACTCCAATCAACAAGGATTGGACAAATTAAGTTGGTAAAAGTATTTTGGAAGATTGTTAAATAATTTTGAGTGCTTTCTTTTTGGAACCAATAGAAACCTGAGTACAGATGAAAAAAGACCTGTCTGTTGAAATTTTTCACTCTGCAGTTGCTGGGACACACTCAAAAATATCAGTGTAAGGAGGAAGAATATACTGTGCGGAAGAGGGTACTGTTTGTTTGGCAGCTCGGACTGATGACAAGCGCCAGTTGACATGCATCAACCTGCTGGTTTAAAATACAACCAATTTTTGTAGTTAACTTGCAGTCGTCATCTAGTACTGTATATTCGCCATGGCAATGATCTACCAATCAGCATACACACCTCATTAAATAAAATGTTATTCCCCTTTACATTGGTATTTTTGTGGATCTTGTTAATGTCTTAAATGCAAGATGAAAACTTTTGATATACTATATTTTGGCAATGTTCAAGTGCTGTACTACCAAACGGCAATTAGAAGCAGTGCAATTTTGTATCTAATTTTGTGTAATGAGGTAGTGTTAATTAGTAATCTCATAATAATTTATTTTGCAAAAGCAGTAATACATTTGAATTGCATAATAAGTGTGACAGAGGCTAAGTGAAACATGGCAGTTCAAAACAAGAACTTTAAATGAACCAATTATGTTATGCTGAGGGGACCGTGAGCTTTGGATGGTTGGTAAACAGAATGAAAGGGAAGTTAGCAAACAAAGAATAGGCAGAATTTAAAGACATGATTCAAATGATTAAACTATATGTTTCATTTATTATGAAAATGTATAAGCCTCCACGAGAAAGATCCATTTGTGGATTACGGAGGTGTTTAGTTATGACCTGTTCTTTTAAATATAGATTTAAAGAAGAGGCCTACAATGTTGCAAAATAAGTCTGAGGACAGATTTTTAAACTAGGTGTCATCTCATTTTTTGACAGGAAAGAAATGGGATTAAACTAAACAGGGATGTAAAGATTGTAAAAATATGTGTGCCCAAAAAAGCAGCAGCTAAAGTAAATGTTAGTCTCTTAGAGGCAAAGATAAAATAAATCACCGTGGGAATGGGGAAATAGAAATATTTTGTTTGACTTGCCAGAAGTTGAGGGTAACCAAGAGCTCATAAGTGAAGAGTATAAGGTAATTAGTATTAAAGAGAAAACTTAGTGAAGCTTCAGAGACTTAAAAAAGACACAATAAATCCCCAGGATCTGATCATTAATTTTAGAACCCTAGGATGGAGGCCGTGGTCATGATTTTCTAAATTCTCTTTCTGTGATGTTCTCAGCACATCGGATGTTAACAAATATAACATCTCTTTTCATAATTAAAAGGGGAGTGAACCAAGAACTGCAGATGAGTTGATCTGTTACCAATTGTCAAGAAAACATTGACGTCTTTAGCGAGTTTTGAGAAGATTTGTAGCTCAGGTTGAGGTTCTGGATGTGAGTTTGGTCGCTGAGCTGGGAAGTTCGTTTCCAGACGTTTCGTCACCATTGTAGGTAACATCATCAGTGAGCCTCCGGTGAAGCGCTGGTGTTATGTCCCTCTTTCTATTTATCTGTTTAGGTTTCCTTGGGTTGGTGATGTCATGTCCTGTTCTTTTTCTCAGAGGATGGTAGATGGGCTCCAAATCACATTGATTTGGAGCCCATCTACCATCCTCTGAGAAAAAGAACAGGACATGACATCACCAACCCAAGGAAACCTAAACAGATAAATAGAAAGAGGGACATAACACCAGCGCTTCACCGGAGGCTCACTGATGATGTTACCTACAATGGTGACGAAACGTCTGAAAACGAACCTCCCAGCTCAGCGACCAAACTCACAGCCATTGACATCTTTGAATGTACTTAAAAATAAAGTCAAAAATGGATTTATTATCTCTGAGAATGAAACAAAATGAGTTGGTAGGAAAGTGAAGTTGAGTGAGAAAATCAACTTTGATCATATTGAATGGTGAAGCAAGGTCAATGGACTCTGTAGCCTAATTCTGTTTCTTGCACTAGGGTTTTGCTTTGTAGCTTTGTTCCAAGTCCTGAAAGGACTTAAATATGTTGCATTCCTTAATCAGTGCTAGCCATTCATTCATTTAGAGACACATTCTTGCCCTGCTGATGCTTCATCTTGAGCCATTTTTAGTGTTGGTTTACTATTGCTTTCTACTCCCAAATGCAGGTCCCATGTCTACTTCAGCTGGATTGGGAATCAAGCCCACACTTACTGGCATTTTTCTGAACCACTTGTTGAGCACCTAACACCTTTAGCTAACCAGCTGACTTATGATCATACATTCAAGGTGCAAACTTGTGAACACTACATTTGATCACTATCCTTTTCAATTGCAGCCAAATTGTAGAATGTGTGCAATACCCAAGGTATGTGTTGGCTCTGCATTGCCTGGACATGTTTACTAGTGTCAAATCTCTTCAGATTCCAGGACCTCTTAGCTTCATTTTTAGCTATTGCAGCGCAGTCACCAAAGGTTATTTTTTTTTAAATCTTAAGGTGTAGCAGTTTATCTTGTCTGCGTTAAATTTTAGCTCCAGTTTTGTCCACTTAAATGTCTTGTCAAGCTTGTTCTTTAATCTCTTGCCTGCGTAGTTTGATTACAGTGCCAGTCCTACTATGATATCCTTTGTAAATCAGATGACTTTGCATTAAGTTTTGATATCTGCATACATTAAGTTTATCTATTTTATCTTAAGACTCTGTGATCGTTGCCACCTGCTAACATTATCTCCTACACTGTCTTATTTTCACTTTTCTAGTACAGTCTGTATTCTGTTTTGTTTCCCTTGTCTTTTAGGAACCTGGCTGAAACGTCTTCTATTTCACTTTGGTGTTTATAGACACCTGTCTGGCAGCTATAGCCTGGATGCTTTTCTTTACCCCTCATGGAATTTGTCAACTTCTATTCTTCTCTTAGACCTTCCACTGCCATTTTACTGTTTTACCTGTCAGTCTTTGATTCCATTCCAGCTGCACCCCATTCTTTTCTTTAATTCACCATTGTTAGCCGTCCTCTTTCTACCCCACCTTGCATTTTTGTACACTTGATTCATGTTTTTCCAAAATATTTCTAAAACTAGTGATATTTTGATTCCTGTTTCCCAAATGTTAATCCACTGAAACATCCTGCACTTTCCCACTTAATTCCCCAGAACTAGGTCTAGCTATTGTGCCTACTTTGTTCACCCAGAAACATGTTGATCAAGAAAGTGCACACTTCAGGCATTCTTCTTCATTGCTTTTTATTATTTTCCAAATCTATATTATTTTGCTTTCTGTACTGTGATAATTGAAGCCTCCTATTATCACTATTTTAAAGGTTCTTGTATCTTTCTGCAAATTGCCTGCAAATTCATTTCTATTCTCTCCATACCGTCATTTGATTTCATATAGTATATACCCAACAGATTGCTAACTCTTTCTTTCTAATTCCCCCTTAAATCTAACCAGCTGGATTGTCTTGAGACACTCAAGTACCTCATCCTTTTCCAGTGTTGTGACTGCATCGTTGATCAATATTACCATTGTTTTTGTTGGTTTATTTATTTCTTTACCACCCGCTATAGCCAGGTCTATTAAGTTCCCAATCCTCCCTTTTTTGAGTTTGGTTGCTGTTATTGCCACTATCACCCAAATGGCAAAATGTGACTGCAACTCACCACACTTACTCAGTTATTTTAAATCCATCTAGGCTTGTCTGTTACTTTGACCCATGTCCTAATGCCTCTCTTTTCATTACACCCCTTTTTTGTCCCTATTAAATCTCCTGGGCTCCTTATTCCTCTTTTCCAATCTTCCTTCTTGTGTCTTTCCCTGCCAGATTAGCTTAAACCTTCCGCACATAATTAGTTAAACTTTTTGGAAGGTCACTCGGCCCCACCCCACCCCACTGATGGCACAACCTGATCCTTATGAACAATGCATTGTTACGTTTCTCAGTGCTCTTAATCCTGTAATTTGTCTCATGGTGTTATGGATTTGCATTAGACTGCATTACCCATGGTGTTGTCCCACTAATTTAGTACTTCAGTGCTGGTTTGCTTGCACCACCCTTGTGTAGGAATCCGACCTTTCTGACTTCTTTCAACCAAGCCAGATTGCCAATCATTGAAAATTACTTGCTGATAAATGTGAAAAGGATTGTTCAAATAGGTTGGTGAAATACCTCCAGTACAAATGAAATTTCTCATTACTTAGAGACTCCTTTCTTTTCTCTCCTGTGGTTTTTATCATTAATAAAACATGCATGGCATGTAACCTGTAAATCTGCATGCACGTTTGTACTTCATTTGAGCCTAAGGGAATGCTGATGCAGGTAAACCAAGATTCTCCCACACAAGCACGCATTATGGTTGCCTGGTTGGTTGTATGTTTTTAACTCCAAATGTTTTACCCTAAGCAACACTAGTGGCTTTTTATATGTATCCAAAGCAGTTGTGCAACAACTGGAGTAATTTGTTTTTTTTTCACTCCTCAGGGAAGACAAAAAATCAGGGGATGTAGCTTTTGAAGATGTTGAATCAGATGAATATTCTGAGGAATCTAGCATTGAAGGTTTTTATGGAACTTCACCGCCTAGTACCCCACGACAGATAAAACGCATGTCAACTAAACATCACAGGAATAACGTTGGGAAAACAGACAGTCGCTCCAGTAATAAAGGTTAGTATGATTTAGAAGTTTGCTTTGCTTCCCATTAGTATCTTGTAATGAAAGAGTGCACTACTATTAAATAATCTTAGTTTTGAAGTTATAACAGTTTACAGCAGTGTCTACTGTCTAGGGTGGATAGTGACTTTGTCTGATGCTAGGATATTTCAAATCATTTTTTAAATTGGCTATTTTCCATTTTGTGCCAACTTTATATACTGCATTGAATATTAATATAAATACGTTAAGACATTTCAAGGCACTTCTTTTATTGCGAAACGCATTTATGACAGAGTCATGGAGGAGTATTAGTTCAAGTGACCTAAAGCTTTGTCAAAGAGGCAGATTTTAAGCAATGTGTTAAGGGAGGAAAGCAAAATCAACAGGCAGTGTGTTTAGAGAGGTTTTTCCAGATTCGGAGCCTAAACTGCTGATTACTCAGCCATTAGTGATGAAAGAATTAAAATTGGAGATAGACAGGACTTACAGACTCGGTCATAGATGTTTACAGCATAAGGATATTTGGTGTATTGTGTCCATGTCTGTTGTCAATGATCTGACTACATGAATCCCATTTCATTGCTTGGGTCAGAGCCCTGGAACTATGGCAACATCAGGGAATGTCCAAATACTGTCTAAATGTTGGAAGAGTGTTTTGCTTCGGATACTTTCAGGTGTTGTGTTCCGGACTACCTCCACCCTTTTGGGAGAAATATTTTTGAAATCTCCCTTATTAGACTGTTATCAGTGGCTGTAAATCTATGCCCCTTGATTTTTGACCCTTCTACTAACAGTAGAAGTGCTTTCCTGTCCACCACATCTATACAGTTAGTTCTCCTATTACAAGATAGTGCATTTTTGCATAAACGTGTGCTATAGAAAATTGAGTTGCAAGGTATTCAGTATGGAAAATCGCTATACCTGTACAGCAGAAAGTTTGCATTATTCAAACAGCGATCGTGTTACAGTCAATTTGCATTAATGAAACATGTGTTATAGCAGAATCATGTGTACCCTTATAATCTAGTATACCTCTATCAGGTCACCCTTTTAACCTCTGCTGCTTAAAGGAAAACAACCACAGCCTGTCTGATTTTTGTTCACAGCTCCGATCCTCCAGCCCAGACAGCATCCTGGTAAATCTATTTTGCAGCATCGGTAGTGCAGTCACAGCCTCTTTGTAACTTAGTGACCAGAACGGCATGCAGTACTTCAATTGTTGCTTTACCAGCATTTTATACACTTCCAGCTTAACTTCTATACTCCATGTCTTTCTGGCTGAGGCAATGGACGCAAGTAAACCAAATGCTACCTTAGCCACCGTATCTAACAGTTAATAGATAATTTCATCATGTAGAATTGCCTTCTGTCTTCAGGGATCTGAAGTGGTTATGCACACTAAGGTTCCTCTGATGCTCAGTAATTTTCAGAGTTTTGCCATTCATAATCTAATTCCTTGCCTTGTTAGCCCTCTCCAACTCCATTAACTTGGATTTTTCTGGTAGTTTCAGTTGGATCCCATAGGCTCTCATTTCCTTGACTAGTCAGCTATGAAGGACCTTTATCAAACCCTTGCTAAGGTTCATGTTGACCCCTTCAAAGTATTAGCCTCCTAAACACTCCTAGTTACTAATACAATTTTGGCTTAATAAATCCAAGGTGAATGTTCCTGGTTAATGTGTGCCTCCAAATGTAGATATATTCTGTCCCTCAGTATTCTCTCCAGTAACGTTGCTACCAAAAGGGCATGGCTAGAGGACTTGAAGCATAGAAGAGTTTACAGAGATGGAGGGAGTGAAGCTAGTGGTTTTGAGAACCTTTTTTAAAACAAAGCTGAGAATTTTAAAATCAAGAATTGTTTGGATAGTAGCCTGTGCAGATCAGCAAACACAGGAGCGAAAGGGCAGGGGCATGGGGGCTGATCTCAGCATTTTCAAGGTAACTAAGGAGCAGGGTTTGAGGTAGGGTCCAAAACAATAGCTTCAGTCATCTTAATATTTAATTAGAGGAGATTTCTGTGCATTCAGTGCTGGATGCAGCAACTGATTTCTCCCACGCCAGTTTGTAGGCACACATTGATCGCTCTACCCTTGTTTACCCAATACCAATTTGTTTATGGCTCAGGTCCTGTTCTTTGAGGTTCTGCGTCTTAATTTGGTGCCTGGCAACTCATTGTGGCTATGCAGATCCTCTTTCCTACTTCTGTCTGTGTCATTGGTGCCTACGTGAGCCACGATAACTGGATTCTCCCCTTCCGATTGCAAATTCTTCTTCAGCTTGTAGCCAGTATCCTGAAACTTGGTACTGGACTGACAGCATAACCATGTGGACTTGTACTGTTTGCTGCAGAGCTGTCAGACCTCTAATTTATGTGGTCCCATGCTGCAGCTGCTACGACATTCCTTCTGGCTCGTCCCTCTCTCCTCCCCCAAGGGTTTGTTCTTATCGAACTTTTCCCTCAGGTATAGGTGGTGCAGAACAATCCAACTACTTGGAGCATTGAGTCTAGACCCATGCTTTGTAACAGAGGACTGGTAGAATCTCACTGTATAGTGACACTTGGGTGTTTGCGTATGAAGAGTCTACACATAGCTTGATGCAGTGTCGCACAGAGGCACAGCATCAGGTATGTCTTTCTGTCATCTCCCCTCGTGCACAGGGGCAGGGATAGGGCAGGCACACAACAACCCAGAGTTTTGAATGGTGTCCCTGTGGCCCTTCAGATGAAGTGGCACAAACTTCAGGAATGGGCTAGATCTGCATCTCATATAATGAACCTAAAGTACCTACCATCTCATGATCAAGTGTTTTTTAAAACTCAGTGGAGAGGGAGTGAACTTCCCATCTACCAGTTTCTGCTGTGCTGCTCCCAAACTTTGCTCCCATATCCTGACCCCTCCAAACAATATGCCTGGCACCATCAAAAAATTCTGACCTGTTCCCAAAAAACATGGTCTTCTTCTTGCTTTGATTTGTACCTTGAATTAGTTGCAGATGCTCATGAGTCTACGCACTGAGAGCGGGTTCGAGTAGAAAGGATCAATGTTGTCCATGTACTGAGAGGGTTTGACCCGCAAGCCTTGGGTTCGCATTCATCCAGGTGCAAAAATTTCTGTACAACACATAAACAAGGCAGGAGAGAGTCGGCAACCCTGTCTGACTCCAGACCTTATTGGGAAACAGTGATTCCCACCAATTAATTGAGACTGCACTACTGATATTGATGTTGAGCAGGCAGATCCAATTAAAGATTCCCTACCCAAAGTCCATTTCAGAGAACATGTCCCTCATGTACGTGTGTGATATCCTGTCTAAGGCCACCTAAGGTCCAGGCTGACGAGTCAGGTGTCTATGCTCCTATCCTGCACGTAAGAAATCATATTCCTGAGGAGAGTGAGGCTGTCTCGGAACTTCCTGCCTGGTACAGTGCAGGGTTGGTTGGGGTGAATCTCCGACCCCAAAACAGACCTGACCTGGTTGGCAATTGTCTCGGATGGAATTTTATATTCCATATTCAACAGTGAAATTGGTCACTAATTTCAAATTTTCTTCCTGTCTTCCTTTTGCTTGTGATGTCACGGTTTTTCCTCAATGAGAGCTGACTGCAGGTCCCTCTTTCCCAGCCTGCCTTGCTGTGACAGTGATAGCGACAGCAGGCCCTACTGTGTACTCTTAGTTTACCTACCTCGGTTTGTTGAAAGAAGCAATATTTAGAGAGAAAAGTGGGAAGTCTTAATGAGGATATTGAATCAGCTCCTGGCTAGTGGTGGAATAGGGCATTGAGATTGCAAACATCCTGATCTACTTGAGTAAATGAGCAGAGAGGCAGTGGTATTAGTGGCAGCTCTGCAGAGTCCAGTGGGGATTTAAGATGATAGGATTTGGTTTTGATCTCCCAAACTAAAAGAAACTGCATCCAGTTTAAGATTGGATTTCTGTGAAGTATCCTGAAAATATATAGGCAGTGAATTGATTGAGAGGAGTGGTGGGACTATAAATGTGATCATCATGTGTGCAGATGTAAAATCTGATCCATATCTCCTTGCCAAGTTAGGGTGTTGAAAATATGCTGAGCGTGGACTCTTGCACACTTGTTAATGGTATAGAGGTCAAAAGATAAGCCATTGTTGTGGATATCTATGCATAATAATCCGAGTAATTGTGCACACTTGAGATGACTGAATGTCCTTGTAATCCTAATCATCTGTTTTGTACACCAAGTTAAGATTTGCTTGCTTCTGCTTTATCTTCTATAGTCGTACAGTTCTGTGTTCACATGAAATCTAGGACCCCCTCCACTGTCAAAATGATTTAAAAACCCTTTCTCCATTTCAGGCTCTCCATTTTTGTCCAATATGACTTCCATACTGGCTTAAATAGATAAATGCAAGTTGAACTGCACAATGTATAAATGAATTGCTGTTGAAATATTGTGTTTGAAAAGCACATAGGCACTTGTGTATCTGTTGTTGTGGAAGTCGTTTTAGGGCATTTCTTCACATCTTAAAAATATATGTTGATAAAACCACTTTGACATTCCGGAATGTGGTTTATTGTTATTGCCAATAATCCTGTGCTGCAAAAAAGGTTCCTTAATCTGATTCTGTTCTAATATATTTCTGGTAAACCCCTATTTATTCTACAAACTGCAGCAGTTCGAGCCTTATTATCAGAATTCTCATGTGACCACTGCTGCGGGATTTAGGTTGCTAGACCTGTGTTTGAGATCTGCACTGAGAAGCCATCAGATGATCTGACAGACTGCAATTCTTTGAAATAACAGCATTTTGTTCTCTGGAACAAAAAAATTTGCTAATTATAACTTGAAAAGTCCAACAATTTATTGCTCACAATGTGTAATTCCTTTTCAATTTTAAAAGAACAGCATAAATGCTAACAGGGGTATATTACACATCAAACGGGACCCAACATGGACTGTAAATCCAATACAAGACACTTAATTGTTTTAAATTGTAATTTCATACTAAGTGGAGTTATTAATATATAATTAGAATAAAAAGGATGTGGTTAAACCCTGCGGCCTTTTACATAGCACTGTGAATGATTTCACGTACTGCCAGTGCATTCCATTTAAAACCGTTAAATATTTAGTATCACCAAAGCTTCATCCCCTTTGAATGCTGAATAAATTAGTTATTAAAGTTGTGTTTGCTCTGTTTGTCCACTACAGTAACTCCAGATAATGTGGGAATAATACAATATGCAGCTGTCATCTCACTGGGTAGGCTCACAGATGGACTTTAATGACATTGAAGCTCGTATGAGAGCACATCTATCTTTGGGTAAGGGTCCTAAGTTCAATTCCTAAACAGGGTGAAAGTAAAATGCTTTTAGATGATATACATATAGATATATATATTGCTTCTTAACATGAACTTCATTGCAATATCCGTTTAATGAAAATGGTGGCTGTCTTTGCATATCTAACAACTACTTTCTCTTAAGAAATAAATTGAAAAGACTTCTATCCATAGGATTGGTCAAACTCAGTGCCTCTCCAACATGATTTGTCAAAACCTATCCGAGGTTGCAGCTAAGAGTCAATGTTCACTTATGGTTTTATATGTGGTGTTGTATCTCTAAATTGCAAAAATTTATCTGAGTTATCAGTTCTTTATTATTCATTAGGCTAAAGAAACAATATGAGATAGAGGCTACCAATTCAACAACTTCTGCTGGTGCAGTGTGAATGATTCTGATGCCGTCAGAAATGGATTTTTTTGGGGCAAAACGTCAGTATGCATGTGGTGGCCTCACTTGGATAGCTACAATCCTGAATTGAACTATTTCCCATGTTCTACTTATGGAATAAGTAGCTGCAGTCATAGTCAGTTGATTTAAGGATTATCTAGATTTTCTATGTAAGTTTGAAACCTGGGACATTGTTTAGTCATTTACCAGGTTGCTTACCCAAAGAGTTAGGGCTATCGCCATTTTGTAGTGTGATGTGCATTCAGCGGGACTTTGAAATTTTAGACAAGTACATGGTTTAATTGGATGCCCCATGTCAACACTACTAGCTATCAGCTAGTGAATGTATTTGTGAAGGATGATTTCCCTCTGGACAGCAGGAGGCCAGTATATACTACTAAAGGAAGCCACTCGAGCTGTGTTGATCTGATCTGTGAAGTTTTCGTTTTTGTTGTTGGCTGTTGACTGGAATCCTCAGTATCATCCCTCTTGAAAAAGAATTGTCACCTACCAACCTACAGAAGACTTGGACACTTAAACGCATACCTCATGGCAGCTACTGTTGTGAAAATGTTAATGTGTCCATCCCTTGTTAACTCAACACTGCTCTGCAGGTATCCCTTTTGATGCTTCAGCTGGTATCAGAAAAATTGTGAAACGATTGAATTGCAAAAATCTTCATGAGCGAGGTAAATGTGCTTGGCATCAATCCTGACAGGATCATTTGGGCCCATATTTTAGAGTGCCGCATAGAATCTATGGAAAACCTACTGATTAAATCTTAAAACTTGCCTCCTCCATTTTTTTCTGCGTAATCAGGAAGGCAAAAGGAAATTGTAGAAGTTTCCTATACAATATAGAAACTGGAGTAGGCTACTCAGTGTCTAAAGCTTGTTTGCCATTGGTGAAATGTACTTCTACTCTCTTTAATCCCTCACTCCATATCTTTTTATACCATTATAAGAGAAAACTACTGCAAATGCTGGAGATTTGAAATAAGAACAGTGCTGGAGGGATTCAGCCAATATAGTTGAGCTCTCGTGTCAAGTCTGATATGACCACTCTGTGGACTTCATGTTAATTTTGTTGCACTCTCCACAGATACTGCCAGACTTGCTGAGTTTCTCTCGCACTTGCTGTTTCTATCTCCTCATTTCATTGCCTAGTTAAAAAAAACTATCAATCCATTTTAAAGGTAAATTACTCAGCATCCATAGCCTTTTGAGAAAAATTGCTGTGACTGCTTAGTGAAAACCTGATAATTTAATGCCTAATTGCATTTTGTGGAAAACCATACTCTCTTGTCCTTTGTGGAATAGTGTGGGAGCTCAACAAATGTGGCTGCTGTTGCCTGTACAATGGAGGTACTGTATGTGCTTATAGTACTGTTCCATTGTGCCTGCAAGATGAGAGTACTGCCTAAAGAATAGAATTATGAAGATTTCCTGTAACAGTAAAGTGTTGACTTTGATTGTGTTGTGTGATGGGGTTTCCAGCATCAGAGAAAATATTTCCATGGCAGAATCAGATAAATTAATACTTGTCTAATATTGAGCAAAACTGCAGCATTTTATTTTGTACTAGTTTATATTTCGTCAGGCTTACAATAAACTGAAGGCAGTTGTGATAGATTGCAATGGCAAGACAACAATTGGAGAAACAGACTAGCCCAAAGGAGGAGAGATCAGGCTGAAAATTTGTAGTAGTTGAGTAGAGTATAACCTATACGACTGTATATAGCTATTTAGTGCCCTTCAGTCCTGTTAAACTCACCAGCATCTGTTTCTCTCTGAATTCGATCATATTGTCCAGTATGGTAACTTTACCTATATTACAGGTAATTGTCATGTCACAGTAGAGTTTCAAAATGATCCCTTTTTCAGTAGGGTATCATGTCAGTTCATCTCTGGGACCTCTCTTTAAATCTAATACAAGATTGAAGTACATAAAAATTGCTTGTCATTCTCCCAACGAGGGGGGGCAGGGTTGGCAGCAAAAATTGAAGACTTGCTTTGAAACAAAGCTTGGGACTGTCGCTGAATATAGATGTATCGGTATGCTCAACTTTTGAGATATTTTACTTAGAATTGCAAGTAGAACAGTTTTCAAACCATTGATTCTAGATGCAATGGTCTCCTATTTTATGTCGTAGTTATTTCCCATTTCATGACGATGTTGCTGTTTTTTTTGAGATGTTAGTGAAGATATTTTGGTTACTGAGATTTACCAGCTTACTGATTTCAGAGCCCTCTCCCCATCCCCCTTTTCTGATGAAGGGTCTAGGCCCAAAATGTCAGCTTTTGTGCTCCTAAGATGCTGGTTGGCCTGCTGTGTTCATCCAGCCCCACACTTTGTTATCTTGGATTCCCCAGCATCTGCAGTTCCCATTATCTCTGATCACTATGTTTTATTCCTTGTTTGATTACTGTTCTTTTTATTGTTTAGTGATGTGGTTAATAATGGTTTCAGCATTCAACAAATAATTAAAATTGAGCATCTATTTTAGGTTGCTTCTAATAATCTGATATCTATTGGTGTTATTCCTACAGATATAAAATTAATCAGAATTGCATATTTTGTTGAGAGTTTTGGGTCCGACTAAGTACATCCCTACTTTAGCATTTTGAAATATACCCATTTTCCTCTCCATACAATTTAAAGTTTTCATTTAAATCTATAGTATTTAGCTATTAAGTATTATGATTCCAGTGAGGAAAATATTGGACAAGCCTGATACGTGTTAGACCATAGCATGTCAAGAATATAAAGCGTGGAATGTTCCTAGAGTGCCGAACTTTAACAATATTGGTAATGAGGTCCCATTTAAGAATTGACCAGAGATCTTGAAGAGTAGTTGATGTTCACTGGAGCATACATTTAAGGGCTGGTGGGCTCTTGTGACACAATGGTGATATCCCTACCTCAAGGCTAGAAGGCCCAGGTTCACATTCCACCTGCTCCAATGGTGTTTGATAACACCACTGAACAGGTTAATTAGAAAATTTTAGAAAAGGCTATTTTCTTCAATAAGGATGATTGGTTTGGAAAGAGAGAGAACAGATTGGAGCTTGTATTGAACTATGAAATGTAAATAACAGTTGTAGAAAGCTGACTCCTGTTTCTTTTTTGGTAAATGGATGATCAAGAGTATAATATGGGAGTAGAGGGTATGACTTTGACCTGTTCAGGTTGGAAGATAAGAATTTTTTTATATGACAAAAGTATTGGTTCCAGAAGTTCCTGATGCAAAACGGACTGAATCGTGTTATTGGCTGTTAAACTGTGATCATCCACTTGTCTTTTGGAGTTTGAATCATTGAAAGGGATGAAAGTGTGAACTCTACTCACTTCTGTATCCAAGAGTAAATGAGGAATTACTTTGTTTTTTTTCAGTTAAAGACAAATCCAAAGTTTTTTAAAAAGTATTTTCAGAATTGAATGTAAGTTGCATTTGACGGAACAAAGTTCTATGGTAATGACCCACTTTTAAAACAAATGACTGCCCTAAAGAAATCTTGATGCTAATTTGTTGATGCCTACAAGAAGGGGCGAATTTCGATAAATTAAAGATGACGCCAACCAGCCCGTGGAAGAATATATCATGGATTTTGATTCTTCTTTGGTCTTGAATATAACCTCAAAACACCGGAGTCTGTTCTTTGAAATTATTTTGTATTTGTTATACATTTGGGTAGATATTTGATTTTGACAGAACAAAGTTCTATGGTAACGGTCCTCTTTTAAAACAAATGACTGCTGCCCTAAATAAATTTTTGGCAGTGGCCGTAGAAGTTGGATTCCAGTTACGTTTGTCTCAAATTGGAAATTCTACAGTAGTTCAGAGAATGGAGGACTCCATGGTTTTTGGCTGTCAAAATCACAGGGGCCTTGCTGTAGACTCTTTTATAAAGATTGTGTTGCTAACAGGTATTCTGAGGTCGGTTGTACTTTCAGTAGATTTTGTGAATCAAGATGAAGCATGAGACTTGGATTGCAACCAAAAACAATTGAGAGCCATAGAGTCATACGTCATGGAAACAGACCCTTTGGTCCAACGAGTCTGTGCTGACCATGTTCTCTGACTAAACTTGCCCCATCTGACTGTGATTGGCCCATATCCCTCCAATCCTTTCCTATTCATGTACTTATCCAAACGTCTTTTAAATGTTGTACCTGCATCCACCACGAGTTCATTTCACATAAGCACACTTTTTAAAAATAAAATTGCCTTTTAGTCCTTTTTAAATCTTTCTTCTCTCCCCTTTTTAAAAAAAAACTGTAGAAATATCTGCTTGGGGACCCTGCAGCCTTCTGGACTCGATATCGAGTTCAATAACTTCTTAGGGCTTGAGCGCTCCCATGTCCTTACCATCTCACAGTCTGCTATTACACACAATCTGTTGTTAGCCACTAACAGTCCCCATTAATAGCTATTCACCCTCTAAGCCAGATCATTATCCAATTCTTTGTCTGTCCAACTGTTCTGTCTCTTGGGGTTGTATTCCCCATGTATAGTTTACTCCTTACACCTCCCCCCAACCCTGTCTTCTGCATGTAAATCAATATTTTCATATTCATCATCAGTTCTGAGTAAGGCTCATTCAAACCAAAGCATTTACTTTGATTTCTCTCTACGAATGCTGCCAGACCTGCTGGGCTTTTCCAGCAATTTCTGTTTTTGTTAAAATTATGCCCCCTAGATTTGAACTTCCCCATCTCTTGGTGGGGTGTGGGGGGTGCGGAGAGAAAGACTTTTGCCATTCATCTTCTCTATACTGCTCGTGGTTTTATAAACCTCTATTAGGTCATTCTTCAATCTCCTATGCTCCAGTGCTAACATCCCAGCCCACACTGCCTATCTTTATAACTCAAACTGTTCATTCCTGCCAACATCCTGGAAAATCTTTTCTGAACCCCCTCCAGTTTAATAATACCCTTCCTACAACAGGGCAACCAGAACTGCACATTGTACTCCAGAAGATGCCTCACCAACATGCTGTCCATCCTCATCATGATGTCCCAACTCTTCTACTCAAGGTCTGAGCAATGAGGGCACGGGTACTAAGCACATCTTAAAAGTAAATAAAACCAATAAAATAAAGTTAAGTGCAGAGGCATATGCTGAGATTCTCACCTTTAGATGATCCTGAAAACATGAAATTGATTATTTTTACTGATGTCTCCCATGCCAGCTCATTGAGGAATTTTTAATAGGTTCATAATTTCTCGTGAGCAGGTTGGATGGAAAGAATTGGGAAAGCAACTTTGTGGCTTGGGAAGCCTGAAAATGAGTAGTAAAGAGCATAATGCGCATTGAAACTTTTGCACTTGTGGATATGATTGATACAGCATTCTATTTGTCTGAGTTTAGAAGAAATGTCCTGTGAAAGGGGTCTGAAGGAAATGTACCTATTGAATGCAGTATAGATAACAAAGTCTTTGGACATCCTTTTCTGTGGAAATGGCCACAGTGGCTGAAGTAGTTTGGCACATGTTAGCAGCAGGAACAGTTTAAGCATCATTGTTTACACCCACTATCATAAACTGAGGAAAGTTCTGTGAAGGCAGCACCAGTCTTGAGTTTGTGATGAAAATTAGCCTGTGTCATAGCGGTAGCAAGTACTTGTTCACTGCAATTGTGATGCATAAGGCCAGCCAGCCTGCAAAACTGGGGCCACTAAATCAATGTTTTGCTTTAGTTTTCAGAGTGGAGGACACTTCTCATTCCAATAATAATGGGTAATGCAAACATTATAAAAATGGAGGAACTTAGAACCATCATCGCTATCACTAGGAATCAGTACTGAGCAAACTGTTAAGACTGAAGCCAGATCAGTCCTCCAAGGCCTGATAGCCTGTATTCTAGGATCCTAGAGGAAGTGGCAGCAGAGACAAGTGGACACATTGGTTATGATATTCCAAAATTTCCTGAATACGAAAATGGTTTCAGTGCATTGGAAAAATGCTAATCTAACATATATGCTTATTCAAAAAGTGATGGAGGCACTAAGTAGGAAACTACAGAAGAGTTTAACATGTCCATAAGACCATAAGACATAAGAGTGGAAGTAGGGCCATTTGGCCCATCAAGTCCACTCCACCATTTAAACCATGGCTGATGGGCATTTCAACTCCACTTCCCTGCACACACTCTCCGTAGCCCTTGATTCCTTCTGAGATAAAGAATTTGTCGATCTCTGCCTTGAAGACATCCAACGTCCCAGCCTCCACTGCACTCCATGGCAATGAATTCCACAAGCCCATCACTCTGGCTGAAGAAATGTCGTCTCATTTCCGTTTCAAATTTACCCCCTCTAATTTTAATGTCGTTAGGAAATTGCTCGAATCCATCATTTAAGGAAGTAATAACAAGATACTTAAAAGTTGAAATGCAATCCATCAGAGTCAGCATGGTTTAATTAACTGTGAATCATGTTAGATTAAACTGCTGCAGTTCTTTTGAAGATGTGACAAGTAAAGTGGATAATTGGGATTCTGTAGGTACTGAATATATGGTCTTCCAGGAAGCATTGATAAGGTGCTGCACAAGAACATTAATACAAGGTAAGATTATGTAGGGTTAGAGGTATTTATTACTTGGCTAGAGTGTTGGCTAATCAAGAGAAAGCAGAGAATTGGGTTTAAAAACAGAACTGTTTTCTGGTTGGCAAGATGTAACTAATGGGGTGCCACAGGTTTTGGCCCTTGGGCCCAACTGTTTACAACCTATATTAATGACTTGGATGCAGCAATAGAAGTACTGTAACCAAATTTGCAGATGACGCTAAAATAGGTGGGAAAGTGAATTGTCATGAAGAAATAAGAATTTGCCACTGGATATGGATTGGTGAGGTGAATAGCCAAAACTTGGCAGATGAAGTAAAAGGGTCTCATCAGTTTTGATTAGAGGAATGAAAACTTATATCTAAATGGAGAGAAACTTAGGTGGTACAGGTGTTAGCCACAAGAGCTTGTCGAAATGCTATCTGTGGCAGTTCATTTACCAATGCAGATTACATGCAAAAGACAATGCTCTTCCTTTGATCTAAAAAAGGACCAAGAAAGCATTGTGCAGCACAAGGAAACTTGCTGTCTAATTAAGAAACTTTGATTTTTCCCAAAATGCCTTCTTCATACCTCAGGGACAAGAATGGTTGTTAGAAGTTCCAGGATTTAGATGCGTTAAAAGAAATAGGGATGGTGATAAAAGAAGTGGGGGAGTGGCATTGCTAATCAGGGCTAGTATAGCAGCTACTGAAAGGCAGTTCGAGAATGATATGTGTTCAGGGTCAGTTTGGGTTAAGGTCAGGAACAAGAAGGGAGCAGTTACTCTGGCGGCTTTTTATGGACCCCCTAATAGTTGCAGAGAAGTGGAGGAGTGGATTGGGAGGCAGATAGTGGAAAGGTGCAGGAGTCACAGGGTTGTAGTCATGGGTGACTTCAACTTTCCAAGTATTGATTGGAAACCTTTTAGTTGTAATAGTTTAGGTGGAGCGGATTTTGTCCACTGTGTTTAGGAAGGATTCCTGACACTATCTGTAGATAGACCAACACGAGGAGAGGCCACTTTGGATTTGGTGCTTGGCAATGAACCGGGCCAAGTGTTAGACTTGTTAGAGTATTTTGGTGTCAGAGATAATGGGAACTGCAGATGCTGGAGATTCCAAGATAATAAAATGTGAGGCTGGAGATTCCAAGATAATAAAATGTGAGGGCTGGAGATTCCAAGATAATAAAATCACATTTTATTATCAGAGTATTTTGGTGGTAGTGATCACATGTTACTTTTACAACAGCCATGGAAAAGGATAGGTACATACAGCAGGGTAAGGTTTATAATTGGAGGAAGGGTAATTACAATTAAGTTAGGCAAGATCTGGATAACATAAAATGGGAACAGATGCTTTCAGGGAAGAGCATGATAGAAATGTGGAGATTGTTTAAGGAATGCATACTGTGTGTGCCCGATATGTTTGTCCCTAGCAGGCAGGGAATGTGCAATTGAGTGAGGGAGCCTTTGGTTCTCGAGAGGTCGAATGACTGGTTAAGAGGAAGAAGGATGCTTATATAAGGTTTAGGAAAGAAGGAACGGATGAGGCTGTAGAGGGATACAGGTTACCCAGGAAGGAGCTGAAGAAAGGGCTCAGGAGAGCTAAAAGGGGGCATGAGGAAACCTTGGCAGATAGGATCAAGGAAAACTCCAAGGCTTTTTTCACGTACATGAGGAATAAAAGAATAACCAGATAAAAAGGGTAGGGCTGATCAAGGGAGCCTAAAGAAATTGGAGAAGCCCTTAATGAATACTTTTCTTTGGTATTCACAACTGAGAGAGACCTAGTTGTAGAGGGGAACAGGGTGAAACAGGCTGGTAGGCTAGAGAACATTGATGTCAGTAAGGAAGATGTTCTAGGAATTTTGAGGAACTTGAAGATAGACAAGTCTCCCTGGCCTGAAGGGATTTATCCAAGGATTCTATGGGAAGCGAGGGAAGAGATCGCAGGGCCTTTGGCGATGATCTTTTCATCCTCACTTTTCATCCTACAGTGCTGGAAGATTGGAGAGAGGCAGATGTCATTCCCTTGTTCAAAAAAGGGAATAGTGCTAACCCTGGAAATTACAGGCCAGTTAGTCTTACGTCAGTGGTGGGCAAATTTATTGGAAAGGACCCTGAGAAATAGGATTTATGATCACTTGGATAGGCTCAGTTTGATTAGTGATGGTCAGCATGGATTTGAGGGGTAGATCATGCCTCAAACCTTATTGAATTCTTTGAAGAGGTGACCAAACACGTGGATGAAGGTGGAGCAGTGGATGTGTATACTTGGATTTAAGTAAGGTGTTTGATAAGGTTCCGCATGGTAGGCTCATGCAGAAAGTAAGGTGACATGGGGAAATGTGGCCGATTGGATTCAGAATTGACTGACCCTTAGATGACAAAGGGTGGTAGTAGATGGAAAATATTCAACGTGGTGCTCAGTTACGAGTGGTGTACCACAAGGATCTGTTTTGGGTCCTCTTCTATTTGTGATTTTTGTCAATGATTTGGATGTAGGAGTGGAAGGATGGATTAGTAGGTTCATGGACGAGATGAAGGTGAGTGGAGTTGTGGATGGTGCGGAAGGCTGTTCTTGGTTACAAAGGGACATTGATAGAATGCAGAGCAGGGCTGAGGAGTGACAAATGGAGTTTTACTCTGAAAAGTGTGAAGTGATTCATTTTGGAAGGACAAAATTGAAAGCAAAATACAGGGCTAACGGAAAGATTCTCAGCAGTGTGGAGGAGCAGAGGGATCTTGGGGTTCAAGTCCCCAGTTCCCGGAAAGCTGCCACCCAGGTGGATAGAATTGTGTTAGTTTTCATTAATAGAGGGATTGAGTTCAAGAGCCGTGAAGCTATGCTTCAGCTATACAAAAGCCTGGTTTGGCCACATCTAGAGTATTGTGTCCAGTTCTGGTCGCCTCATTACAGGAAAGATGTGGAAGTGTTGGAAAAGTTGCAGAGGAGATTTACCATGATATTGCCTGGAATGGAGGGAAGGCCTTATAGGGAAGGTTGAGAGAGCTAGGGCTTTTCTCTTTAGAATGACGAGAGGTGAGAGGTGACTTGATAGAGTTGTACAAAATGATCAGAGGTATAGATAGAGTAGACAGCCAGAGACTTTTTCCTAGGGTGGAGGTAGCTATTACGAGGGGGCATAGTTTTAAAGTGAGTGGAGGTAGATGCAGGGGAGACGTCAGAGATAGGCTCTTTACTCAGAGATTGGTCAGGGTGTGGAATGCATTGCCGGAGAGGGTAGTGGTGTTGGCCTCGGGCATTTAAGCGGCTATTAGATAAGCATATGGATGATAGTATAAGGTAGAGGTGGAGGGTAGATAAACCTTAGGTTTAGGATAAAAGTTCGGCACAACATTGTGGGCTGAGGGGCCTGTACTGTGCTATACTGTTCTGTGTTCTATGTTCGATGTTCTGTACATAGTCTTTTGACTTCATAGGAAAATTCCAAGTGTTGATCTTGCGTTTTCCCTTGCTGCAAGTGTGGTAATTGCCTAGGAGGAGGGTCCTAGAGAGAATGTTGACACATTCAAATGCAGATTTCTCTGCTGCAGTAGGAATGCCTCTTTGACACTGACATGATTGCTTGTATGACACTGCACCTGATATTTGAGTCAGATTAGATTGGATTAATATGATTGCCAGGAGGAAAATTCCATGTATTTTGTTGGAATCACTTTTTTAAATTGTTATATACGCATAAGAAAAGGTTATCGGGCTCATCACAAACTCTCTGCATGTTCTACACTCATCCCTGTGACCGTGCTGTACTTCTCCCAGAAGTAAAGCAGGAAGGAGAAGGAGTATCTTGCAGTAATTCCACTTTATCCCTGTGAGGAAAAGCAGGCAATCCTGAGGAAACTCTGAGCACGTCATTATTCAAAATGTCTTCAGTCTGGCTGCAATAGTTTTTCGCAAATATGCCTCACACCTTAAAGAAAAACTGCAAGAAAGCAGCCTTTGCTCCTACTATAGGATAGTTATTTTGAACTTCGAACATTCTCAAAGATTTCATCTTATGCATATTCAATGACACATTCTGCTTTCCCAGTTGAAATATTGACCTGTAGTTCTGTTCAACCGCATCACCTCAAAATATCTTATCCAGCTGTATGCTATTAATGTTTTTAATAATTTTAAGATCCAAGTCAAATCTGACAAGCCTGCACTTATCTCGTTGGTATAGATGCAAATGATCAAAGAAAAGTTTACAATATTTGGGCCAGCGATCATCCCTGGATCATCTTTGCCTCATGATCCAATATGATTGAGATGTATGGGAATTCGAATGACGTTTCACTGAACTCTTGGTGTGCCTCTCTGCGAGCTAACTTATATTCATTGGCCTGTGCAATAGAATTTAGGACCCTGTTTGTCTTGGCTACAGCACCCAAACATTTAAAGTGCAATCGATGACTACCTTTTAAGTATCTTCTTTTTACATCCGTGTTCATTAGAAACGTGAATTTTGTGGAATGTTTACATGATTGTGTATGATTTTTACCTTGCCACATGTACAATCACTTCTCCAGCATCTTAAAATCAAGTGGTTATCCTTTTTCTTCTAAGATTCTATTTGCCAACTTTTGTTGAGAGACTTTAACGACTGTACTCTACAGTTTAATTTGATAGAAAGGAACCTGGCATCAATCCTGGATATACCATCAAGAGGAATTTTTTTTGAATAGACAGTGTATTCCTGCCACAATCTCTTTAACTTGGGCATAGGAACTTCCACAGTCAGCTTAAAACAAAATCCCAAAGGAAATACCTGATTTATTGTGATGCAAATCCATCAGATAGAATTTCTATCACTTAGCCTGAAGTTAAGATCTAGAGTTCTGTGTTTGTTATGAAATTTATTCAACTGTGTATGTGTGTATCTGTGAATATGATATAGATGCAGCAGCCCAACCTACTTAAAAACCACAATATTTACAGCCAGAGATAACAAGGTGTAGAGCTGGATGAACACAGCAGGCCAAGCAGCATCATAGGAGCAGGAAGGCTGATGTTTAGGGCCTACACCCTTCTTCAGAAAGGAAGTCTGTGGTCTAGGCCCAAAACGTCAGCATTCCTGCTCCTGTGATGATGCTGCTTGGCCTGCTTGTTCATCCAGCTCTACACCTTGTTATCTCAGATTCTCCAGTATCAGCAGTTCCTATTATCTCTGATACAATATTTGCTGCCACACTGCTTTTTGATTAATATTATTCTCCTTACTGTTCTTTCAACCGTGGTGGGTTAGCCCACAAGGTGCTCGGTTGTCGATCTAAATTTCTCAAAGGAGATGAAAAGGAAAGCAAAAGCTTTAAGTACTAAGATGTTGCATTTACTTCTGTGTCATTGGTAGATTAATTCACTTGTGCCTGAGCTCGAAATACGCTCTAGTGTGAGGAAGAACATGATGGCTGTCGTAGCATTTTTCAGGAACACTTGTACTGCCAGAAGAACATTTGAGTAGTTTAGAAGTGTTATGGACATTAGATTCATACTTTCATTTCATTTTTAGCTACTGATAGTGTTAGTACCATTGTTTGAATTCTGCCTACTGAAGCATTGCACTGTACTAGTTTACTATCAGTGTACTTATCTAAGTTTTGAGTGAACATTGAGTTGGAGAAGTGCCTTTTGCAAATAATCTTTCTTTCTTTCTTCCTTCCTTCCTTCCTTTTCTTTCTTTCTTTCTTTCTTTACATTTCAGAAAAGGTGACTGTGCCGAAGCAGCTGACACCTAAAGACAAGAACGTTGAAAACGTAGCTGTAATCAGTGATAAGCATGGAAAGAAACTACGCTCCAATATGCGAACAACAGAAAGAGACCATAAGAAAACAGTGCAATGTGCATTCATGTTAGACCCTATTACTGGGTCTTCTGCAAAGAATTCAATTCCTAACAAACCTTACCTCTGCCTTAGCTGTAGTAATTCCAACTCTCCAGTTTCGGTGCCTGTTAGCAGACCGACACGGCAGACTTCTAGAACAGATTGCCCAGCCGACCGCCTGAAATTCTTTGAAACTTTGCGATTACTTCTGAAGCTTACCTCAGTTTCTAAGCGAAAGGAGAAGGAACAGAGGGGTCAGGAAAATACCTCTTACGAATTGAACAGATCAAATGAACTTATTTGGCTGGAGCTGCAGGCCTGGCATGCAAGTCGTAGCATAAGTGATCAGGATGTTTACTTATACACTGCGCGCCAAGCTGTCCCTGATATTATTGATGATGTTTTGAACTTCAAAGTAAATTATGGAAATCTCTGTGCTTGCAAAAGAGATGATTATGTTGACGCTGCTGGAGATGATGAGATTTTTCAACAGAAGACGGAATGTTTTAGGACTTCAGGAGCTCATGTTTTTGGTCACAGTGTTTATCAGGAGCACATTCAGTGTCAAAGAGTTGCATTTGAGCAGGTTAAAAGTATTATGGAGCTGCTAGAGTCTGTGGAAGCACTTTATCCGTCATTGCAGGCCCTCCAGAAAGACTATGAGAGGTATGCTGCAAAGGACTTTCAAAGCAGAGTGCAGGCGCTCTGCTTGTGGCTAAACATAACTAAAGACCTGAACCAGAAATTGAACTTAATGCGCACAGTCCTGGGCATTGAGAAATTGCCAAACATTGGCTGGCCAGTGTTTGAAATCCCATCTCCTCGTCCTTCTGGAACAAGTGACCCAGATGAGGAAGGGAACAATAGTGACAATTGCTCACAGACTTGCCTGTTGGAAAATGAAGATGCACAAGGTCATGAAGATGAAGTCACTGAGTCACAAAATGACAGAGAATATAGTGCATGTAGGCACAAAGCAGGGGTACATGTTCATTTTCAGTCGTTGGATGGTTTCCCAAAGACGTTTGAAAGATCCACGTCTGAAGATGAGGCACCATTAACGGGAAATCAGTCTACTGAGTGCCCATCTGACATTAATGTCAACAGAAATTGTCAAACCTCAATTTATAGGCCTTTTGTTGATAAAGCACTGAAACAAATGGGATTACGGAAGCTCATAATGAGACTTCACAAGTTAATGAATGGGTCCCTACAGAGGACTCGAATAGCACTGGAGAAAGATGTTAATACACTGGAGGTAAGAGCACTGATTTACAGTCAAAACAATGCTGAAATTGTAAAGATTTTCAAAATTTTGTTCCGAGACATTAGTCGTATTTTAAATCTGTTTTTGCCTTACATGACGTTATTTAATACCTTTTTAAAAAACATTGAATGGTAAAGTTCTCACCAATCGGAGCAATGCAGACAATGAGTGGTATGAAAGTAAAAATATAAAATGTTGATAGTATTAGTTTGCCAAACAGCATCCGTAGAGAGGAAGAAGTTAGCATTTTAGGTCAATGAACTTTTATGAGAACTAGAAGACGTCAGTAATTTAACAGGTTTTCAGGGAGTGTACTGGGAAGAGTGAATAAGAAGTAAAGGACAGTCTGTGATAGGGCAAGGATGATTAAGTACAGTAAAGGATGACGTTGGCAAAAGAGATGGTAATGACCCAAATTGAGTTTAGAAGTCAAACATGAGTAGGGAAACAATAACTTGAAAGGCACTAACTGAATGTGAAACATCCTAAGGCATGTCACTAAAACACTAACACGAATGTTGCAAAAACTGATGCTAATGTCGATTTTGAGGAATGCATAGTTTTGGTATTACATAGCCATGTTCCAGTGGGACCTCTCACTATAGAGAATTGTGCCATAGAAAATCACTGTGTAAACAATTGCTAAATCTGTACGGCAGAAAGCCTACCTTGTGCAAATAGTGTTCACTGATTTGTCAATTGTATTATTGCCAATTCGCATTGACGAAAAACTTGTAATAGCAGAACTACCCGGATCTTAATGGAGAAGAAAGAGGTAGATAACTTTGTGATGATCCAGATCCCACAGTCCAGGCAGCTGAAAGAATTTTTGCCAGTGATCGAGCAATGAAGATTTCGTGTGCGCAAGCAGCCAGGATTGGCAGAATTTACTAGAAGAGGTTTGAGATAGGAAGGGATGAAGTTGTGGAGGACTTGGCAAATAAGGATGAGGAGTTAGAGGCTTTACTGGAACACCAACTAATGTAGACTGGCTACTGATGCCCGAATGGAATTTAGTGTGACAGTGATTATGCAGTCACCATTAGACTAGCTTTTATTTACAGTTTTTATTGAATTCCTATTTCAGCACCTGCCGTGGTGGAATTTGAACCATTTCACAGAGCATTAGCCTGCATTCTGGATTACCAGGGACATTACCACTGCCTCCACATATATAATATTCCCACTTTAGCTTTTTATCAGCAAATTTGAGGCACAAATGGTCCCTTGGCACTTTCAGTGTAAAATTTGTACATTGCAGTTTTCAGGCTTGTGGTTTTAAAAAAAATTTACCTGCCAAATTAAAATGATATTAGATTAGATTGCTTACAGTGTGGAAACAGGCCCTTCGGCCCAACAAGTCCACACCGCCCCTTGAAGCATCCCTCCCAGACCCATCCCCTATAATCCACACACCGCTGAACACTAGGGACAATTTAGCACGGTCAATCCACCTAACCTGCACATCTTTGGACTGTGGGAGGAAACCGGAGCACCCGGAGGAAACCCACGCAGACATGGGGAGAATGTGTAAACTCCACACAGACAGTTGCCTGATGCTGGAATCGAACTCGGGTCCCTGGCGCTAAGAGGCCGCAGTGCTAACTATTGAGCCACCGTGCCACCCCCAATTAAAATGATAGACTTAGGAGTTGCAGAGAAACTATAGGTGTAATTTGCATTCTAATTTAAAATGTCAATTACTTTGGGGTGGATATGATTATGAAAATAAAAATGATTGCAAATTCTTTAGATTCCACTTCCACCTCTTGAATTATTTTTAAAATTGTCGTACACCTGTACAACCATAGCATACATTATAGTAGCATTACTTAGGCAGCTTGCACTGCATTCCAGGTTGTAATGTAGGCCAAGTAAAAGTCTTATGATTTTAAGATGCGAGTCCTGCATTTTCTGAAGAGAATCTATTTAGTTGACACTCTGGCAACAGGACTGAAAAGTTGTGCTCCAGAACTTGCTACACCCCTTACCAAACTACTCCAGTACAGCTACAATGCCGGCATCTCCCCGACAATGTGGAAAATTGCCAATGTGTGTCTTGTACACAAAAAGCAGGACAAATCCAACGTGGCCAGTTACTGCACCTTCAGTCTACTCTTGATCATCAGTAAAGTGTTGGTAGGTGTCATCAAACAGCGTCTGCTTAGCAATAACCTACTCATTGACACCTGGATTGGGTTCTGCTAGAGCTACTCAGCTCTTGACTTCATCACAGCCTTCATTCAAACATGGAAAAAGAGCTGAATTCCGGAAGCGAGATGAGAATGACGTCAAAACGTCATTTGACCAAGTGTGGCACCAAAGAGTCCTAGCAAATCTGGAGTCAGTGGGAATCTGGGGTTAAACACACATATTGGTTGGAGTCATACCTGGCGCATAGTAAGATGGTTGTGGTTGTTGGAAGTTAGACACCTCACCACTGGGACATCTCTGCAGGACCCTGTCAGCATAATGTCCTAGACCCAACTATCTTCTAATTTATCAATGTCCTTCCCTCCATCATAATGTCAGAAGTTGGAATGTTTTGCACTATTCCCAACTTCTTGGACATTGAAGCAGATCATGTTCATATACAACAAAACCTGGACAATTATCCAGGTTTGGGCTGACAAGTTCATGCTGCACAAATGCCAGCAATGACCATGTCCAATAAAAGACAATCTAACCATCACACTATAACATTCAATGCAGTTACCACTATTGAATGGCCCACCGTCAACATCCTAGGAATTACCGTTGACCATATAGCTGGCCCTGCGATATGAACAGTGGCTACAAAAGCAACTCAGAGGCTAAGAAGACTGCAATGTATAACTCGCCTGCCTGACTCCCTGATGCCTAAAAGGCACAAGTTGGGAGTGTGATGGAATTCTCTCCACTTGCCTAGATGAGCACAGCTCCAACAACACTCAAGAAGATTGACAACATCCAGGACCAGTCTGTTTGATTGGTGCCGTAATAACTACCAGCTCAATAACTCCTCTACTGGCACTGAGTAGCAACCTCATGTAATATTCATAAAATGCAAGACAGAAATTCACCAAAGACCCCCTTACACCTTCCAAATCCATGACCACTTCCATCTAGAAGGAAAGTGGCAGAAGACATAGGAACACCACTGTTTGCAAATTCCCCACCAAGCCACTTGCCATCTTGACTCGGAAATATATTGCTGTTTTTTTTCCACTGTTGCATCGCCAAAATCCAGGAACTCTCTCCTTAACAGTATTGTGGGTCTGCTGACAGCATGTGAACTGCAGAGTTTCAAGAACAAGCTCACCATGAGCTTCTGAAGGCCAACTAGGGGTGGGCAATTAATGCTGGCCTGCCAGCAATGCCCACATCCTACACTATAAAGAAAAATCAAGTCTTTGTCAAGTTAACATAATTTTATTGCATAAATGGGCCATTTGATTCTGCAGGGCCATTCTCTTGTTTAAACTGCACATAAGCCTTCTCCCACTCTTCATCCAACCCATCAATGTATCCTAATCTTTTCTCCTTCAAGTTTATAGCAACTCTTGAATGCATGTATACTGCTCACCTCAGTGAGTGGTTGCAAGTTCCATATTGCAACCACTCACTGGGAAATTTCTTCCTCGTTCTCTCTTAGATTTATTAGTACAGAGCTTATGTTAATAGCATCTAATTCTGGATTCTTCCACAGATAGAAATGTCTGCTACTTTTAAAACTTCTCACTGTTTTGCAGACCTTTTTCTAACAGCCCATCCTCTGGTATTCTGTGTTCCAAAAGAGTGCCAGCATGTTCAGATTTTCCTAATAGGTATAATTTACAGTTTTAATATTCCTGTAAATCTCTTTGCATTATTTCCAGTACTTCTATTTCCTTTTTACGATATGGAGATGCACACAGTTCACAATAATCTTAGCTTCTCTGCTTTTCATTTCTGTCCCGCTATCACCTTGAGGCATTGTTTTGAGAGACATTTCAAATGGCAAGAGGCTATTTATCCTGGGTAATTTTAATGATGCATTCCTGGCCTTTGCTTCTTAGACATTATACCAAGAAGAATTTTGTTAAACTTGAGAGGGTGCAGAAAAGATTTACAAGCATGCTGCTGGGACTGGAAGGTTTGAGTTTACAAGGGGAGGCAGAACAGGCTGGAGTTTTTTTCTTGGAGCGTCGGAGGGTGACAGGTGACCTTTATGGAGGTTTATAAAATCATGATAAGCATGGATAGAGTGAATAGCCAGGGTTGTTTTTTCCTAAGGACGATGAGCCCAAAACTGGAGGGCGTAGGTTTAAGGTGAGAGGGGAAAGATTCAAAAAGGACCTGAAGGGTAACTTTCTCATGCAGAAGGTAGTGTGTGTACGAAACAACATGCAAGA
This sequence comes from Stegostoma tigrinum, assembly GCF_030684315.1. Classification (NCBI taxonomy): domain Eukaryota; kingdom Metazoa; phylum Chordata; class Chondrichthyes; order Orectolobiformes; family Stegostomatidae; genus Stegostoma; species Stegostoma tigrinum. The sequence continues at coordinate 25,312,722 of NC_081362.1, read as the reverse complement.
GGGAAGTGATGGAGGCTGGTATAATTACAAATTTAAAAGGCACCTGGATGGGTATGTGAAGGGATATGACCCCATTTCTAGCAAATGGGACTAGGTCAGATTGGGATGTCTTATTGGCATGGACAAGTTGGACTGAAGGATCTGTTTCCTTTCTGTATTACTCTGTAATAATGGGTAATATCTTCTTGAGCTTTCTGCCCTGAAAGTACTCTGCCACCAACACTTTCTTTCATAACAGACGTTGGCATAAGGTTACTTGGCATCATCTACGGATTGTTCAATTTGCCATCATGAGAATGTTCTCCATGTGGCATCTAGCAGATTGTGACACTGACTGCATTCTTGCCAGCAGCAGTGTGTGGGTGTACCTCCAAAGTTTTACAGTTCCAAAAACGATGGCCTGGCACACATCAGCATCTCTTGCACAAGTAACTGCCAGAAATTGGCACTTTGCACTGTTGCTAGAATTATTTCTTCCCATTAGAGATATACCAGAAATTGATGAGGCTGGATTTGAAATTGTTAAACTCCTTCAGCTATGGAATATCTTTTGGTAAATGCAAAATCACAAAAACTGGAGACCTACTCAAAAACATCCTCCATGATGCACTTCATAAATTCAGCAGCATAAGTCTGGAAGATACTTTCCAGGTGAAGGATATGGAGATATTGCCAAAATAAATTGGATCAATGTATTTCAAGAAATCCAGATGTCTTCAATAGTGCAAAGCTACAAGCTGTGTAGAAAGAAATTGAGGATGTTTGGCCCTGTTTAGAGCTGTCACTCTAAAGTCTGCAGATGGTGAAATGCTTTCAGACAGAAGCAAATAGATATTTCTGAAAACTGTATTTCTGGTGTGATGTATATATCGAAGACCATGCTTGAAGCTCTTGCACAATGTCCTGTCATGAATGAGTTAAGATCGCCTGAACTGGGAGCGAACATACAGTTCTTAACAAGCAGGTAAGTATGAGGATGGAATCCCAGACAAACTGCTCAAGTCAGGTAGTTCCATCAATTGCCATACCTTTATGATCTTGGCTACTTTTGCTGTGCCCTGTCATTCCAAAAGAGATACATGATGCAAAATCATCTTTCTATACACGAGGTTTGCAGAAAGCTGCAACAAAACACAGCATCTATCTCCTTAGTGTTATGGAGAAAGTTTATTCCTAACATTATTTGCTCCTTAACTTGCAGTCCTTGCTGCAGATTCATGATGAGCACAAATCTTGTCTATATACCAGCTATAAAAGAAGTTTAAGGAACAGGCTGTAGCACTTGAGTTCTCATGGATCTCACAAAGGCATTTTGACACTTTTCACAAGAAAGGTGTTTACAAGATTTTGGGAAAATAAGATCAACAGAGCTTATCAGTATCGTCATCTACTTCCGTGACAACTTGACAGGGGAAGACAGACCGTCACACATTCAAAAACTTTTTGCCGAGTGAAAGTTAGGGACAGGTGATCAGTTGACTACCCAGAGAACCACTTCAAGGATGCTTGCAAGAGTGAAATGAATTGCCTTTGCCATAGATTATCACACTTGGGAGTCAGTAGCTGATGACAGGAAAATGCCAACACCTGCTGTCACACCATAATGACCAGTGCCTATAGCAGTTTGCCCACAGACTAACGCTGAAAATAACTTGATTACACTTGCCAGAATCCACGTATTACCAGAATTGCACTCTTCAGCCAGCAGCAAAGGTACACTATATGCCTGGTGCTGCTCCTAGCGTGTGTTTCTGCACTCCTCATTGACTGAGTGATAGGAAACAGAATATTGAATTATTTTGTGTCTGCTTTGCTGCTGTCCTTCTCATTCCAGGCCTTCCAACTTTGCTGATCGGTCTGTGTGGCATTTCTGGAACTGCATGTATATGACATTGAATAATGACTTTTATTGATCCTCTCTTTTACCTTATCAAAGCCTCCATGTAGTCAGTTAAAGGAGCATTTTCCCTGAACAGATTGGTGCAGTGTTACTTTAATTAATCTACATTTTCCCATGTGACTAATAATTTTGTCATTAAATATCATTTCTAGGAGGTTCCCCACCAGCATGGTTGAATTGAGTGGCTTCTAGTTGCTTGACTTGCTGTCACAGCTTTTGTTTTGAACAAGAGTGTAATGTGTGTGATTCTGCCATATAGAGGCATCTACTTTTGAAATAAAGTAAGACTCTGCTGTCAATCATAAAGGCAATGAAAGGCATCATCAACAGCGCTGTTAAATACCTTTTAGTCAGTAACAGTTGTTCACTGATTCTCAGTCCTACCAGGAACATGGTAGATGTTGGCCAGTATCAGGCATAACTTCTAAGATACTGAAACAGTCTATGCAAATAAGCTGTAGAACATAGAACATAGAACACATAAAAGTTCTAAGTAATCCCCACCTCCAGCTAATGAGCGTCTACCCATTCCCATTCCCATGAAATTCAGTGGTACTTAAATTCTTGACACCTCCAGCCTCAACATCCTAGCTATCGGTATTGGTCAGAAGCTTAGTTGGATTGACTACACAAATGCTGTGGATACAAGAGCAGATCAGACATAGCAAATCTAATGCGGGTAGCATGTTTCCTGACTGTCTCAAATCTTTCCACCGTCTACAAGACTCCAGTCAGGAATGTGAAGGAGTATCAGTTACTTGGATGGGTGTATTTCTACACCTGAGAAACTCAGCACCACTGAGGACAAAGTAGCCTACTTGATGGGCAACCCATCCACTACCTTTAGCACACATTTCCTCAACCTGCAACGTTCTGTACCAAACAAACTATTTACAAATTTCGCCATTATTATTTGCCAAGGCTCCTTTTTTCAGATGTTAAACCTGTCACCCAATAGAGGTAGCAGCTGTATAGGAATAGCACCAGCTGCAGGTTTCCTTCTTAGTCCTGATTGAAAATTTATCACCATTCGTACATTGTCACTAGGTCAAAATTTGGGAGCACCTTCCCTCAACAGAACTGCAGATGTACCTATACCACTTGGACAGCAGCTCTTTAATATGACTGATAAACATCTTGAGGGTAATTGAGGATGGATAATAACAGACTACTCAATGCCCAATTGCTTTGTTTATTGATTCAGTGTTAAAGAGGTTCAAATCAATGTGATGGCAAATAGCTTTATTTTACAGTTAAAACTAATTGAAATTCAACTTTTGTTATGATAATCTACCACTTGTCCTTCAGTGTCCAAGGTGGGAGATATCATTATTGCGCATTCCATGCGAAACGTGATATAAATTGATATTCTGAGTTAAGCTAAAGTTCTTGGTATTGTTATCGGAAGATCCGGTATGAAAAACTGTTGAGAACAAACATCTTTGTTTCAGTCGTGTATCACATGTTTGCTAATGCCAACTAATGTTGATGGGATAATATTGGTGTTTGCTTTATTATTTGCAGCATTTGGTACTGTCTTTTTGTTCTGTTGTGTACTTTGGCTCTGGGATCTTCAGGACTAATAAATCATTGTCGATCTTAAACAATAACTCTACTTTTCTGTCCCCAGCTGTTGTCTTTTCTGCTGAGTACTGCCAGCCAGCATTTTCTGTCCCTGCTTGGAAAGCCACTTTGGATACCTTGTCTTAAGCTGGGACAGTCCATGGTTGCTTTACAAATGAGATGCAGCCTTGAACAGTTGTTTGTTTTTAAAAGATTGCAAAATACATTTGATCATTTAGACAAACTGAACCTTACAAGGCATCTAAGATAATGGGAACTGCAGATGCTGGAGAATTCCAAGATAATAAAATGTGAGGCTGGATGAACACAGCCGGCCAAGCAGCATCTCAGGAGCACAAAAGCTGACGTTTCGGGCCTAGACCCTTCATCATTCTCTGATGAAGGGTCTAGGCCCGAAATGTCAGCTTTTGTGCTCCTGAGATCTTACAAGGCATCTATTGAGTTAGAACTTGGATCATCCCTGAACTTCCCTGGATGTAATGAATTTCCAACTTTCCCAGTTGTAATGAATTTTAACTGTTTTGAATTCGCCAGACGTTTTGTTGTCGTAAGGAAAAAATGCAGACTGTAAGAACTTTGTTTTGACAGTTGTCAGGAGTTGGGTCTTTAATTAACTAAAACTTGTTCAATGAGATGAATTGGGTGTTTTTCTGAAAATAGCTGTGATGTTAACTGTAAATGGCATAAACAGTAAATGAAAGTCAGCTTCTTGAAGGCATGGGAACAGATCTATAATTGACAGCAATCTAGCCAGATAGTGATAAAGTGGAAGGGATAAGAGAAAAGTAAGTCAGGGTGATCAAGGATAGAGCAGAAACTACTGTGTGGCTTTGGAGGGGAGGAGGACAATGAGAAAAGCAGTGGTGGACAAGGAAGAAATGTGATGGCATCAGATGGATTAGATGCACGGGTGAACAGTTAGTGGGGTTTAGACAATGGCTAGAATTAAATGAACTAGAAAATTTGGAGGAAGGGGATTTTGATAGAGTGCTATCGTGTGAACTGATTCTAATTGCAGCTAAGGTATTCCTCGAGTGGGATGGTGACTGAAGTGGCACCAGATGGCCTGATCGGTCTGCTGTAGATTTTTTTTTGGTCTAAAAATGTATCATAAAATGTAAATAGCTTAAAATTTGCTTTAAAATTTTACATGTAAAGACTGTGTAATTTTATTGAGGGAATGTACACCAACTTTGCCACTAATGTTATCCTGTCTTGGGTTTAGTGTGCTTACCCAATGGTAAGTAAGTAGATGGGGAATTCCTGTAAGATAAGTTACAATATATGTGCAATGACTTGATTTAGCTTCCATTTGGGAATTAATCTGGGCAAAGGCAAACTGTTAGGAATAATTTGACTAGTTTCTTGAAATTTGTATAAATCTACCTATCGCAGAAAAGTTGATTATCTACTTATCGACAAGTACAATGGCAGATACCAATTTTATGCCATCTTGTGGTGTAGAGGATGTGGCCTTGATTCCAGTCCCATCTGCCAAAGAGATCTGTCATCAGATGTCTCAGTAGGTAGGCTGAAATACTTAAAAGCTATTTTGTTACTGGTCAGATACTGTCCACTGATTTCCTGTGTCAGAACTGAAGGTTGAGTCAGATTCACTCCATTGTTAAAGCTTGCAGTTATGAGGTTACAGTCTCTTTTGTTTATATTACAGTTCTCTGCTGTTCCGGAGCCTTTGAGCTGCCATGACTATCTGCCTGAATTGTCTCACATGTCTTCCTGCACAGAGCAGAAAGGCAGCACTGTGTCCTGGGAACAGCTGGAAGCTATGGAACTCCCATCTTTCCAGCCTGCTTACTTGGTTTTATGTCGAGTTCTCCTCAATGTTATTCATGAATGCTTGAAACTGAGGTTGGAGCAGAGACCTGCAGGAGAGCCATCGTTGCTCAGCATTAAACAGGTAGCCTGTCAGAATAATCTGTACCATGGAGAAAAAGTTAAATTTTGTGCCTGCTTTCATAATTCTCTTGGAATTTGTTGTGTGATTTCACATATGTTTTCTTTTTTTAATGGCATTGATCTGCAAACTTCTGTAGAAAGTTCACGTTCTACTTAGAGTACTGTGTAACTATGATTAATGTATCTGCTGGCATGGAATTATCCCTTCCAAATAAGACAATTTCAGCTGTTTTTAGGGCTGTTGGTGTTTTCCATATTTTGTAGAAAAGACTTTTTTTTAAATGTAAGCAAATGTTTGTCTCAAGCAGAACATAGAACAAAGTACAAATGTATGGTTAGTTCAAATAAATTACAGTATATGAAACTATATTATGTTTAAGCTGTGCTATAAATGGATTAATGGTCTTTTTAAAAAAATAGTTTCACTATAAACTGTGTGTTTACCTTGATTCAGTACTGTTTGTTTTTGTTTTCTGATCGTAAGTATATTGGAGTGGTGCATCTTGCACTTTAAGTAATTAGACTTGTATGCTTTCACTCACATTTCTTTTTGGGATGCATAACACTGGATGTATGCGCTGATAATGATCCAGGAAGGGCAGCAGGGATTTTGGACCTTTGATGAATGGTGGAGATATGTTTTTAATCTTATCGATATGAGTTAAATAATGAAAAACAAATAGGACATGGTGTGTGAGTATTGAAATTGATGAATTAAGAATCTAATCAGTCGCCCTGTTATAAAAAGGATATTATTAAGCCAGAGGGGATTCAGAAGAGGTTTACCAGGATGTTACCAGGTATGGAACGTTCGAGTTATAAAAAGTGTGGATAAGCTGTGACTTTTTTCACTAGAATGTAGGATATTGAGAGGTAACTTGTGTAGAGATTTATAAAATCATGAAAGGTATAGAGAGGGTTTATGGTAATTGTCTACCAAGAGGATTGGATTAGGAGACAAATATTGGGGGGGAAACAAAAGGAAATAAAACATCTTTCAAAATCTTTTTAAGAATAATTTGTCTCCTTTCTGGCCTGTGAGGTTGATCAAAACCAGTGACCATAATGTCATTGAAAGGAATTGAGGAGATCAGGCCCAAATGTTCTGCATTGAATTTGATGTGCGGATATAGCCAAAAAAGGCAAGCTGTCAAAAAGAATAGAGAAACTTGAAGTTGGAGTGTTGATTGCTTTAGAGAACATAGTATAAATTGACTAGTATCTTCTGGATATCTGTAACTCATGGTATGTCTCCTCCAGAATCTTTTGACAGATACATACTGCAGTAACATTAATGCATCATTTTTCCAACAAGACTTGGCTTATGTTTTTGCTAGAAAGCTGTTTTCAAACCAATTCAGTTTCAGTGAATAAATTAGATAATTTGAGCAGCTAGTATGTTGAGTTTATATCAGAAACTAATAATTTTGTAAATGAAGCTAGTTTTAACAGGCAAGAAGACTTTGTTCTAACTTATGGTCAGTTTTCATTTGACAGTTACAGGGTTTCGGCAGGCAGTAATATTCTAGAAAACAATGTGGATTTGATATTGAATTCCTCAGAGATCCTGTTGGCCCCTGTAGTGCTCACTCTTATGTCAAACCACATTTAAACTTTTAGAAAGTGCTGGCAAAACTCAGCAGACCTGGCGCTACCTATGCAGAGGGAAGGGTTTTCTCTCTCTCTGCGGATGCTGTCCAACTTGGTTTTTCCAGTGCTTTGATTTTATTTTAGGTTTCCAGCATCTGTAGTATATTGCCTTTTACCAAATTATATTAGATCATTGTTTTAATCAATTTTATCCCCTCCTGTCCTCTTCCTCTTGTTGGTTTGATGTTTTGTTGAAATATCATTCAATGGATGCCAGTTTTCATTTTGGCTCCTTGCTCAAGTGGCAGCACTGTGTGTACATGTTATCAGATTTTAAGTTATAAAGGGAGGTTTGTTGGCCAAGCTAATCCTGATGTCACTTTGACTTTCATACAACTAGCAGGAGTCTCTTTACTTTTAATGAAAGAAGTTCAACGTCGTCATTGATATTACTTATGCTTGTGCATTGGACTTTATCGATTTATGGTGCCCTAACGTCAACCTGCTTGAAATCAGCTAATTCAAAATAAAGCAAATTTTCATGTTGAGTCAAATGGAAATTTTAAAGCTGGTAATTACTTATTACATGTTGACCTTGTCAAAGAGCTGTTATGTATTTGGACTTCTCAGTAGATGTTTCTAAATTCTGCATATAATGGTTATTTGTATTACAGTTGGTCAGAGAATGCAAGGAAGTGCTGAAGGGTGGTCTACTTATGAAGCAGTATTATCAGTTCATGTTGCATGGGATCATGGATGAATTCCAGCGACAGCAGAAGGTTAATAGCAATATTGATGAATTTGAGGAAGATCTACATAAAATGTTGATTGTGAGTATATAGCTAATGATTTTGATAATTAATGAGTTAAACTGGGTTTTTTAATTTGCTGTTTTAATAACCTGGTCAAAAAATATTCAGAAATGCATTCTGTTACTGTTGCGATGCCTGAAATTGGATTCCTTAACGACAGCGACAGAGAAACTGACTAACTCAATTTAAATTTACTCTAATGCCTTTTGATTAATGATGTAAATCATAATTTTGTTCATCAAGATTTCACACTGATACCATGGCAAACTGCTCCTTCCATCATTTCTTTTCCTTTCTAAAGGTTTGATAAGCTCTTGCTTTACTTCAAGCTATGCATTGTTAATGTTCGTATAGTTTAAGTATCTGGCTTTTATGACTGCATAGTATTAATCTTGTAGTAGTGATTTATGTAAATCTTGATATGCAGTTATTTCTGTCATACGAATTATAAATACCTAAGTTATTAGTAATGATGTTTCACCACCTTTCTACATTGTGATTTTAATCACGACACAATAGACATTTGCGTCTGCAGCTGTTTGGACTCTGGAATTCGGTCCCTAGTCTTCCACTTCTCTATATCTCACTTTTTTTTAAGATTCCCTTTAAAATCATCTTTACTGAAATTTGTGATCTTGTATCTCCTTATGATGTTCATTGTTAGTAAAGTTGTGTGATGATAGGACTTAAAGTGCACCCCTCCTCCCTTCAGTCCCCACCATGGTGACGTGTGTTATGATGGAACTGTGTATTTGAGTATGTTCTGCATGACAGGCAGTACTGTTTCCAAGATTTACAGGCATTGGTGTTCACTTATAACTTGTCTTCTCCTTTAATAACTGCTTATTGTAACATGGGTCTTTAAATAGTTTATTTCGCAGGGCCGTCATCCACAGTGTGTACATAACAAAGCTTGGAGCTCATTACTATATTGTTGTATAGTTCTACTGCAGCTAAAGCAATACTACATGGAATGAAACTCCTGGGACAGACAGGAATATGAGTGTACTGGTCCACAGTGCTAAAATATGCCTTGTAAAGTTTAGATAGTCTGCTTTCTGTGTGAGAAATTTTTTTCCAGTGCCATGTACAAGTTTCCTTGGTCATTACAGGTTTATTTTGATTATATGCGGAGTTGGATACGGATGCTGCAGCATTTACCCCAAGCTTCCCACAGTCTGAAGAACCTTCTTGAAATAGAATGGAACTTTACCAAAGAAATAACACCCTGCATACGAGGAGGAGAGGCCCAAGCAGGAAAACTCTTCTGGTAGGATCTTTGTTGTTACAATTACTGTAAAAAGTTTTTTTTTTAGAAAACGTTATCTAGTTGACAGCTGAATAGATGGCAGAGCAAGATTTTCACATTTTAAGGTTTGTAATCCAGATTAAAAACACTACTGACTAAACATCCCTATTTTAGGGAACTTGTACGTAAATGACAACAGAATTTTCCCTTCTACTTCTACTTTTAACATAATCAAAAATTCAACTTCATGAGTGCAATTTGCACTGCTCCTTTTAAGTGGTCATGCCCCTTCAATTTTCCAGGACCCACTCCAAAATTTTTTCCTCTGTCCTGAAGGTATACCATTCTTTTTTATTTTACTAATCTAGTACCTTTTTAACCCTAGAGCTGCCTTCAGTGGCAAGGTTTCGTTTACTAGAGGCTTTTCCTTCAGCATACACTGCAGGCAAGTCACTCGAGTTTCTGCCATGTACTTGGTGGGTGATGTTCCCATGTACATTGATAGTATCCATATCGATAATCTGACAATAGGCTGCCTTGGCAGAGTTGTGTAGTGTTGCAGTCGATGTTGTCCTGAGGGCTGGGTAGTTTGCTACAAGCAACAGTGTACTAAGATTTTGCAGTTGTTTGAAGGTGAGGAGTGGAGACGGAGGGAAGATCTTGGTGAGATGCTAATTGTCATCAATGACATCTTGAAGTTTGCAAAGAACATGGTGTAGATTTTCTCCTCTGAGGAAGTATTGTACAGTGAAAGGTACTCTAACGGTCATATCCTGTGCCTGTCTTCTGAGGAGATTGTTTCAGTTTTTTGCTGTGGCATGTTGGAACTGGCGATCTAGGAGTTGAACATTGTGTCCCATTCTTAGGAGGGTGTACTTCAAAATTTTCGGGTATCCGTTGCGTTACTCCTCATCTGAGTAGACCCTGTGTATGTGTCGGGCTTGTCTATAGTGGTTGGCTTCTTTAATATGTTTAAGGTGGAAGCTGGAGAAGTGCAGCACCGTGAGGTTATCTGTGGGCTTGTAGAGTGAGCTACTGAGGTCTCTGTGCTTTATGGAAATTCCTGTGTCCCGGAATGACTGATTCTGAAGAGTAGTCCATGATAAGTCTGGCGGGATGAAACTTGTTGATTCCACTATGCAGTTCTCTTAGTGATTCCTTGCCATGAAGAAAATGACATCAGTGTATTAGGTCTATAGCGTTGGTTGGAGGTCCTGTGCAGCAAAGAAATCTTTCTCCAACTTGCACATGAAAATGTTGGCATCTTGGGGTGCACATTTGGTTCCCATGACTGCTCCGTGTGTCTGGATGAAGAACTGATTGTTGAAGGTGAAGATGTTGTGATCAAGGATAAAAGTGGATGAGTTGTAGGATGTCTTCTGGAAATTGGCACTTGTTGGTATTGAGTACTGAGGCTGTTGCAGCGATGCCATTGTCGTAGGCAGTGCTGGTATAGAGTGAGAAAATGACCACTGTGACAAGGAATGTTCCTTGATTGGTGAGTTGGTGCATGCTGAGTTTCTGCAAGAAATCTGGAGTGAAGCGAGACAAGCTGAGGGTTTCTTATACAGTGGGCTTCAAGATACCCTCGACACATCTAGAGGGATTCTCATGCAGGGTCCCATTACCTGATACCATGGGACGTCCGAGTGTTCCACCCAAGATTTTATTTTTTGCAGATACATTCTATTTTGTTCAAGAAATGGACAAGTTGTGGTCGTAGTTAGTCGTGTGCCATTTTATAAATTCTTGCTTTTGGAATAAAACCAGCCTGATTCCAGGTTAAAATTCCTGAGACAAATTCTGAACAAGGCCTCCCCTACAATTCAGTGTCTGATCTGAGATGTCACCTTTAGTAGAATCTATCACTCTGCCGGTTTGAAGTTTGAAAAGTTAGACGCTGATGAAACCTTTAATTATCTTAGGGCTGTGATTTGAAACAGATGCTGAAATTTGCGTCTTAATCAGTTGAAACTTGCGCCTCCTTTATAACAGAGCTCTCCATATCCTGCTTCTGCAATTTCTAGATTGCAGGAAGGTATGAATGATTAAAGATTCAACATGATGTAATCAGCCAGCCATTTTAGGTTTGTTCACTCCACTCCCACCAGTTGTATGATCTTTTGATTTCTCTGCCTATAAACCGTGTCTGTGTGCTTTCCTTTACTGCACCTGATGAAGGGGCTACACTCCAAAAGCTTGTGCTTTGAAGTAAACCTGTTGGATTTTAACCTGGTGTCATATGATTTTTGGCTGAGTGTTAAAGCATTTCTAATATCCTTCTTCCTGTTCTTTCCCCATGCTTTCAACCAAAGGAAGTTGATTTCAAACGTACCTCTATCACAGAATCTTTAGATCAGTGATTTATTATTCCAAGCTGATCAAATATCTGTCATATCTATGTGACTTATTAGCACTCGTTGAAAATAAAATTGTAATCTTGAAATGCTGTGGTATCTTAGTTATCATTGACTAATCAAATGGCATGTTGATTACAGCAATACCATTTTCTCCACAAAGTATTCCCTGAATCTCTCTCAATATGTAGTTTTATCCTTTTCAGGATTAAAAAAGATCTCAGAACTGGCACCACTAGATAGCTGTTATCACGATATGATATAATATTACATCCAGCCTTAAAGATTAGGTCCAAGAATTGTAGCATTAACGTAAATAAGGGCGGACTGTGTGGATGTGAAAGTTGAGCTTGGATGGCATGCTAGGCTAGGGGATAGGTTAGTAGAAATGTAGTAACAGACTTTTTAGAGGATATTTCAGAATAAGTTTATTCCTATCATGAAGAAAAGCTTGAAAGGATGGACCCACTGTACGTGGTTAACAAAAAGTTAAGGAAACATTTAATTACTCAAAGGTGAGTGACATGTCAGAAGATTGATCAGAATGTAAAGTATATAAACAATGGAATGACTTAAAAGTTGGTTTAGGAAGAAGAAATTAGAGTATGCGAGGTGTTACAATCCCCACTAATATTAGATATCCTCAGAAACGCAATCTGAGAAATCATAATTTTATTTACTTTAGTTTTAGCAAAGAGGTCTCACTAAAACATAAACACACACTGCTGCAGATTTAAAGGTTTTACACACACAATAACAGTAAGAAATAGTCTAAAACGTAAATTGCTAGAGAAACTCAGCAGATCTGTTATACTGTTGGAGAGAAGGCACTAAACGCTTTGGCCCTTCTTCAGACCTGCCGAGTTTCTCCACTCTCTCTGTGACTCCCTTGTTCGCTCCACACTACCCTCCAACCCCACCATACCTGGCACCTTCCCCTGCAACCGCAGGAAATGCTACACTTGCCCCCACACCACCTCCCTCACCCCTATCCCAGGCCCCAAGATGACATTCCACATTAAGCAGAGGTTCACCTGCACATCTGCCAATGTGGTATACTGCATCCACTGTACCCGGTGTGGCTTTCTCTACATTGGGGAAACCAAGCGGAGGCTTGGGGACCGCTTTGCAGAACACCTCCGCTTGGTTCACAATAAACAACTGCACCTCCCAGTCGCAAACCATTTTCACTCCCCCTCCCATTCTTTAGATGACCATGTCCATCATGGGCCTCCTACAGTGTCACAATGATGCCACCCGAAGGTTGCAGGAACAGCAACTCATATTCCGCTTGGGAACCCTGCAGCCCAATGGTATCAATGTGGACTTCACCAGCTTCAAAATCTCCCCTTCCCCCGCTGCATCCCTAAACCAGCCCAGTTCGTCCCCTCCCCCCACTGCACCACACAACCAGCCCAGCTCTTCCCCTCCACCCACTGCATCCCAAAACCAGTCCAACCTGTCTCTGCCTCCGTAACCTGTTCTTCCTCTCACCCATCCCTTCCTCCCACCCCAAGCTGCACCTCCATCTCCTACCTACTAACCTCATCCCACCTCCTTGACCTGTCCATCTTCCCTGGACTGATCTATCCCCTCCCTACCTCTCCACCTATCTTCTTTTCTCTCCATCTTTGGGCCGCCTCCCGCTCTCTCCCTATTTATTCCAGAACCCTCACCCCATCCCCCTCTCTGATGAAGGGTCTAGGCCCGAAACGTCAGCTTTTGTGCTCCTGAGATGCTGCTTGGCCTGCTGTGTTCGTCCAGCCTCACATTTTATTATCCTGAGTTTCTCCAACAATTTGTTTTTTAAAATGTTTCAGGCCTTCAGCATTCATTGTTCTATGTTTTCTTTTGGTAAAAATATGAACCCACTAACCGCAGAGCACGCTGTTCGTAAATTGACAAGAAATAGAACAGCTATTGTGTGGTACCCAAAGCACCATTTGTGTAAAGCTGTCACCGGTATCTCCATGTCTAACACTTTGGTCATTTTAAGTCACGTAGGACTGCAGTTGTTAAATGAACAATTGTGACAGTTTCTTCCTTGAGCTGCCATACACTTGAGCTTCATTGCACCTTGCTTAAATGACTACTCTTCAGGTCTTAATCTCATCTGGAACCAACTCTGACTTCTCACTCAGGACCTAACCCACTCTATCCTTAGGAGCACTGCAATAATCAGCCATCCTGTTCCAAAGTTTTCACAGGTCTAAAAGATAGTACCAGTAGTTAAGTGAGACTAAATGTCTCTTCGTGGATTTCCTTTAGGCCAAAGAGAAAAACACATATTCCACAACATACTAACAAACGTTTTGAGATGCAGTTGTGTACCACGCTGAGTCACAAACAATGTTAAGTAAATAAAAGCCCATTCGTACTATTGACTTCTGACACACAAATAAACCCACTGGTTATAAACTCAAAAAAACACCAAACTCACCCCAAATATCACTTTAAATGATACAAATCCAATAGTTTACATCCTGGAGGAAGGCAGCAAAAGCTTCTGGTTTTTATAAAGAAAATAAGTTAAGTTAAGTGAGTATTAACTTTTGGAGAGCAAGAATTGTGAATTAATGATAGATCTCTGGTAGAGAAGTCAAGGGTTATGGGGAAAGGGTAAGGAAGTAGACATGATAAATTTTGGATTAGCTATGATCCTGTTGAATGTTGGCACAGGCTAAAAGGGCTGAATGGCCTACTCCTATTTCTGTTTCTTATGACTTTATAATACAGAATTATATAAGAAGTTGGAAAGGAGAGGAGAACTGAGGTAAATTACAATCATCCTGGAAGTGATAACAAGTAAACTGATAGAACGCAAGCTGACAAGTCTCCGGGTCCAGATGCGCTTCAACTTAGCATCTTAAGAGGTTGCTAATGATGCAGTAGCGGCATTAGTATTAAATTTCCAAAATTCCCTAGGTCCAGGAAAAGTTGCTTCCGACTGGAAAATACCAAATATAATTTTGTATTTGAGGAAGAAAAGAGGTGGCATAAAACACAAATCTATAACCTAGTTGTGGGGAAAGTGATAGCAGTCATAAAGAGGTTATAGTTGCATGCTTTAAAAAATTCAATTTAATAAGGAAAAGTCAACATGATTTTGCCAACAAGAAATGAGATAAATTAAATTAATTTACTGAAGGAATAACGCGACTGAACAAAGGGGAGTCTGTATACCTATTGTAGTTGGATTTTAAGAAGGTCTCTGATAATAAGATGCACCAAAGGCTATTGCAGAAAATGAAAGGCATTTTATATGGGGGTAACTTCTTAACATCACACTAAACTCTTTGTCTGTCATCTTTGCCTCCGTGCCCATTTCTTTGGACAAGAGTCCTCTCCTGGTCCCACAGACCCCTTTGCCCAACTCCAACACACACACTCTACCTTAACCCCTCCCTCTGGCCTTTTACCTGCTCCCAATCTTTTCATTGAGATCTGTCAACGTGACATTAGTTGCCTCAATTTCAGTGCCCCTCTCAACAAATCCAACCTATCTCACTCTGAACTGATTGCAGTCTGCGCACTCAGATCTAACTCTTCGTCATCAAGCCTGCCGATAAGGGTGGTGCTGTTGTAGTCTGCCACACTGACGTCTACCTTGCAGACGCTGAATGCCAGCTCTAAGATACCTCCTCCTACCTTCCCCTGGACCATGACCCCCACCATGGCAAATCCAGCCATTGTATCTACTACGTTTACAGATCTCATTTCATCTCCCCCACTCCAGTGATCTCCTCTACTCCGCTTCCAAGCCAATAGGCCCTCAACCCCGCACAGCTCGTTTCTATCTCCTTCCAAAAATCCACATACAGGACTGTCCAGGCAGACCCATTGTTTCAGCCTGCTTGCACCCCACAGGACTCATCTCTTCCTATCTTGACTCTGTGCCGCCCCCCCCCCCCCCCCCCCCCGGTCCAATCCCTACCCAGATACATCCATGATTCATCTGACGCCTTAACGCCGGTTTCAAAACTTCACTTTACTGACTCAGTCACACCTCTTTACCGTGGATCTGCAATCCCTTTACACGCCCATTCCCCACCAGGAGAGTCTTGAGGCTCTCCGCTTCTCCCGGAGCAAAGACCTGAACCATCCCCACCCAGCACCACCACCCACCGCTTGACCGAGCTTGTCCTCTCCCTCAACAACTTCTCTTTCAACCTCCACTCATTTTCTACAGGTAGGAGGGGTTACTATGGGTGGCCGCCTGGGCCCTAGTTATGCCTTTCTCTTCGTGGGGTACGTGGAACATTCCTTGTTCCAGTTATATTCCGGCCCCCAACCACAGCTCTTTCTCTGATACGTCGATGATATCATTGGTGCAGCTTCCTTCCTTGTCTGCAATTGGTAAAACTTCATCAATTTCGCCTCCAATCTCCACCCTGCCCTCACTTTCACTTGGTCTATCTCTGTCTCCTCCTTTCCCTTCCTCAACATTTCTGTTTCCATTTCTGAGAATAGACTGGCCACTAATATCCATTACCAAACCCACTGATTCCCACAGCTAACAAAGTGTGGAGCTGGATGAATACAGCAGGCCAAACAGCATCTGAGGAGCACAAAAGACTCCCACAGCTATCTGGACTATACATCCTCACACCCTACTTCCTATAAAGACTCCATCCCACTCTCTCAGTTTCTCCGTCTCCGTTGCATATGTTCAGATGAGGCCAACTTCAACCAGGGATCCTCTGAAATTTTCACCTCCTTTTGTCACCAAGGATTCTCCAGCTCTGTTGTCGGCAGGGCCCTCAACCAGGTCCGACCCATCTCCCGCACTTCTGCCCTCACCCCTTGTCTTCCCTCCTACAACAGCAATAGGGTTCCCCTTATCCTCACCTACCATCCCACCAGCATCCACAATCCAGAACATCATCAGATGCCATTTCCGCCACCTCAGCAAGATGCCACCATCAGACACACATTCCCATCCTGTCCCTTGTCCATCTTCCACAGGGACTGTTCCCTCCGGGTCACCCTGGTCCTCACCCCCAATACCTCCCCACAGCCCAAGGGCACCTTCTCTTCTAACTGGCGAAGATGCAACACCTCCCCATTTACCTCCTCCCTCCCAGCATCCAAGGGCCCAAACATACCTTCCATGTGAAACAACACTTCACCTGCACTTCACAGCATCAAGTCTACTACATTTGCTGCTCACAGTGTGGTCTTCTTACATTGGGAAAACAAAGTGTACACTTGGTGACCGCTTTGCAGAACATCTACGTTCTGCTCGCAAAAAAGACTCTGAATTACTGTTGCCTGCCACTTCAATGCACCACCCTGCCCTCTGGCTTGCTGCATTGTTCCAGTGAATGCCCAACGCAATCTAGAGAAACAAAACCTCATTTCTGTTTGGGGACCATACAGCCCTCTGGACTCAATATTGAATTCATTAATTTAGGTCCTAAACTCTCGCATGTCCCAGCCCCTCACCCCACACACCAGGGCCTTGTTACCACATAACCTGCCACTACACACCCCCTTAACAACTATTAATGTTAACATTAATGGCCCCATTAACAACTTTTCACCCTCCCAGCCTGATCATTAGCAACACACTTGTTTGTCGACTGTCTTTCTCTCTCTCTCTTTCTCTCTTTCTTTCCTCTCTTTCTTTCTCTCTTTCTTTCTCTCTTTCTTCTCCCTTTCTTTCCCTCTTTCTTTCTCTCTTTCTTTCTTTTCTTTCTTTCTTCTTTCTTTCTTTCTTTCTTTCTTTCTTTCTTTCTTTCTTTTCTTTCTTTCTCTCTCTCTCTTTCTTTCTCTCTCTCTCTTTCTTTCTTTCTCTCTCTCTTTCTTTTCTTTCTCTTTCTTCTTTCTTTCTTTCTCTTTTTCTCTCTTTCTTTCTTTCTTTCTTTCTTTCTTTCTTTCTTTCTTTCTTTCTTCCTTTCTTCCTTTCTTTCTTTCTTCTCTTTCTTTCTTTCTTTCGTTCTTTCTTTCTTTCTTTCTTTTCTTTCTTTCTTTCTCTCTTTCTTTCTCTCTTTCTTTCTCTCTTTCTTTTCTTTCTCTTTCTTTCTTTCTTTCTTTCTTTTCTTTCTT